>NC_141875.1:621717806-622030042 GCF_056163025.1 Triticum urartu
CCCTAGATCATGCTTTTACTAACTCACAAATGGTGCATCGGATTAAAATGATTTATATATGAAACTTGCTCAGAATTTTGTGTAGTTTAATAATATGCAACTTTCACCTATGTTTAAAATGTTTAAAATGTTGTTTGCATTAATTTGCCCCTATGCCATGCTAATACGGTTTAATTCATAACTAAATAACCGTAGCTCCGAATTAAATAAACTTTATGGGGTAGAATTTTGCCTAGTTTATCATGGTGACCTTTATTTGCATATTAAACAACTCTAAAATTGTGTTTAGGGCAGAACAGTACCAAACCTAATTTATGCTCATGAGGAGTTTCCGGAATTGTTGTTCGTTGCTTCCGGCCTCATTTAAACTTGCCTAGATAGGTAGTTTTGTTGTGCTTCACCTCTTGCCATGTTAATCAACATTTAATATTGCTGGGGTACATAAACGAGAGGGAACTAAATAATTGATGTGGTGTTTTGTCAATATGCATCCCGATGCATATTGAGCTCCACCTAATCTGTAGGATTGTTTGTGCATTTAGCCATGCCCTGCCTCATTAAACCGGACATGCATCATACTCGTTTGTGCATCATGCCATGTTGATGTGTGGGTTGTTTACTATGTTGTTTTCTCTTTTCCGGTGTTGCTTCTTCGGGTTGGTTCCGTTAACGTCGTGTTGTGAGGACCCGTTCGTCTACGTCCGTTTGTCTTCTTTATGGACTCGTTCTTCTTCCTTGCGGGATTTCAGGCAAGATGATCATACCCTCGAAATCACTACTATCTTTGCTATGCTAGTTTGCTCGCTCTTTTGCTATGCCATTGCTACGATGCCTACCACTTGCTTGTCAGCCACCCAAATTGCCATGTTCAGCCTCTAACCCACCAATGTCCTAGCAAACCGTTGATTGGCTATGTTACCGCTTTGCTCAGCCCCTCTTATAGCGTTGTTAGTTGCAGGTGAAGATTGAAGTTTGTTCCTTGTTGGAACATGGAGATACCGTTCCTTGTTGGAACATTTATTTACTTGTTGGGATATCACTATATATCTTATTTTATTAATGCATCTATATACTTGGTAAAGGGTGGAAGGCTCGGCCTTATGCCTGGTGTTTTGTTCCACTCTTGCCGCCCTAGTTTCCGTCATATCGGTGTTATGTTCCCGGATTTTGCGTCCCTTACGCGGTTGGGCTATAATGGGAACCCCTTGACAGTTCGCCTTAAGTAAAGCTTTTCCAGCAATGCCCAACATTGGTTTTTACCATTTGCCACCTAGCCTTTTTCCCTTGGGAGTCGCGCATCCCGAGGGTCATCTTTATCTTAACCCCCCCCCCCCCGGGGCCAGTGCTTGTCTAAGTGTTGGTCCGAACTAGAGTCCTTTGCAGCGCCACCTCAGGGAAACTTGAGGGCTGGTTTTAGTTGTACGGAGCGCTCATCCGGTGTTGCCCTGAGAACGAGATATGTGCAGCTCCTATCAGGATGTTGGCGCATCGGGCGGTATTGCTGGTTTAGTTTTACCCTGTCGAAATGTCTTGTTGTACTGGGATACCGAGTCTGATCGGAATGTCTCGGGTGGAGGTCTATTCCTTCGTTGACCGTGAGAGCTTGTGATGGGCTAAGTTGGGACACCCTGCAGGGATTTGAACTTTCGAAAGCCGTGCCCGCGGTTATGGGCAGATGGGAATTTGTTAACGTCCGGTTGTAGAAAACCTAAACTTGACCTCAATTAAAATGAATCAACGGCGTGTGTAACCGTGACGGTCTCTTTCCGGCGGAGTCCGGGAAGTGAACACGGTTGTTGGAGTTATGCTTGACGTAGGTAGTCTAGGATCACTTCTTGATCATACTTTTATCGATCGTGCTTTGCCTTCTCTTCTCGCTCTCATTTGCGTAGGTTAGCCACCATATATGCTAGTCGCTTGCTGCAGCTCCACCTCATACCTTTACCTTACCCATAAGCTTAAATGGTCTTGATCGCGAGGGTGCGAGATTGCTGAGTCCCCGTGGCTCACAGATACTTCCAAAACCAGCTTGCAGGTGCCGTTGAGTCCGTGCAGATGACGCAACCAAGCTCAGGAGGAGCTCGATGAAGATCTTGTCCTTTGTGTTGTTTCCGTTCTAGTTGATCAGTAGTGGAGCCCAGTTGGGGTCGATCGGGGACCTTTGTCGCATTTGGGGTTCTTCCTTTATTTTGGTTCCGTAGTCGGGCCCTGATTGTATTTGGTTGATGTAATGCTTTATTCATGTAATTGTGTGAAGTGGCGAGTGTAAGCCAACTATGTATCTCTTTCCGCTATGTATTACATGGGTTGTGTGAAGATTACCTCACTTGCGACATATGCCTTCAATGCGATTATGCCTCTAAGTCGTGCCTCGACACGTGGGAGATATAGTCGCATTGAGGGTGTTACAAGTTGGTATCAGAGCCTTCCCCGACCTTAGGAGCCCCCACTGATTGATCGTTTTTAGCGGCCGAGTTGTGTCTAGAAAAATGTTTTGAGTCCTTTAGGAATTATATATCGGAGAGTTTAGGAATTCTTTTTACTCCCCAGTCCCTTCGTCGCTCTGGTGAGGCATCATGACGTAGAGTTTTGACTCTTCTCTTCTCAAATTTCACTAAAAAAAATTTAGGATCACGCGGGTATCTTGGAATCGTTCCGATGGTTTTATGATGAGAGCATTGTCTTGGTGCCTCCTGTCAGGGGTTTAGTGGAAGTGTCCCGGGGAGTTGAGCTCTGAGGTGTTGTCATCATAATTTTATCGTTGCAATTCTGGTATACCTGAGTTTAGTACGCCGACATCGAAAATATCTTTTATGCAGTTCGTTGGTGAGATAACCTCGACGCCACCCAGTACTGGGGCGGGAGTTCGGGAGTATCGCCATAACTTGTATAACGGATGCTTTTCGAAGGTTGAGGTAGATGATTTCCGAAGGTTTCTTGGTTATGTGTTGAAGGATGGATACAGCTGGATGTAGGATTTGCTAGTTTGGGTGAGATATTATGCTTCCCCTGTATCCCCAACACCTGATTGCATAACCGGAAAATTTCGGGAGTTTCATAGGTGGGAATTCAAGTAGCTCTTAGGATATCCTTCCGACAGATGTATGATATGAAATTGGGGTTCGACGTCTAGTGGTTCGCCTATTCACGGTCGATTTTACAGTGGTCTCGTTGTGTCTTAAAGAGTCCTTGGCTATGCTGACTCGGGGACGCTTCGTATGTCATGTGCACTGCCTTGTACATGATGGTGCTGTACGATCGAGCCCGTGTAGTCCCACCACGAAAACTTCGGACGAAATCTCTATCATATGTTTGTTCTGGCTTATTCTGCAAGCCAATCCTTTTGTTTTTGTTTTGAGTAGTGGTATTCGAGTTGCTTCAATGTCAAGTGTTGATTCCATACCTTTCCGAAATGGTGTTCTCATACCCCGATGTGAACACTAATCCTTCTTGATCATCGAGATTGTGCTGTCAATCCTTTTCAACCGGCGTGTTTCTCTTCAAGTGGATCCGATCACTTCAACATTCGCAAGATCTATTATCATTTCTTCTCAACGGTGTTTGTTTCATCCGTCTCCAAGCTTGCCTTTGTTTTTCCCGCCCACCCTCCCTTTTTTCTTCAAGGACTCAGATTTCTAATCAAGTATCCATCTTATTCATGGAAGTCTCTTCACTCTTTTCCTTCAATGTTCTTATCTGGTGATTCTCAAGAAGATGCTAACGAAGCTTCTAGTTCATCATTCTTCGTTCTATTTCTTCTCCGGTGGTTTCAATTCAAGCTTTCGGTGTTTGATCACATTCTTTTCCTTGTTTCAAATGTTTTTCATACCGGTGCACCTCATAATAATTCACTTCTTGCTATTCAATTGTTCCGGAGTGCTCAAGATATCTCCAAGATTCATGTCTCCACTCTGCTTTCGTTCAATCTCTTTTCGGGGATGTTATCTCATTCAATCCATTTAATTCAACCGGTGCATTCTCCTTTTCAAGTAATCATTCTAACGGTGTTTTCTCTTGAGTGGGCCCTAACCCACAGGTCTTTTCCCAGGATCTTACCTGACTCTTCTTATTTCCGGAGTTATAATCAAATTCTTTTCGAAGTTTGACGTAAGAATGATTATCATCTGTCAAATGTATTTCTCCAAGATCTTTCAAATTCTTTTCATCGTTGCCTCAACCTCTGCGCTTTTGATTCTTCCAGAGTGCCTAAATAATTATTGGTAGTGTTTCTCGTTGTCATTCTCATCATTTGAAGACTGAAGAAGAGTTTCTCTTTAATCTTGCTCCATTCTCTTCAAGATTCGGGGTTCTAGCTGGTTGCCATCCTCTCATAATTGTTTTGATTGTGAGAATTCTTTTCACCCTTCCGGAGCAATTTAAGAGTCTTCTCAGTTTGTTATCCGGAGTCCATCAAGTCAGGTTTATTCATTCTCAGCTTTCACTTATCATTCTCCGATCTTACCGGTGCAGCGTTCAAGTGATCTCTAATCGGTCCATAATCTATTACATTCACTTGTATCTAAATTCTCTCAAGCATCTTCGTCCATTTGCTAATTCTTCCGGTGGTTCGTTCAAGATTTCTCTTCCTTTCTTATCATATCAATTTTATTCGTTGTTTCAACCCTTCCGGTGGTTCGTTCAATACCTTCCCAAGTCTGATGTTATATCTCTCTTAATCTTTTCTACAAGAATAAGTAATATGCCAAATCCGTTGATTGTCATCAATTTAAATTGGTGAAGGATAAGCATAATGTAATTCTTACTCTTGTTCCATCCAAGTGATTTAATTCCTTATTCCGGAGGTGCATCATATCACATTCTTGGTTCGAGACGCTTTATCTTTTCTTTCCCAAGAGTTCCAAGCTTTCACAATTACATCTCCACGGAGGTCCATCTAAATCATTGCAAGGATTCACCTTGTGTTTTCAACTTCTTTTTCCTTCCGTTTGTTCATCCTTTTGTTTACCGGAGTTTGTTCTCGATGATTAAATTCTTGGGTTCAAGTGCTCATCTTTCTTTCCTGGAGTTCCATCCTCTTTCAATTATATTATCACGGAGTTCTCTATCTAAATCATTGCGAGGCTTAAATCTTATTCTTTACATCATTCAATTATTTTGGATCTTTCTTTTGTTTACCGGAGTTTCTTCATGGAGGCTATACATGGTGGTCCATCAACGATTTTATCCCTTCTCCAAGAGTTCGCGGAGATTCTTTTCTAAGGAGCTCAAGTATTCTTCTTCTTGCAATCCGGAGTGCAATTCTTTCTTCCGTATCTTTGGAGGTGGTATCATGCCATTCTTCATAATTTGAGTTCATGTTTCATGATTCACATGTTATTAAGTATGTTGTATTTTAAATCCATCAATCTCTTTGTTGGAATTATCTTGGGTTATATTTCACCTAAAGCTTTCCCCTAAGGAGTAATGCTATTAATGGGGATAATATATGATCCAAGTTTTCATTTATCCTCCCGGTGAAATAAGTTTCTCGTATTTTTGTTCTTATCAATCCAATTCTTTTCCCATGAGTGGCAGGTTTTTCATCTCTTAATTTGAGAGGTATTCCATAAGACCATATCAAGCTTATTATTTTCGTTGTGGGTTTTCCAACAACTCCGTTCTAGCTTCTCTTGTAACCGTGCTCTCTCAAGATATTGTTTTCCTTCGTTCACTACATTCCATTCTTACTTTTGTTCCGGAGGCATTGTGATGTTCATCTTTTCAACCCATCATCTCGTTTTGTCAAAGATCATGATCTTTCCATGCCTATCCTTTTAATCTGAGTGTTGTGACCTCTTTACAAGTATCCTCTCATCTTGTCAAGTTCAATTCCTTCCATTTACAGACGGAGTGCTGTCCAAATTATATCACTCTTATTCCTTCCCTATCTTGCTTAACCGGAGTATTGTGCCCCTTTGTTCAAGTTCTTTTCGCCTTATCAAGTCTTGCATCCCTTTCTCAACCAGAGTGTCGTGTTTTCATTTGAGCTATCTCATCTTATCAAATTTTGACTCCCTTCTCAACAGGAGTGCTGTCTGAGATCTTTGTTACCCCTTGCTCCATTCATTCAATAGTTCTGGTGGCAGTGTGTTGTGATTTCATCAAGTATCTTCTCATCTTATCAAGACCTTATTCAATTCTTTTCTTTCCAACCGGAGTGCTGCCCGAATTTGGTCTTTCTTGATCCCCTTCTGTAACCGGAGTGTTCTCAATATATATCTTCCCTTCAACCTCAAGGTTTCGCAATGCTCTTTGTCCCTAGTTTCTAACGGAGTGTTTTCGACTTTGTTCTCCTTCGTTCTATTCTTTTCTCGAATTAGTTCAACCTCGCAAGGTTCTTTGGTTTCACTCGTTTGTCAAAGGAGCAACTTAGTTTTACCTCTCCTCTCTTCTCTTCCGTTGTTTCCCTTCGGTGTCATTCTAGATCTCGGGACGAGATCCTCTCATAGTGGTGGAGTGTTGTAACGCCCCGAGACCGATGTGCCAGGTGTCGTGCAGTTATTCACTGTTGTTGCGTTGTCATTGCTTGCGTGTCATGCATCTCATATCATGTCATCATGTGCATTGCATTTGCATACGTGTTCGTCTCATGCATCCGAGCATTTTCCCCGTTGTCCGTTTTGCAATCCGGCGCTTCGTTCTCCTCCGGTGGTCATTTCTACCTTTCTTTCTTGTGTGGGGATTAAACATTTCCGGATTGGACCGAGACTTGTCATGCGGCCTTGGTTTACTACCGGTAGACCGCCTGTCAAGTTTCGTACCATTTGGACTTCGTTTGATACTCCAACGGTTAACCGAGGGACCGAGAAGGCCTCGTGTGTGTTGCAGCCCAACACCCTTCCATTTTGGCCCAAAACCCACCTAACTCTGTTCCATCATCTCGGTCGTTCGATCACGATCGCGTGGCCGAAAACTGCACCTCATTTGGAGCTTCCTAGCTCCCTCTACCTATAAAAGAGCACCCCTCCCCGAAATTTCGGATCATTTCGCGGATGAAACCCTAACTTCAGCCTCTCCGCGCCGCCGGACACTTCTCCCCCGCAGCCCGGACATGTCCGCCACCGCTTTCGTCCAATCCGGAGCCGACACGCATCGTTGTGCCCACTTCCCCGCCGCGCGGACCCGCCATGCCCGGATCCGGCCCGCGCCGGGCCGAACCGGCCCTGCTCCGCCGCCGCGCAGCCCGTACGCTGCCTTCACCATCGCGTCGCGCCGCCGCCGTGGAACTCCGGCGAGGCTTCGCCGGATCCCTGCCCGGAGTCTTCTCTGCCACCCGGTCGCACCTCGCGACGCACCATCGCCGCCGCGGTGAGCTCGCGCCGGCCCCGCCTTCTGCTCCTCCCTCCCTGGTCTCTCTCACGGCCTCTCTCTCTCCCGCAGGTGCTCGCCGGCGACGAGGCGTCAAGCTCGTCGTCCTGAGCCGCTCCCGCCATTTCCGCACCGGATCCGGTGAGCCACCGCCCGGATCTATCCATCCCCGGCGCTCCCCGTCGCTCTCCGGCCGTCGTCGTGCCCTCCGCCCTCGTCGGGAACCCGGTGCGCCGTTGCCGCCATGGATCGGGAACCAGATCCCCGCTCGACGTCGTTGACCCTCCGCGTGGGCCTCGCCTCCGGCCCAGTGCAGCGCGCCAAGGCCCAGCAACGTCGGCCTCGCCTCCTGCCGCGGGCGCCAAGGCCCAGCGCCGCCTCGGCCTGCCCTCTCTCCGCGCGCCAGCGTGCCCCCTGCCAGGCCGCTCCTGCTACCGGGCCAGGCCCATGGGTGAGCCACCCACATCCCACCGCCCCTTCTCCCCTGTGCCTGTTGGGCTGCCCAGTTTCGGCCCGATGCATGTTTTTTTTCCTGTTGCGATTTTGTCTATTATCCTGAGTCAGCCAGTTTTGCAGTTTAGTCCCCCTAGATCATGCTTTTACTAACTCACAAATGGTGCATCGGATTAAAATGATTTATATATGAAACTTGCTCAGAATTTTGTGTAGTTTAATAATATGCAACTTTCACCTATGTTTAAAATGTTTAAAATGTTGTTTGCATTAATTTGCCCCTATGCCATGCTAATACGGTTTAATTCATAACTAAATAACCGTAGCTCCGAATTAAATAAACTTTATATGTAAATGGGGTAGAATTTTGCCTAGTTTATCATGGTGACCTTTATTTGCATATTAAACAACTCTAAAATTGTGTTTAGGGCAGAACAGTACCAAACCTAATTTATGCTCATGAGGAGTTTCCGGAATTGTTGTTCGTTGCTTCCGGCCTCATTTAAACTTGCCTAGATAGGTAGTTTTGTTGTGCTTCACCTCTTGCCATGTTAATCAACATTTAATATTGCTGGGGTACATAAACGAGAGGGAACTAAATAATTGATGTGGTGTTTTGTCAATATGCATCCCGATGCATATTGAGCTCCACCTAATCTGTAGGATTGTTTGTGCATTTAGCCATGCCCTGCCTCATTAAACCGGACATGCATCATACTCGTTTGTGCATCATGCCATGTTGATGTGTGGGTTGTTTACTATGTTGTTTTCTCTTTTCCGGTGTTGCTTCTTCGGGTTGGTTCCGTTAACGTCGTGTTGTGAGGACCCGTTCGTCTACGTCCGTTTGTCTTCTTTATGGACTCGTTCTTCTTCCTTGCGGGATTTCAGGCAAGATGATCATACCCTCGAAATCACTACTATCTTTGCTATGCTAGTTTGCTCGCTCTTTTGCTATGCCATTGCTACGATGCCTACCACTTGCTTGTCAGCCACCCAAATTGCCATGTTCAGCCTCTAACCCACCAATGTCCTAGCAAACCGTTGATTGGCTATGTTACCGCTTTGCTCAGCCCCTCTTATAGCGTTGTTAGTTGCAGGTGAAGATTGAAGTTTGTTCCTTGTTGGAACATGGAGATACCGTTCCTTGTTGGAACATTTATTTACTTGTTGGGATATCACTATATATCTTATTTTATTAATGCATCTATATACTTGGTAAAGGGTGGAAGGCTCGGCCTTATGCCTGGTGTTTTGTTCCACTCTTGCCGCCCTAGTTTCCGTCATATCGGTGTTATGTTCCCGGATTTTGCGTCCCTTACGCGGTTGGGCTATAATGGGAACCCCTTGACAGTTCGCCTTAAGTAAAGCTTTTCCAGCAATGCCCAACATTGGTTTTTACCATTTGCCACCTAGCCTTTTTCCCTTGGGAGTCGCGCATCCCGAGGGTCATCTTTATCTTAACCCCCCCCCCCCCGGGGGCCAGTGCTTGTCTAAGTGTTGGTCCGAACTAGAGTCCTTTGCAGCGCCACCTCAGGGAAACTTGAGGGCTGGTTTTAGTTGTACGGAGCGCTCATCCGGTGTTGCCCTGAGAACGAGATATGTGCAGCTCCTATCAGGATGTTGGCGCATCGGGCGGTATTGCTGGTTTAGTTTTACCCTGTCGAAATGTCTTGTTGTACTGGGATACCGAGTCTGATCGGAATGTCTCGGGTGGAGGTCTATTCCTTCGTTGACCGTGAGAGCTTGTGATGGGCTAAGTTGGGACACCCTGCAGGGATTTGAACTTTCGAAAGCCGTGCCCGCGGTTATGGGCAGATGGGAATTTGTTAACGTCCGGTTGTAGAAAACCTAAACTTGACCTCAATTAAAATGAATCAACGGCATGTGTAACCGTGACGGTCTCTTTCCGGCGGAGTCCGGGAAGTGAACACGGTTGTTGGAGTTATGCTTGACGTAGGTAGTCTAGGATCACTTCTTGATCATACTTTTATCGACCGTGCTTTGCCTTCTCTTCTCGCTCTCATTTGCGTATGTTAGCCACCATATATGCTAGTTGCTTGCTGCAGCTCCACCTCATACCTTTACCTTACCCATAAGCTTAACTAGTCTTGATCGCGAGGGTGCGAGATTGCTGAGTCCCCGTGGCTCACAGATACTTCCAAAACCAGCTTGCAGGTGCCGTTGAGTCCGTGCAGATGACGCAACCAAGCTCAGGAGGAGCTCGATGAAGATCTTGTCCTTTGTGTTGTTTTCGTTCTAGTTGATCAGTAGTGGAGCCCAGTTGGGGTCGATTGGGGACCTTTGTCGCATTTGGGGTTCTTCCTTTGGGATCAACTACAACAACCTTGGCAAAATTGATTAACACGTAAACAATCTGCCAGGAACATTTTATAGCAAAAGTAGAGCAAGATTGAGTCATGCTAGGACACTCCATAAATGCAAACAGGTACATGGATGGTTAGAGCATAACTGTATTCCCAAATCATCCTTACTGAACATGCTCAAAAGAGGCATGGATCACTCTGTAGCTACATGAATACATGGCATAAAAATAACAATAGGGAAATGACTTGGTGAAATTCCAAGCCCCTGAAATCAGCAACATCACGAGAGCTACTTTGCATGCTTGTGCTAGTCACTACATTGATCACAAAAATACATGGCATACACCTCTGTAAAGATGGCATGGCATAGACCAAAACACATGTAGAGCTCATGCTCATATGCAGCACACATTAATCATGGCAAAAATGACAAATGCTCATAATCTGATAAGAATCAGGAACTAACATTTTATAGCTCTCTTGCAACAGAATTTTAGGCATCAAGATGGACTCAAACAAGAATGATGCGATGGAACAAAATGAAGAGGGCATCATGATGAACATTTTGATATATGGCACGCCCAAAACGGAGCTACGGATGCAGAGTTATGGAGCGATGAACAGGCCTAGAAAATATAAGAAACTTGGGGGGAAAACGGGGTCAACCCTAATTTCCAGATCCAGATCTGGCGCGGTCCACGAGGATGGCCAGAGATGCTTCGACGGAGTTGTGGAAGAAGGGGGGCGGAGCTAGGGGAGCTCATCGGAGTACTTGGGGAGGAGGCCGGAGAGGTGAGGACGGTGGGACGGCGGCGCAGGTGAGGCGCTGCGGCGGCGCCAGGCGACGAGCGTCGGGCGAAGGCGGCGGAGGGCGGCGCCGGGCGAGGAGGCGGCGGCCGGTGAGGAGCTCGCGGGCAGCGGCGCGCTGGGAGGCAGGCGGCGGCGCGGATCGGGAGTCGGGGCGCACAGGCGGCGGGGAGGCCGGGCGGAGGAGCGTGGCAGCTCGGGCCTCACGGGCCCACGGCGGGCTCGCGGGCCGGTGGTGGTGGGCGGCGGTGAGGCGACAAGTGGTGTGGCGTGATTGGCTGGCGCGGATCGGTGGACGTGTCCGGCGGCGCGGGGTGGAAGAAGGCTAGGGTTTGGACCCGAAAATTTCGGAGGCGACACCTATTTATAGATTCTGGGAGCTAGGAGAGTCCAAATGGAGTGCGGTTTTTGGTCACGTGATCATGATCGAATGTCCGAGAGGATGGAGGGGGTTTAGATGGGTTTTGGGCCACTTTGGAGGGGTGTTGGGCTGCAACACACACGAGGCCTTTACGGTTCCTCGGTTAACCGTTGGAGTATCAAATTTACTCCAAATGGTACGAAACTTGACAGGCGGTCTACCGGTGGTGTACCAAGGCCGCTTGGCAAGTCTCGGTCCAATCCGAGAATGTTTAACACTTGCACACGAAAAGAGGCAAAAGGGGGGCGCCGGAGAACGTAGGAGTGCCGGAATGCAAAACGGACAACGGGGAAAATGCTCGGATGCATGAGACGAACACGTATGCAAATGCGATGCACATGATGACATGATATGAGATGCATGACATGGACAAAAAGAAAAACGAGGACAAAACCCAACCATGAGGGAATATCATAACTTAGAGCCGAAAATGGCAAGAGTTAGAATACAAATACGGTAAGTTACATCCGGGGCGTTACAAAACTCCACCACTAGGAAAGGATCTCGTCCCAAGATCTAGGACTGGAAAAACTCCGGATATTCGGAACGGAGGTGGTCCTCACGTTCCCAGGTGGCCTCTTGGTCGGAATGATGTGACCACTTAACTTTCAGGAATTTGATAGACTTGTTGCGAGTCTTGCGCTCAGTTTCTTCAAGAATAGCAATGGGATGCTCATGATAAGACAGGTCTTCTTGGAGATCAATCTCTTCGAAGTTGATGGTGCGGTCAGGAGTCTTGAAACACTTGCAAAGCTGAGACACGTGAAACACGTCGTGCACGTTTGCAAAGTTGGATGGAAGCTCAAGTTGATAGGCGAGATCTCCTCTTTTGCCAATGATCTTGAAAGGACCCACGTATCTAGGGGCAAGCTTCCCTTTGATACCGAAGCAACGAGTACCTTTCATTGGAGAGACACGGAGGTAGACATGGTCTCCGATCTCGAAAGCCAAGTCACGATGCTTGCTATCATAGTAACTCTTCTGGCGCGATTGTGCGGCTTTGAGATTTTCACGAATGACTTTGCACATTTCTTCAGCCTCTGTGATAAAGTCATTGCCAAGAAGTTGGCGTTCACCAGTCTCTGACCAATTAAGAGGAGTACGGCACTTTCGGCCATAGAGAATCTCGAATGGGGCCTTGCCCGAACTCGCTTGGAAGTTGTTGTTGTAGGAGAACTCGGCATATGGAAGACAATCTTCCCACTTCATACCGAAAGAAATGACAGAAGCCCTGAGCATATCTTCAAGAAGTTGATTAACTCGCTCGACTTGTCCACTAGTTTGAGGATGAAAGTTTGTGTTGAAGCGAATGTTGGTGACCATAGAGTTCTGGAAGGAATTCCAAAACTTAGAAGTGAAGATGCTTCCACGATCTGAAGATATCAACTGTGGAATGCCATCCAAGGAGACAATCCTGGAGGTATATAGCTCTGCCAACTGAGCTGCTGTGATAGATTCTTTGATAGGAAGAAAATGATCCACTTTAGTAAGCTTGTCGATGACAACAAAGATAGCATCATTGCCATGCTTGGACTTGGGAAATCTAGTCACGAAGTCCATCTCAATATGGTCAAACTTCCATTCTGGAATGGCAAGAGGTTGGAGGAGACCAGTTGGTCGTTGGTGTTCTGCTTTCACTCTTCTGCAGACATCACATTCATTCACGAACTGTGCAATCTCTCGCTTCATTTGAGTCCACCAATACGACTGCTTGAGGTCATGGTACATCTTTGTACTTCCAAGATGAATAGAAATGAGTGAATTGTGATCCTCCTTCATAATGACTTTACGAAGGTCACCCTTAGGAACAACAATGCGATCCTCGAAGAATAGAGTATCTTTGTCATCAAGGCGATAGCACTTGTACTTGGGTTGGCTATTGGAAATCCCAATCTTCACCTTCTTCACCATTGCATCAAGAAGTTGAGCCTCACGAATTTGATCTTCCAAAGTAGGAGAGACTTGGAGGTTGGCAAGAAATCCTTGAGGAACAACTTGGAGATTATATTTGCGGAAAGCTTCACAAAGATCCGGCTGGAAGGGCTTGAGAATCAAACTGTTGCAGTAAGACTTCCTGCTCAAAGCGTTAGCAATGACATTGGCCTTGCCTGGAGTATATTCAATACTCGGATTATACTCTTGAATCATTTCGACCCAACAAGTCTGCCTGAGGTTGAGGTTGGGCTGAGTGAAGATGTACTTCAGAATCTTATGATGAGTGAAGATGTCCACTTTCCTTCCCAATAAGAGATGTCTCCATGTTAAAAGAGCATGGACAACTGCCGCCAACTCGAGGTCATGAGTGGGGTAGTTATTTTCGTTGAGCTTCAACTGGCGAGAGGTATAGGCCACAACTTTCTTCTCTTGCATTAACACAGCACCGAGACCTTGCAGGGAAGCATCACAGAAAACCTCGAATGGTTTGGATTCATCAGGAGGAGTCAGAACTGGAGCTGTGATTAACTTCTCTTTGAGGGTGTTGAAAGCGATGTCACATTTAGGCATCCAGACATACTTCACATGCTTCTGGAGAAGGTTGGAAAGAGGCTTCATGATCTTAGAGAAATTCTCAACGAATCTTCGACAATAGCTTGCGAGCCCAAGAAAGCTGCGGAGCTGCTTCACATTCTGAGGCGGTTCCCAATTCACAATTGCAGACACCTTCTCAGGATTAACAGCTATGCCCTTGGCGGAGATGATATGCCCAAGGTAGAGAACCTCATCGAGCCAAAACTCGCACTTTGAAAACTTCGCATAGAACTGTTGTTCTCTGAGTTTGTCCAGCACCAATCTCAAATGCTTGGCATGATCCTCCCTGTTCTTGGAAAAGACCAAAATGTCATCGAGATAGACCAAGACGAAGTCATTTGTGCAAGGGTTGAAGATGAAGTTCATCATGCGAGAGAACGTTGGAGGAGCATTGACAAGGACGAAAGACATGACAATATATTCATAGGAACCATAGCTTGTTCTAAAAGCTGTCTTGGGGATATCTTGTTCACGAATGCGAATCTGATGATAGCCCATACGAAGGTCAAGCTTGGAGAATACTTGAGCACCCTTGAGTTGTTCGAAAAGCTCATTGATGTTGGGAAGTGGGTAGTTGTTCTTTATGGTCTTCTTGTTCAATGGACGGTAGTCGACACAAAGTCGGTCCATGCCATCTTTCTTCTTGACAAAAAGAACACCACAACCCCATGGAGAAGAACTTGGTCGGATCAGACCCATACACTCTTGTATATCGAGTTGTTTCTCCAGCTCCTTCAACTCTTCTGGCCCAAGCTTGTAAGGACGTTTGCAAACAGGTTCCATGCCAGGCTCAAGATCGATGACGAATTCAACTGGCCGGTGAGGAGGCATTCCTGGAAGCTCTTCTGGAAAGACGTCTTGATATTCAAAAATGACTGGAATCTGAGAGATGGCATTCAACTCGCCTTTCTCATTGAGAGAAAATAGTCGAATTGTATCATCACGAGCGGCAAAGACGATCACATCCTCAGACAAGTGTGTCAATTGAATCTGCCTGGCAGCACAATCAAGTTGAGCCTTGTGCTTAGAAAGCCAGTCCATGCCGAGAATTAGATCAATATCCGAGTCACCAAGGACCATTGGAGAAGACAGAAACTTATAGTCACTCATCTTGATAGAAACATTCGGGATCATCGTGGTAGCCCTCATAGACTTGGCCAGAGAAACCACTCCCATAGGTTTACCCAACATTTCCGAAACGAAGTCATGCTTTGAAACAAATGACCTTGACATGAAACAATGTGATGCACCAGTATCAAAAAGGATTTTTGCAGGAGTAGAGTTAACTGGAAAGTTACCCATGATCACTTCTAAAGAGTCCTCTGCCTGAGCTACGTTCACCATGTTGACCTTTGCAAACTTGGGATTATGCTTGACCATTGTGTTGCTGGCAGATCTCACAGGAGGAGGCGGAAGACGCCTCTGGTTGAAGCATTTGTTTGCATAGTGACCCTTCTGCTAACACTTGTTGCACGTAACCTCTGAGAGCGGACGGTGATACGGAGCACTTGACCTTGGAGCATGAGACGAAGCTTTGTTCTGAAAGCCTGGGTTGGGTGGGTGGGAAGATCCATTGCCACCTTTGCTCTTCTGCCGATAAGGCTGACGGAATAGAGGAGGAGGAGGCAACCAGAACTTTTGCTGCTTAGCTGCCACTTGAGTTGAAGAAGAAGAAGAAGAAGAAGAAGGAGTTACATCCCTGACTCTCTTCTTGGAAGCATCGCACTTGAGCTGAGCAGCCTCTTGCTTTAGTGCCATGTTGTAGAACTCATCATACTGTTTTGGCTCAAAAATCACGAGAGCTAGTTGCAGATCTTCTCTAAGGCCACCTCTGAATTGATAAATCATGCTCTTCTCATCAGGGACGTCTTGTTTGGCGAAGCGGGCGAGCCTCTGGAACATGATGTTGTATTGGTAAACAGACATACTGCCTTGCTTTAGATTGCGGAACTCCTCACGCTTACTCTCAACAACACTTTGAGGAATGTGGTGAGCTTTGAAGTCTCGGCGAAAATCATCCCAGGTAATCACACGACCTCCTCTGGAATCTTTGTATTGTTGATACCACTCAGCAGCTTGGTCTTTGAGTTGGAACGAAGCAAACTTGACAAAATCCTCAGGCCTGATGTTGCTACACTCAAAATGTTTGCAGATATCCACGAGCCAATCGTCAGCGTCTGTGGCCTCGACACAGTTACTAAAAGACTTCGGCTGGTTTGCGAGGAATTGGTTGAGGGTACCAAACTGAGATTGATTGTTGCCAAGGCCTTGATTTCCTTGGTTGCGCTCTTGCAAGATTTGCAAAAGCATCTGCGTGTTGGCGCTGGTAGCGGCCATCACAGCTTGCCATGCCTCCGGAGGTGGAGGTGGTGGCGGTGGTTCCGGATTCTGACGCATTGGAGGAGCCATCCTAAAGAGGGTGACATCCGTTAGCATCTTGACAGACATATATTCAAGCTGAATCAAATGGATCGAAAATGCAACATATAGCCTTAACATTCGAACAAGAATGAACGAATGAATTCCAAAATAGATGATCACACTTCCATAAATTGAGAAGCCACTTAGATAAAGGTAGATGAATAAAACAACAAGGTACAGTCATGAACAAATAATTGGTAAGGATTACCGAATCACAAACCAAATATCTGCGGGAAGAAATACTAGAGCTACATGAATTACCACCTATGAAACTCCCAAAACTTTCCGGTTATGCAATCAGGTGTTGGGGATACAGGGGAAGCATAATATCTCACCCAAAACTAGCAAATCCTACATCCAGCTGTATCCATCCTTCAACACATAACCAAGAAACCTTCGGAAATCATTTACCTCAACCTTCGAAAAGCATCCGTTATACGAGTTATGGCAATACTCCCGAACTCCCGCCCCAGTAATGGGTGGCGTTGAGGTTATCTCACCAACAACTGCATAAAGGAGATTTTCCATGTCGGCGAAACTCAGGTATTCCAGAACTGCAACGATAAAATTGTGACGGCAACACCTCGGAGCTCAACTCCTCGGGACACTGCCACAACCCCTAAATGTCAGGAGGCACCAACAACAATGTTCTCGTCACAAAACCATCGAAACGATTCCAAGATACCCGCGTGATCCTAAAAAAAATTCGTGAAATTTGAGAAGAGAAGAGTCAAAACTCTACGTCAGGAGGCCTCACCAGAGCGAAGAAGGGACTGGGGAGTAAAAAGAATCCTACTCTCCGATATATATAATCCTATAAGACTCAAAACATTTTTCAAGACTCAACAACGCCAGCGATTCGATCAAGCAGGGGGCTCCTAAGTCGGGGAAGGCTCTGATTACCAACTTGTAACACCCACTATGCGGCTATATCTCCCACGTGTCGGAGCACAACTTAGAGGCATAACCGCATTGTAGGCATGTCACAAGAGGGGTAATCTTTACACATCCCATGTACTGAATAAGAAAGAGATACAGAGTTGGCTTATAATCGCCACTTCACACAATACATAAATATAGCATTACATCATCCAGAATACAATCAAGGTCCGACTACGGAACCAAAATAAAGACAACCCCAAATGCGATAGGATCCCCGATCGCCCCAACTGGGCTCCACTACTGATCGTCTGGAAAGGAAACATAGTAATGTCTTGAATCCTCGTCGAACTCCCACTTGAGTTCGGTCGCCTTCCCTGGACTAACATCGTCGGCACCTGCATCTGGTTTTGGAAGTAATCTGTGAGTCACGGGGGACTCAGCAATCTCACACCCTCGCGATCAAGACTATTTAAGCTCATGGGTACGAAAAGGTAGTGAGGTGGAGCTGCAGCAAGCACTAGCATATATGGTGGCTAACATACGCAAATGAGAGCGAGAAGAGGAGCAAAGCACGGTCGATAAACTATGATCAAGAAGTGATCCTAGAACTACTTACGTTCAAGCATAACACGAGACCGTGTTCTCTTCTCGGACTCCGCCGAAAAGAGACCATCACGGCTACACACGCGGTTGATGCATTTTTATTAAGTTAAGTGTCAAGTTTTCTACAACCGGACATTAACAAATTCCCATATGCCCATAACCACGGGCACGGCTTTCGAAAGTTCAAAACCCTGCAGGGGTGTCCCAACTTAGCCCATCACAAGCTCTCACGGTCAACGAAGGATATTCCTTCTTCCAGGACGACCCGATCAGACTCGGAATCCCGGTTACAAGAAATTTCGACAATGGTAAAACAAGACCAGCAAGACCACCCGTTGTGCCGACAAATCCCGATAGGAGCTGCACATATCTCGTTCTCAGGGCACACCAGATAAGCTAAGCGTACGGGAGCCAACGTAACCCAAGTTGCCAACGGACGGCCCCGCACGGTGCTCTAGGTTGGACCAACACTTAGAGAAGCACTGGCCCGGGGGGGTTAAAATAAAGATGACCCTTGAGTCCGCGAAACCCAAGGGAAAAAGGCTTAGGTGGCAAATGGTAAAACCAAGGTCGGGCCTTGCTGGAGGAGTTTTATTCAAGGCGAACTGTCAAGGGGTTCCCATTATAACCCAACCGCGTAAGGAACGCAAAATCAAGGAACATAACACCGGTATGACGGAAACTAGGGCGGCAAGAGTGGAACAAAACACCGGGCATAAGGCCGAGCCTTCCACCCTTTACCAAGTATAGGTGCATTAAAGTAAAAAAGATATAATAATGATATCCCAACAATAAACATGTTCCAATAAGGAACAAACTCCAATCTTCACCTACAACTAGCAACGCTATAAGAGGGGCTGAGCAAAGCGGTAACATAGCCAAACAACGGTTTGCTAGGACAAGGTGGGTTAGAGGCTTGACATGGCAATATGGGAGGCATGATATAGCATGTGGTAGGTATCGCGGCATAGGCATAGCAATAGAGCGAGCAACTAGCAAGCAAAGATAGAAGTGATTTCGAGGGTATGGTCATCTTGCCTGCAAAGTTCTCCGAGTTGACGTAAGCTTGATCCTCGTAAGCGTACTCAACGGGTTCCCCGATCACGTACTCGTCTCCCGGCTCTACCCAAAGCAAGAACACAAGCAAAGGAAAACACAATCAACCACGATGCAATGCGCAAGCAACATGATGCAAAACATGGCATGATATGCGGGATGTAAAATGCAATGCATATGCGTGCTCTGGAAGGAAAAGATTGAACCAGGCCTCAACTTGGCAAACCAAGAGTGTCGCTGGAAAGATGAGTTGATTTCGTTCGAAATCGACATAAAGATTACCGGAATAGGATGCACGGTTTGCAAATGGCAAGCAAAACAATAATGGCACGATTCTGTGATTAACAGCGCGATGCCATCTAAAATGCACCAAGAAACTAAGCTACTACACTCTAACATAGCAACAAAGCACATGGCGAGGATCTACTCAAGATGCTTGACAAAAGATGAACACTGAGCTACGGCTAAATCACACAAGAGCGGGTTCAAACAAGCCTGGCAAAAGTGCAAAAGATATCAGCTTCACAGACTTAGTGAAAATAACAACATGCTAGGAATTAACATCAGGAAGCAATGTTTAGAGCAAGATAACAACATGCTACAGGATCAGATCATAGCAATACAAGGCATGGCATGAATCTATTCAAAGCATGTAACAAAAGTCCCTTACTGGACATAAGCCAAAAAGGATCAGAGAACATGATGGCACCCATGTAAACATAGCAAGTTTCGTTAACAGATTCAGACTTGGCAGAAAACTGGACATGGCAAAAACAGAGTTAAGTAGGCACGTTTGCGAGCTTGATGCACTCAACACAAGGCATTTCATGACAAGCTAAACATACACCCAGCAAGAAGACATGATCAAGAAGCTAACCATGGCTAGAACCATCTCATAGCATGCATGGATCAACTACAACAACCTTGGCAAAATTGATTAACACGTAAACAATCTGCCAGGAACATTTTATAGAAAAAGTAGAGCAAGATTGAGTCATGCTAGGACACTCCATAAATGCAAACAGGGACATGGATGGATAGAGCATAACCATATGCCCAAATCATCCTTACTGAACATTCTCAAAAGAGGCATGGATCACTCTATAGCTACATGAATACATGGCATAAAAATAACAATAGGGAAATGACTTAGTGAAATTCTAAGCCCCTGAAATCAGCAACATCACGAGAGCTACTTTGCATGCTTGTGCTAGTCACCACATTGATCACAAAAGTATATGGCATGCACCCCTGTAAAGATGGCATAGCATAGCCCAAAACACATGTAGAGCCCATGCTCATATGCAGCACACATTAATCATGGCAAAAATGACAAATGTTCATAATCTGATAAGAATCAGGAACTAACATTTTATAGCACTCTTGCAACAGCATTTTAGGCATCAATATGGACTCAAACAAGCATGATGCAATGGTACAAAATGAATAGGGCATCATGATGAACATTTTGATATATGGCACGCCCAAAACGGAGCTACGGATGCGGAGTTATGGAGCGATGAACAGGGCTAGAAAATATAAGAAACTTAGGGAAAAAACGGGGTCAACCCTAATTTCCAGATCCAGATCTGGCGCGGTCCACGAGGACGGCCGGAGATGCTTCGCCGGAGTTGTGGAAGAAGGGGGTTGGGGCTAGGGGAGCTCGCCGGAGTACTTGGGGAGGAGGTCGGAGAGGTGAGGACGGCGGGACGGCGGCGCAGGTGAGGCGTTGCGGCGGCGCCGGGCGACGAGCGCCGAGCGAAGGCGGCGGAGGGCGGCGCCAGGCGAGGAGGCGGCGGCTGGCGAGGAGCTTGCGGGCAGCGGCATGCTGGGAGGCAGGCAGCGGCGTGGATCGGGAGCCAGGGCGCGCGGGTGGCGGGGAGGCCAGGCGGAGGAGCGTGGCAGCTCGGGCCTCGTGGGCCCGCTGCGGGCTCACGGGCCGGCAATGGTGGGCGGCGATGAGGCGACAGGTGGCGTGGCGCGATTGGCTGGCGCGGATCGGTGGACGTGTGCGGCGGCGCGGGGTGGAAGAATGCTAGGGTTTGGACCCGAAAATTTCGAAGGGGACACCTATTTATAGATTTTGGGAGCTAGGAGAGTCCAAATGGAGTGCGGTTTTCGGCCACGCGATCATGATCGAATGGCCGAGAGGATGAAGGGGATTTAGATTGGTTTTGGGCAACTTTGGAGGGGTGTTGGGCTGCAACACACACGAGGCCTTTACGGTTCCTCGGTTAACCGTTGGAGTATCAAACGGACTCCAAATGGTACGAAACTTGACAGGCGGTCTATCGGTGGTGTACCAAGGCCGCTTGGAAAATCTCAGTCCAATCCGAGAATGTTTAACACTCGCACACGAAAAGAGGCAAAAGGGGGGCACCGGAGAACATAGGAGTGCCGGAATGCAAAACGGACAACGGGGAAAATGCTCGGATTCATGAGACGAACACGTATGCAAATGCGATGCACATGATGACATGATATGGGATGCATGACATGGACAAAAAGAAAAACAAGGACAAAACCCAACCACGAGGGAATATCATAACTTGGAGCCGAAAATGGCAAGAGTTGGAATACAAATACGGTAAGTTATATCCGGGGCGTTACATAGAGAAAGCTAAGTTGAAAGATGATGGTAGCAACTACACGGACTGGGTCTGTAACTTGAGGATTATCCTCATTTCTGCACAGAAGAATTACGTCCTGGAAGCACCACTAGGTGACAAACCCGCTGCAGGAGCAACGCCAGATGTTATGAACACCTGGTAGAGCAAAGTTGATGACTACTCAATAGTTTAGTGTGCCATGCTTTACGGCTTATAACCGGGACTTTAACAATGTTTTGAACATCATGGAGCATATGAGATGTTCCAAGAGTTGAAGTTAATATTTCAAGCAAATGCGTGGATTGAGAGATATGAAGTCTCCAATAAGTTCTACAGCTGCAAAATGGCGGAGAATAGTTCTGTCAGTGAATATATACTCAGAATGTCTGGGTACCACAACCACTTGACTCAGCTGGGAGTTAATCTTCCTGATGATAGTGTCATTGACAGAGTTCTTCAATCACTGCCACCAAGCTACAAGAGCTTCGTGATGAACTATAATATGCAAGGGATGGATAAGACTATTCCCGAGCTCTTCGCAATGCTAAAGGCTGCGGAGGTAGAAATCAAGAAGGAGCATCAAGTGTTGATGGTCAACAATACCACTAGTTTCAAGAAAAAAGGGTAAAGGTAAGAAGGGGAACTTCAAGAAGAACAGCAAGCCAGGTGTTGCTCAAGTGAAGAAACCCAAGTCTGGACATAAGCCTGAAACTGAGTGCTTCTACTGCAAAGTGACTGGTCACTGGAAGCGGATCTGCCCCAACTATTTGGCGAAGAAGAAGGATGGCAAAGTGAAAGGTATATTTGATATACATGTTATTGATGTGTACCTTACTAATGCTCGCAGTAGCGCCTGGGTATTTGATACTGGATCTGTTGCTAATATTTGCAACTCGAAACAGGGGCTACGGATTAAGCGAAGATTGGCTAAGGACGAGGTGACGATGCGCGTGGGAAATGGTTCCAAAGTCGATGTGATCGCCGTAGGCACGCTAACTCTACATCTACCTTCAGGATTAGTTTTAGACCTAAATAATTGTTATTTGGTGCCAGCGTTGAGCATGAACATTATATCTGGATCTTGTTTGATGCGAGACGGTTATTCATTTAAATTAGAGAATAATGGTTGTTCTATTTATATGAGTAATATCTTTTATGGTCATGCACCCTTGATGAGTGGTCTATTTTTTTACTAAATCTTGATATTAGTGATACACGTGTTCATAGTATTGAAGCCAAAAGATGCAGAGTTGATAATGATAGTGCAACTTACTTGTGGCACTGCCGTTTGGATCATATTGGTGTAAAGCGCATGAAGAAACTCCATTCTAATGGACTTCTAGAATCACTTGATTATGAATCACTTTGTACTTGCGAACCATGCCTCATGGGCAAAATGACTAAAACTCCATTCTCCGGAACAATGGAGCGAGCAACAGAGTTATTGGAAATCATACATACTGATGTATGTGGTCCGATGATACTTGAGGCTCACGGCGGATATTGTTATTTTCTCACCTTCACAGATGATTTGAGGAGATATGGGTATATCTACTTAATGAAACATAAGTCTGAAACATTTGAAAATTTCAAAGAATTTCAGAGTGAAGTGGAAAATCATCGTAACAAGAAAATAAAGTTTCTACGATCTGATCATGGAGGAGAATATTTGAGTTACGAGTTTGGTCTTCATTTGAAACAATCCGGAATAGTTTCGCAACTCACGCCACCCGAAACACCACAACATGATGGTGTGTCTGAATGTCGTAATCGTACTTTACTTGATATGGTGCGATCTATGATGTCTCTTACTAATTTACCGCTATCGTTTTGGGGTTATGCTTTAGAGACGGATGCATTCACATTAAATAGGGCACCATCTAAATCCGTTGAGACGACACCTTATGAAGTGTGGTTTGGCAAGAAACCCAAGTTGTCATTTCTTGAAGTTTGGGGCTGCGATGCTTATGTGAAAAAGCTTCAACCTGATAAGCTCGAACCCAAATCAGAGAAATGTGTCTTCATAGGATACCCAAAGTAGACTGTTGGGTACACCTTCTATCACAGATCCGAAGGCAAGATATTCGTTGATAAGAATGGATCCTTTCTAGAGAAGGAGTTTCTCTCAAAAGAAGTGAGTGGGAGGAAAGTAGAACTTGATGAGGTAATTGTACCTGCTCCCTTATTGGAAATTAGTTCATCACTGAAATCAGTTCAGTGATTCCTACACCAGTAAGTGAGGAAGCTAATGATGATGATCATGAAACTTCTGATCAAGTTACTACCGAACCTCGTAGGTCAACCATAGTAAGATCCGCACCAGAGTGGTACGGTAATCCTGTTCTGGAGGTCATGTTACTTGACCATGACAAACCTATGAACTATGAGGAAGCGATGATGAGCCCAGATTCCGCAAAATGGCTTGAGGCCATGAAATCTGAGATGGGGTCCATGCATGAGAACAAAGTGTGGACTTTGGTTGACTTGCTCGATGATCGGCAGGCCATATAGAATAAATGGATCTTCAAGAAGAAGACTGACGCTGACGGTAATGTTACTGTCTAAAAAGCTCGACTTGTTGCAAAAGGTTTTCGACAAGTTCAAATAGTTGACTATGATGAGACCTTCTCACCCGTAGCGATGCTTAAGTCCGTCCGAATCGTGTTAGCACTTGCCGCATTTTATGATTATGAAATTGGCAAATGGATGTCAAAATTGCATTCCTTAATGGATATCTTAAAGAAGAGTTGTATATGATGCAACTAGAAGGTTTTGTCGATCCAAAAGGTGCTAACAAAGTGTGCAAGCTCCAGCGATCCATTTATAGACTGGTGCAAGCCTCTCGGAGTTGGAATATACGCTTTCATAGTGTGATCAAAGCATATGGTTTTATACAGATTTTTGGAGAAGCCTGTATTTACAAGAAAGTGAGTGGGAGCTCTGTAGCATTTCTGATATTATATGTAGATGACATATTGTTGATCGGAAATGATACTGAATTTCTGAATAGCATAAAAGGATACTTGAATAAGAATTTTTCAATGAAAGACCTTGGTGAAGCTGCTTATATATTGGGCATCAAGATCTATATAGATAGATCAAGACGCTTAATTGGACTTTCACAAATCACATACCTTGATAAAGTTTTGAAGAATTTCAAAATGGATCAAGCAAAGAAAGGGTTCTTGCATGTGTTACAACGTGTAAAGTTGAGTCAGACTCAATGCCCAACAACTGCAGAAGATAGAGAGAAAATGAAAGTCATTCCCTATGCTTCAGCCATAGGTTATATCATGTATGCAATGTTGTGTACCAGACCTGATGTGTGCCTTGCTATTAGTTTAGCAGGGAGGTACCAAAGTAATCCAGGAGTGGAGCACTGGACAGCGGTCAAGAACATCCTGAAATACCTGAAAAGGACTAAGGACATGTTTCTCATTTATGGAGGTGACAAAGAGCTCGTCGTAAATGGTTACGTCGATGCAAGCTTTGACACTGATCCGGATGACTCTAAGTCACAAACCGGATACGTATTTTTATTAAATGGTGGAGCTGTCAGTTGGTGCAGTTCCAAGAAGAGCGTCATGGCGGGATCTACGTGTGAAGCAGAGTACATAGCTGCTTCGGAAGTAGCAAATGAAGGAGTCTGGATCAAGGAGTTCATATCTGATCTAGGTGTAATACCTAGTGCACCAGGTCCAATGAAAATATTTTGTGATAATACTGGTGCTATTGCCTTGGCAAAGGAATCCAGATTTCACAAGAGAACCAAGCACATCAAGAGACGCTTCAATTCCATCCGCGATCAAGTCAAGGAGGCAAGGTTGTCAGAATCGCGATTTTGAATCGGATCGGAGCCCCGATGGTAGGATTGCAAATCGTAGAATCTTCACTATCAGGATTCTATGAAGTAAAATTATTGACTCTAGTCCAAGTAAAATTATTGATTCTATGTAGATTCTATGAAGTAAAATCGTAGAATCAGAGGGGTTAGTTTGGGTCGTAAAGTCGTAGAATCGTATAACAGAATCACGATTTTGATAACCTTGCAAGGAGGGAGACATAGAGATTTGCAAGATACATACGGATCTGAATGTTACAGACCCATTGACTAAGCCTCTCTCAGGAGCAAAACATGATCAGCACCAAGACTCCATGGGTGTTAGAATCATTACAATGTAATCTAGATTATTATTAACTCTAGTCCAAGTGGGAGACTGAAGGAAATATGCCCTAGAGGCAATAAAAAAGTTTTTATTTATATTTCCTTATATCATGATAAATGTTTATTATTCATGCTAGAATTGTATTAACCGGAAACTTAATACATTTGTGAATACATAGACAAACAGAGTGTCACTAGTATGCCTCTACTTGACTAGCTCGTTGAATCAATGATGGTTATGTTTCCTGACCATATGCATGAGTTGTCATTTGATTAACAGGATCACATCATTAGAGAATGATGTGATTGACTTGACCCATCCGTTAGCTTAACACGATGATCGTTTAGTTAGTTGCTATTGCTTTCTCCATAACTTATACATGTTCCTATGACTATGAGATCATGCAACTCCCGAATACCGGAGGAACACTTAGTGTGCTATCAAACGTCGAAACGTAACTGTGCGACTATAAAGATGCTCTACAGGTGTCTCTGATGGTGTTTTTTGAGTTGGCATAGATCGAGATTAGGATTTGTCACTCTGAGTGTCAGAGAGGTATCCCTGGGCCCTCTCGGTAATGCACATCACTATAAGCCTCGCAAGCAATGTGACTAATGAGTTAGTTGCGGGATGATTCATTATGGAACGAGTAAAGAGACTTGCCGGTAACGAGATTGAACTATGTATTGAGATACCGACGATCGAATCTCGGGCGAGTAACATACCGATGACAAAGGGAACAACGTATGTTGTTGTGCGGTTTGACCGACGAAGATCTTCGTAGAATATGTAGGAACCAATATGAGCATCCAGGTTCCGCTATTGGTTATTGACTGGAGATGAGTCTCGGTCATGTCTACATAGTTCTCGAACCCGTAGGGTCCGCACGCTTAACGTTCGATGACGATCGGTATTATGAGTTTATGTGTTTTGATGTATCGAAGGTAGTTCCGAGTCCCGGATATGATCACAGACATGACCAGGAGTCTCGAAATGGTCGAGATGTAAAGATCGATATATTGGAAGCCTATGTTTGGATATCGGAATGGTTCTGGATGAGTTCGGGCATTTTCCGGAGTACCGGGAGGTTACCGGAACCTCCCGTGGTGTATATGGGCCTTATTGGGCCTTAGTGGAATAGAGGAGAGGAAGGGGAAAGGTGGGAGGCACGCCCCCCTATCCCAATCCGAATTGTGGGGGGGCGCCCCCCCCCCTTTCCTTCCCCCTCTCCTCCCCTTCCTTCTCTCCTACTCCTACTACTTGGAAGAGGGGAATCCTACTCCCGGTGGGAGTAGGACTCCCCTAGGGCGCGCCATAGAGGGCTGGCCCTCCCCCCTCCTCCACTCCTTTATATACGGGGGATCCATGTATTATAACAAAGTATGGACTTTGATTGACTTGCCAGATGATCGGTGAGTCATTAAGAATAAATGGATCTTCAAGAGGAAGACGAACACTGATAGTAGTGTTACTATCTACAAAGCTCGAATTGTCGCAAAATGTTTTTGACAAGTTCAAGGTGTTAACTACGATGAGATTTTCTCACTCGTATCGATGCTTAAAAGTCTTTCCGAATCATGTTACCAGTTGCCGCATTTTATGAAATCTGGCAAATGGATGTCAAAAATGTATTCCTTAATGAAGAAGAGTTGTATATGATGCAACCAGAAGGTTTTGTCGATCCTAAAGGTTTTAAAAAAGTGAGAAAGCTCCAGCGATCCATCTATGGACTGGTGCAAGCATCTCGGAGTTGGAATATATGCTTTGATCAAAGCATATGGTTTTATATAGACTTGCGGTGAAGCCTGTATTTATAAGAAAGTGAGTGGGAGCACTACAACATTTCTGATAAGTATATGTGAATGACATATTGTTGATCGGAAATAATGTAGAATTTTTCTGGAAAGCATAAAAGAGTGTTTGAAAAGATTTTTTCAAAGAAAGACCTCGATGAAGCTGCTTACACATTAAGCATCAAGATCTATAGAGATAGATCAAGACGCCTGATAAGTTTTTTCAATGAGTACATACCTTGACAAGATTTTGAAGTAGTTCAAAATGGAACAATAAAAGAAGGAGTTCTTGCCTGTGTTGCAAGGTGTGAAGTTGAGTAAAGACTCAAAACCCGACCACAGCAGAAAATAGAAAGAGAATGAAAAGTCATTCCCTATGCCTCAGTCATAGGTTCTATAAAGTATGTTATGTTGTTTACCAGTCCTATTGTATACCTTAGCATGATTCTGGCAAGGGAGTACAATAGTGATCTAGGAGTAGATCACTGGACAACGGTCAAAATTATCCTTAGAGGACTAAGGAAATATTTCTCGGTTATGGCGGTGATGAAAGAGTTCGTCGTAAAGAGTTACGTTGATGCAAGATTTTTACATCGATCTAGATGACTCTAAGTCTCGATTTGGATACATATTGAAAGTGGGAGCAATTAGCTAGAGTAGCTCCATGCAGAGCATTGTAGACATAGAAATTTGTGAAATACATATGGATCTGAATGTTGCAGGCCCGTAGACTAAACTTCTCTCACAAGCAAAACATGATCACTCTTTGGGTGTTAATCACATAGCGATGTGAACTAGATTATTGACTCTAGTAAACCCTTTGGGTATTAGTCACATGGAGATATGAACTAATCACATAAAGATGTGAACTAGATTATTGACTCTAGTGCAAGTGGGAGACTGAAGGAAATATGCCCTAGATGCAATAATAAAGTTATTATTTATTTCCTTATATCATGATAAATGTTTATTATTCATGCTAGAATTGTATTAACCGGAAACTTAGTACATGTGTGAATACATAGACAAACAGAGTGTCACTAGTATGCCTCTACTTGACTAGCTCGTTGAATCAAAGATGGTTAAGTTTCCTAGCCATAGACATGAGTTTTCATTTGATTAACGGGATCACATCATTATAGAATGATGTGATTGAA
The DNA here is from genome assembly GCF_056163025.1 of Triticum urartu. Lineage (NCBI taxonomy): Eukaryota > Viridiplantae > Streptophyta > Magnoliopsida > Poales > Poaceae > Triticum > Triticum urartu. The sequence continues at coordinate 621,746,336 of NC_141875.1, forward strand.
TTGGCCCATTCCGTTAGCTTAGCACTTCATTTTAGTTTACTGCTATTGCTTTCTTCATGACTTATACATGTTCCTATGACTATGAGATTATGCTACTCCCGATTATCGGAGGAACACTTTGTGTGCTACCAAACGTCACAACGTAACTGGGTGATTATAAAGGTGCTCTACAGGTGTCCCCGATGGTACTTGTTGAGTTGGCATAGATCGAGATTAGGATTTTTCACTCCGATTGTCGGAGAGGTATCTCTGGGCCCTCTCGGTAATGCACATCACTATAAGCCTTGCAAGCAATGCAAATAATGAGTTAGTTGCGGGATGATGCATTAGGGAAACGAGTAAAGAGACTTGCCGGTAACGAGATTGAACTAGGTATTGAGATACCGACGATCGAATCTCGGGCAAGTAACATACCGATGACAAAGTGAACAACGTATGTTGTTATGCGGTTTGACCGATAAAGATCTTCGTAGAATATGTAGGAGCCAATATGAGCATCCAGGTTCCGCTATTGGTTATTGACTGGAGACGTGTCTTGGTCAAGTCTACATAGTTCTCGAACCCGTAGGGTCCGCACGCTTAACGTTCGGTGACGACCGGCATTATGAGTTTATGTGTTTTGATGTATCGAAGGTAGTTCAGAGTCCCGGATGAGATCAGAGACATGATGAGGTGTCTCGAAATGGTCGAGACGTAAAGATCGATATATTGGACGACTATATTAGGACATCAGGAAGGTTCCGAGTGATTCGGGTATTTTTTGGAGTACCGAGGAGTTACTGGAATACGGGGGAAGAAGTATTGGGCCTCATGGGACAAGTGGTGGAAGAAAGGAGGCAGGACAAGGCAGGGCGCGCGCCCCCCTAGCCCAAACCGAATTGGACTAGGGGGGCGGCCCCCCTTTCCTCCTTTCCTCCCTCTCCTCCTTCCTTTCCCCTCCTAGTAGGAGTTGGAAAGGGGAGTCCTACTCCTACTAGGAGGAGGACTCCTCCTCCTGGCGCGCCCTGCAAGGGCTGGACGGCCTCCCCCTTGCTCCTTTATATACGGGGGCAGGGGGACACCCCATGGACACACAAGTTGATTGTTCCAAGCCATGTGCGGTGCCCCCCTACACCATAATCCACCTCGATCATATCGTAGCGGTGCTTAGGCGAAGCCCTGCGTCGGTAGCAACATCATCACCATCATCACGCCGTCGTGCTAACGGAACTCTCCTGTGAAGCTCTGCTAGATCGGAGTTCGTGGGACATCATCGAGCTGAACGTGTGATGAACTCGGAGGTGCCGTACGTTCGGTACTTGGATCGGTCGGATCGTGAAGACGTACGACTACATCAACCACGTTCTCATAACGCTTCCGCTTACGGTCTACGAGAGTACGTGGACGATACTCTCCTCTCTCGTTGCTATGCATCACCATGATCTTGCGTGTGCGTAGGATTTTTTTGAAATTACTACGTTCCCCAACAAGATCTTGCGTGTGCATAGGATTTTTTTTTAAAATTACTGCGTTCCCCAACATGCAAACCTAGGGAGAGTTGGCTGGCATGATGCCTCTATCCCCCCGGCACGACAACTCTGCCAAACAGCCGCAAGGGCGCCCACCTCATGCTTCTGCTCCATCGACATGCTCTCCCAGAGAGCATTACCGTTCATGGTCATGGTGGATGTGGTGCACCGAAAGAAGATGTATAGCGGATGGGTTGTGGTGTGCTGTGAGCCAGGTGTGGCTGCCTTTAAATAGTGGATGCGGACTAGGCCAAGCGTCTGGGTGCGTCAATGCGCGAGCGCTAGAGTTGGTTTCTCGACTGACGAGTCTATTTAATGGCGGCAGACGGAGGGATGGGCATTGACCTAGCGTGGTAGATATGCGTCTCGTCTCGTCTAGTAAATGTTTCTCCGGCATTGAACAGGTGCGGAAACCAGGGATGTGGCGCGGATGATGTCCTCCTCCGGCGAGCCGCTTCAATGTCGGTGCCAATGAGTGGTCACGTCCGCTCTGGGCCGGCGTCAATGCGGAGCGGCCGTTCTAGAGCGTCTTGAATGCAGGTAGCTGCCTTCGGCCGGGAAGGGGTGCGGGCGATGGAGGTTTTTTGGGTGGGATAGTGTAGTCAGAAGCGGGCGTGGCAGAGGTCCTCCCCCCATTTTGTTTCCGGTTTGTGGGGAAAAACATGACTGGGCCCGTCAGCTAACCGATACAGGTCTGTGTTGGATGGCAAAACATGTCCGGACCGTCCGGTCCGAACGGTTGCGGGTGGTTTGAGGGTCTGTGTTTGAGATGCCCTTAATATATCATACTCACTATTCTATTATCATCTCCGACTGGGTTTATTAATCTTTTTTGCAAATAAAGCATTACTGTTACTTAACCAAAGTCATTACATTCTTGTTGACAAATGGCGTGAACCTCCACAGGTGCACACCTTAACCAAACAACAATTTTTGGAAGAGACCGACCCATTTGGGCAAGAGCATGACTAGCTCTATTCTGCTCACGTTTGATGACTGAGATTACATGTTGCCGATCACTAAGGAGATTTTGGATCTCATGTACCATAACTGCAAAAGGTGATATGTTCGTTGAGGTGTCACAAACCATACTTGCCGCCGTCACACAGTCCGTCTCCACGATGAGGTGTTCCGGACTCCGTTCTAGCGCCAGTGTCACCCCTTCCACCATAGCCGCTATCTCTGCCTCTAAGCTGTTAGCGCACCTCTGGATGTAACGGCAAGAAGCAAAAATTATGGCACCGTTCTGATCCCGAAGAATCATCCTGGCCCCCCCTATGCCGGTGTCCTCCTTCTACGAACCATCTACATTCAGCTTCACCCAGCCCAAGTCTGGTGTCCTCCAACGCTCTGGTGGCTGCGTGCACGCCGCTGATATTTCATGTGACTTGTCCTTCCTTTTTCAGCCAACATAGATGATTGTGTCCTTCCCTTTAGCTATATCAGATGTGGGGTTCTACTGTATACGCAGCATCGTTTCAATGTACCCTGACAAAAATCTGGTTGAAGCTTCAACAGGGGTGTTGGCTTTGCATGGTAACAATGTCATGACTACTAGAAGTCGTTCATCCATAGTGCAGCCATTTAGGAGATGCATCATCCATTCCGGACCTGTGTGTATAATGGACTCAAGCTTGGGCATGGTCCATATCTTCGCCATCGCCATCCAGAGTTGCCGAGCCAAGGGGCCGCTGCACAAGGCATGGAATGTGTCCTCACGTTCCATTCTGCATAGAACACACATGTTAGATACCTCTAACTTTATTTTATGCTTATTTTCAAGTGTGGCTAGAGAATTTGTTGCAACTTGCCATGCGAATACTCGTACCTTAGGGGGAGCAGGGCACCCCCACACTACCTTCCAGACGGCACGAGTGCCATCTGGTGCCCTGCTCGTGGCGCACGTGGTGGTGCTGGTTCACTCCTCCAGAGCGAGTTTGTAGGCGCTGCGAACAGTGAAGATGTCACGCGCGTCCGGTGCCCATGAAAGGACGTCATCCAGCTGTCGTGGGCTAGCCTTGATCGCCAGAATATGCTGCACATCCGGGGTGGAAAAATGTTGTTGAAGAAGGTCCACCCGTCACCGTCCATGGTTGTCAAGAAGCTCGGCCACCCGTCTAAGCCGGCAGGTCCTCCGAGGTGTGATCGGCCGATAAGATGTAGGCCGTGGGATCAAGGGGTCTCTCCAGATGCGAATCTGCTTGCCATTTCCAACACGCCATATAAGCCCTTTTTTAAGGAGCTCAAGGCCATGTTGGATAGCATGCCATGTCGGTGATGCATTACCTGAAAAAACCATGTCCTCAAGGAAACCGTTAGGGTAATATTTTTGCCTTTAATACCTGAGCACATAATGATTCTGGTTTGATCAATAGGCTCCACGCTTGTCGCGCAAGCAAAGCTTGATTGAACAAGCGAAAATCATGAAAACCAAGGCCGCCCTTTCCTTTTGGCTCGAGTAATTTCTCCCAAGCAAGCCAGTGGGTCTTCCTCTGACCTTGTTTTGATCCCCACCAAAAGTTACGCACTAACCTTGTCAAGTCATCACATACCGAATAGGGTAACTTGAACACCCCCATGATGTAGGTGGGAATGGCCTGTAGGACTGATTTTATAAGCGCCTCCTTCCCTGCATGTGAGAGTGTATCACCCCACGCCATGATCCGCTTGGTCAGACTTGCCTGTAGCATCTGAAACTTCCCCTTGTGCATGCAACCATCAGGGGTTGGTAAGCCTAAATATTTCCCCTCAAAATCATTAGTTTCAACTTGCAGCACCTGTTTAACCACGGGTTGTATCTCTACCGGACAGTTATCTCCAAACTGGATAGAACATTTTTGTTGGTTTATGAGCTGACCAATAGCCTGGGCGTGTTGGGGAACGTAGTAATTTCAAAAATTTCCTACGCACACGCAAGATCATGGTGATGCATAGCAACAAGAGGGGAGAGTGTTGTCCACGTACCCTCGTAGACCGAAAGCGGAAGCGTTAGCACAACGCGGTTGATGTAGTCGTACGTCTTCACGATCCGACTGATCCAAGTACCGAACGCACGGCACCTCCGAGTTCAGCACACGTTCAGCTCAATGACGTCCCGCGAACTCCGATCCAGCAGAGCTTCACGGGAGAGTTCCTTCAGCACGACGGCGTGGTGACGGTGATGATGTTGCTACCGACGCAGGGCTTCACCTAAGCACCGCTACGATATGCCCGAGGTGGAATATGGTGGAGGGGGGCACCGCACACGGCTGGGAGAGATCAACTGATCAACTTGTGTGTCTAGAGGTGCCCCCCTGCCCCTGTATATAAAGGAGCAAGGGGGAGGCCGGCCGGCCCTCTATGGGCGCGCCAGGAGGAGGAGTCCTCCTCCTAGTAGGAGTAGGACTCCCCTTTCCTACTCCTACTAGGAGGAGGAAAGGAAGGAGGAGAAGGAGAAGGGAGGAGAAGGAGGAAAAGGAGGAAAGGGGGGCCGGCCCCCTAGTCCAATTCAGTTTGGGCTAGGGGGGCCGCGCGCCCTGCCTCCTCTCTTCCACCACTTGGCCCATGAGGCCCATTACTTCTTCCTCGTATTCCCGTAACTCCCCGGTACCCTCGAAAATACCCGAATCACTCGGAACCTTTCCGATGTCCGAATATAGTCGTCCAATATATCGATATTTACATCTCGACCATTTCGAGACTCCTCGTCATGTCCCCGATCTCATCCGGGACTACGAACTACCTTCGGTACATCAAATCACATAAACTCATAATACAATCGTCACCGAAACTTTAAGCGTGCGGACCCTACGGGTTCGAGAACTATGTAGACATGACTGAGACATGTCTCCGGTCAATAACCAATAGCGGAACCTGGATGCTCATATTGGCTCCCACATATTCTACGAAGATCTTTATCAGTCAGACCGCATAACAACATACGTTGTTCCCTTTGTCATCGGTATGTTACTTGCCCGAGATTCGACCGTCGGTATCTCAATACCTAGTTCAATCTCGTTACCGGCAAGTCTCTTTACTCGTTCCGTAATACATCATCCCGCAACTAACTCATTAGTTGCAATGCTTGCAAGGCTTAAGTGATGTGCATTACCGAGAGGGCCCAGAGATACCTCTCCGACAATCGGAGTGACAAATCCTAATCTCGAAATATGCCAACCCAATAGGTATCTTCGGAGACACCTGTAGAGCACATTTATAATCACCCAGTTACATTGTGACGTTTGGTAGCACACAAAGTGTTCCTCTGGTAAACGGGAGTTGCATAATCTCATAGTCATAGGAACATGTATAAGTCGTGAAGAAAGCAATAGCAACAAACTAAACGATCAAGTGCTATGCTAACGGAATGGGTCAAGTCAATCACATCATTCTCCTAATGATGTGATCCAGTTAATCAAATGACAACTCATGTCTATGGTTAGGAAACATAACCATCTTTGATCAACGAGCTAGTCAAGTAGAGGCATACTAGTGACACTCTGTTTGTCTATGTATTCACACATGTATTATGTTTCCGGTTAATACAATTCTAGCATCAGTAATAAACATTTATTACGATATAAGGAAATAAATAATAACTTTATTATTGCCTCTAGGGCATATTTCCTTCAGGGCGTACCTATGGATGGCATCCTTCACATATGTTGCTTGTGCTTCATTGGCTTTAAAGAACAGGAGGGTGTCATCAGCAAATAACAAATGTGATATGCCCGGTGCTCTGCTGCAAATTTTGACAGGTTGGAAAGCATGTGTATCCACACCCTGTTTTAGCAACGCTGATAGTCCGTCAGCTACAAAGAGGAATAAAAAAGGAGACATGGGGTCACCTTACCGAAGACCACGCAACGGTGCAAATGAATCCAAAATGGCTCCACTAAATTTGACTGAATATCTCACAGAGGTAACACGTGACATTATCCACTGTACCCACTGGTGAGAGAAGCCCAACTTGTGCATAACTTGCTCCAAGAACCCCCAATCCACCCTGTCATAAGCTTTCGACAAATCTAATTTGTAAGCACAGAAACTATTCTCCGGGTTTTTCTCGTGCTGAATATAGTGTAAGCACTCGAATGCGAGCAACACATTATATGTGATCAAATGCCCCGGAATAAAGGCACTCTGATAAGGTGAGATGATCTCATCAAGCATAGGTCTCAGTATGTTCACTAAACACTTCGCAACAATTTTGTAAATGACGTTACACAGACTTATGGGTCTGAAATCAGTAAGCCGCACCGGGTTATCAACTTTTGGAATGAGGACAATTACCATTTCATTCACTCCATCAGGCATATGTACAGTCTTAAAGAACTCTTGTACAGCTTTAACAACTTCTTCTTTCATTACTGCCCAATTTTTCTGGAAGAACCTAGCCGGGTATCCATCCTTACCCGGCGCTTTCAACAGACCCATTTGAAACAAACTATCAGATATCTCTTTTTCAGTAAAGTCGGCACACAATCGTGCGTTCATTTCTGGGGTGACCTTCTCCTCAAACAGCTCAAGCAAAGGTTGTTGAATAAGTGTGTCATCACGTGTAAATAATTTTTTGAAATAGGAAGTCACCATACCTCCCATGACTACATGATCACCATGGCTGCAACCTGCGTCATCAACCAACCTTTTTACTCTATTCTTGCGTGCACGCCAAACCGCGCGACGCTGAAAAAATCGTGTGTTTCTATCACCCTCTCGCGGAGCCAATCAATCCTGCTTCTTTGCATCCACAACATTTCCTCGCGATATAGCAATTCCTCCATATGGTCAGATACCTTGCGAATTTCATTACGGTCTGCATTCATGTGCATCAGTTCTTCCAACCGGCACCTAGAACGCTCCAGCTGACGTGTGATGTTGCCAAAGGTCTTTTTGCTCCATGCATGCAGATCACTCATCAGCTTTGCTAGTCCTGCATGCACGTCCCCAAGGCTAAACTTGCGTCCAGCTTGTGCCCAGGCTGCCGCAACTCTCTCTGGTAGGCTTGCGTCCCTTTCCCAGAACGTCTCATATCGCCTAACACCTCGCCGGACATTTTGATTTTCTTCTTTTATACATTCCAAAACAATAGGTGAATGGTCAGAACATGGCGATACCTTGTGTACCACCCGTGCTTTCGAGAAAATGTCACGCCATGTATTGTCCGTCACCGCTCTATCAAGCCTCACTCTGACATTCTTCATTCCTTTCTTCTTGTTGTCATAAGTAAATGGTAAGCCGGAAAAGCCTAGATCAACAAGCCCACATACCTCCAAGGTGTCACGAAAAGCAATCATCTGGCTCTCACTACGGGCGGAGACCGAAAAGTGCTCAAATGACCACATCGCTTCATTAAAATCTCCAATAACACACCACGGAAGGTCCGAGGTTCGTTTTATATCAGTCAAATGTGTCCACATGCGGTGTCTGTTTTCCGTGCGCGGTTCCCCATACACACAAGTGAGACGCCACAGTGGATCCTGCTCAGAGAGTCTCACATACGCATCAATAAATCTTTCATTAGCTGGTTGGACTTCCACATGAACACTATCACACCAAAAGAGGGCAAGCCCTCCTCTCAAACCATCACTGCTAACTCCTGAAAACCCTCTCAAACCTAGTCTACCACGTAAACGCTTAACTTTATCTGAACTCTGCCTAGTTTCACACAAAAAACTATTTTTGCTTGAGTTGCTTTCACCATACCAACCAAATCATGAACTGTCGGTTTGTTGGCCACCCCCCGACAGTTCCAGCTTAAACAATTCATTGCTTCTGACAGGGCACGAATTGTGTCCTCGTTAGGTTACCAGCGGCCCCTGGGCTGGTTGCCTCCATGGTGTTTGTTCCGGTCCCATCCCCCATGTCCACCTCCCGTGCAGTCATCTCCATTGTGTGAAGCTTCAGTTTCTTCGGTGTTCCTCTGGGCAGCTGCTCCTCCGACTGAAACTGTCCAACAAAAGAATTAAGTGCAGTAGTGGCATCAACCACCATACTCCCGATTGTCTGCTGCTCCCCAACAACTCTATTCCTGATCGGCATGTGCATAGCGACGATGATAACCGGTACCAGCAGGATCGCTTCGAGTTCCACAGGTCCCCATCAGCCGGCTTCGAGCGGGCGGCGTCCACAAAGGGAGCCGCTTGATCGCCCCAACCGGCCTCCAGGTTCTCCATAGAAACTCCCAGCGCAATCATAGACATCACAGTTGTACTAATGGCCACCACCCTCGTCATCTGCATAGGTCGGCGTTCTGGCGTTGGAGAGCGACCAGGTGGGTCGCATGGCTTGAGATATGTAGCTGCACGCAGCCCAGGCGTCGTATCAATCACGGACTCCACCTTATGCGCGTTTGCAATCTTTTCCTTGGACTTCTTCCCGATCTGAATTCCTATAAGGTCGCCAAGAGCACACGGCTCAAGCGACAGGCGGGCGGACGGAACCGCGGCAGGGCCGCCAAGAGCACCAGGCTCAAGCGACAGACGGGCAGATGGAACCGCGACAGGGCCGCCAAGAGCACACGGCTCCGGCGACAGACGGGCGGACGGAGCCGCTACAGGGCCACCAAGAGCACACGGCTCCAGCGACAGATGGGCGAACGGAGCCGCTACAGGGCCATAGTACGTCGGGGCGACCCACATGGCAAGTTCGCTGGCGGCCGCGCAGCCAGGGCCAGGCGGCGGCAGCAGGGGCGGCGCCCTAAAGTTCGCCAAACCCTAGCAGCGAATAGCGATCCCGGTGTGTTTGTCTGGGTTTATTAATCTCATCGTTTTTTCAATCAAAATCCAATCATATACTTGACTGACAAAATGTTAACGCATGTTCCAATAAGTTATATTTGAATTTCATTTCTAATGAATACCTCCCCTGATAAATCTTTATCTTTATCTTTACTTTTTTAATATTAGAAGACGGATTGTTTCTCTGCTTTTTTGGTTTGCAGTGCTTGTCTGGGTTTATTAATCTCATCGTTTTTTCAATCAAAATCCAATCATATACTTGACTAACAAAATGTTAACACATGTTACAATAAGTTATATTTGAATTTCATTTCTAATGATACCTCCCCTGATAAATCTTTATTTTATCTTTACTTTTTTAATATTAAAGGACAGATTGTTTCTTGCTTTTTTGGTTTGCAGCGGGCCCACATGTTTTTTTCGTCCGTCGTGTGACTAACGTTTGTCGTTCATCCGAAATCCTCTCGCACGAGTTTGATTTTTCGTCAGGTAAAAAAACTGGTAAAAATTTGCAGCCTAGGTGGAGGTCGAACCCGTGACCAGCGAGGTCAACACCAGCGCAGCTAACCAGCCGGAACGGCTACCTTCACTGTTGAATTTGCAGCCCTACGTTTAATAAAGAAACAGATGGCACTGACAGAACATAAAAATAGCGGTGCGAGACTGGGATCAAACACATGACCTCCCATGAATTAACCATACATCCCTACCATAGTAATTCTTTGATTTTTTGTCCAAAAGCGGCACCTCAGTTTATATAAACTAAAGGTAGCGAAAGATTTATATCTTTTTGAATTTCGAATGTGATTCTTTTTTCACAAAAGTAAATACTTTTGGCAAAACAAACATTATAAAATATGTTAACAAAATTTAAAGACTCGAACATTCTTTACAAGCGGCAAATAGGATTTCGGAAAAAATTGCGTTGCGAGGACAAAACCTTGAGACCTCCTCATCAAACATAAAGGTTGGAGTAAATTGGGCTAGCTCGTACTTCTATCTATTACCTCCATCCATCCATCCATCTATTATTATTATTATTATTATTATTATTATTATTATTATTATTAACTCAGGTACAATGAGTACGTCCGTTATTTTTGGTGATTGAGAAAAATGCTTGATTTAATCTCTCTGGTACATTGTATGCGAGCCCAATTAGCCAGGGGCGGAGCCAGAAATTTTGGCCATTGGGTTCACTCCATAACTACATTCCGCATAGCTTTATTTTAGTTTACCAAAGTGTGTACCAACTCTTAAAAAAATTCCTTATTTTTTGACTCTTCTGAGGCGTCATCGCCTCAGAAATTTAAGCCTTAATGCAACAAGTATCTTACGGAATCAATGAAAGCATTAAGCCGGATTCGATTTTGCTCTTTGTAAGATCAGTTTGTTTATCAAGACAACCTGAATTGACTGAACTTGATTCATCAAAGCATCACATCTGTTTTTTACTATTGCATTATAAAAGCTAATAACATTAGCCTTACCATTATGAGTATATAGTCGGCTTTTCCTGTTCCAACCGTTCCAGTCGTTAATTGCAAATGCGCTAGTCCAGCTTGTCCCTTATTGTAATATTTGAAAATGTAGCAGCATAAACACAATGCCTCATGCACTTTATCACTATACTCAAGCCAAGGACCATATTCATCAACAATCCGGATTAAATCTCTGTTGAGTATCTCCAATTTTCCTCCGTGGGTAATTAAAATCAGACGGTTGCCTATAAGGTCCTTCATTAAATATTTGCGTCTAATCTCATCTTGCTTCTGTGGATTTCTTGTGTACTCCGAAATTTTCTTCCGATCATCCGGATCATAAGGCAACTGATCTAATTTAATTTTTCATGAATAGTAAGCTTTGGGAGACTAGCTGCAGTGACATTTGATGCACTTTGCCTACGTCTAATCTAGTGACCGAGTTCCCTTCGAAAAATACGGCTCCTTAGACTATATCAATCAAAGTTCATGGAGTATTTTTCTAAAAAAAGACGAGGGCAAAACAATAGCTATTGTACTAGGCTATTAGTCTAGATAGAACATATACACGAGAGAGAAGATGGGGCAATTTAATCTAATTACCTCAAGTTTTGGGATTCAATCGTTGCAGAGTCGATCTGCATCCGCCTGCTTGCCACGGGCGTGTGGCGACGGCCAGAGTGGCCGTGCAACACGCACATGCCAGATGGGAATTGAAGAAACGAACAAAGGAACGACGAAAAAGAAGCACATAATAGATTTTTTTTGGGGGGTGAGCAGACGATAGATGAGGCGTGCCCCATGTGGCTGCATGCTTGCGTGACTCGCGGACTCACGGTTTAGGCATGTGAATGATTTGTGGGCTCTTTCCTTTTGGGCCCTTTGTTCCATGTGAAGTGTATTTTGTTTGTTGGGGTCAGCCAAGATATTTTATTGGGTTCACATCAGATAAATATATACATATACATACGTACTAGGCAAAATCCATTGGGTTCACTTGAACCCAATAGCTCTACGCTGGCTCCGCCGCTGCAATTAGCCCACGTGATAGCTAAAATATAATATTTACGTGGAAATTGTTTCAATTTAAATTAAATAATCACTTCTCATTTTTCTACTCTAAATTACATCAATTTATATGTGTTTGCAGGTTGTACGAAAAATCAATAAACCGCTCCAGGGATCAATAGAGGGTGAAGAGTGGTTCCCAATTATCCCTAGAGAAAGGAACACGCCATTGTTTTGTTACAGATGAGCTTGCATGATTTAAGTTTGCACTTCTCAAAAAGAAGAAATTAACTCCTAATACTTTGGATGTTTTGTATGCAGGATCATGAGGGAACATGAGACAGGTGCTATATTATGAGACCGTGGGAGTATGGGAAGGAGGGAGTATAACTTAATATATAATGGCAATTGGACAGGAAACAGTGTCTAACTTGGCCGTGTTGTAGGTTTATCGACTGCACATTCACAACCTAGATTTAGGGTTAATATATATAATTATAACTTCAAATATAATGGCGAGTGCCCTTAGGGCAATTGAGTATGTCAGTTAAAACCAAAAATGCAAAACGGAGACCGAGCTCCATGAAGGCCTTTATTTAAAAGCTTCAAAATTCAAACTTTTCAGTTTCAAAACATTCTGAAAAATAAATACACATATACCTAGATACATAATGTACATGTGTGCAAATATTTAGGTTTAAATACAATAAAATGTGAGCTACACAAAAAAGACAAATCTAGGGCTTTTTTAGCATGTGTACTGTTCATCTTTAAAGTCCATGATTTTGTTTTTTGTGTGCAGCTCGCAATTTAAGGTATTTCATCCTGAATTTTTCCATGCATGCACTTTACATCCTTGCATACATGTATAATTTTTTTTTCAGATTTTTTAAAACTAAAATTTATAAATCTTAAAGTTTTCAAAATAAAGGGCTCCATGGAGCTCGGTCTCCAAAATGCCCTACTCAGTTAAAACTACTTAATCAATTATACATCAATTCTCTCCCCCGTTGCAATGCATGGGCATATATGCTAGTATTACTTATTGCTGCGACAGATGTATTTAGAAAGTACTCCCTCCATCCCATAACGTAAGAGGTTGTTCAACACTAGTATAGTGTAAAGAAAGTCTTACATTATGAGACAAAGGGAGTATTATTGTTGATACGTCTAACTTATATTTTTAATTATTAAAATCCTAGTCAAACTATGATTACACTACAAGAGGGCTGTAAATCAGGACGGTGGCAGTATGGATTTTGGAAAAGAGAAGGCGAGATTTCTGAAATAAAAAAGAACTGGTAATAACGGAGCTGGATCACTCGCTGACAGGTGGCTCCCAGCGGCCGCACCTTATCCTCCCGGCGTCTTAAACCCCTCGTCGGGACGACCGACCGACCGCCGCGCCGTCCTCCCAAACCCCGCAAGAAAATGGCGACCAGCGCCACCTTCCTCCACCTCCTCGCCCCTCCGGGCCTCCGCCCCAAGCCCATACTCCGGCCCCGCCTCCGCCGCCTCGCCCTCTCCGTCTCCCCCTCGGGCCCCGACGAGATCCCCGCCGACGACCCGCCCGTGCTCCCCTCCATCCTCGTCAAGAACACCGAGCCCGAGGACGTCGCGCGCCGCCGGAGCTGGGTCGAGCACGGGTGGGCGCCCTGGGAGGAGGCGATGAGCCCCGAGGTGGCCTTCGCGCGCCACAGCCTGAACGAGGGCGAGGAGGTGCCGCTCACCTCGCCGGAGTCCGTCGAGGCGTTCCGCATGCTCACCCCGGCCTACCGCGAGAAGGTGGAGTCCGAGCCGGGGTACCTCGAGCGCCTCTTCTCCATGCGCGAGACGCCCGAGCCCCTCGAGACCTCGTGGGCCGGCCGGCTCCCGCTGCGGCTCGTGCCGCCGCGGGACTGGCCGCCGCCCGGCTGGGAGGTGGACCAGGACGAGCTGGCGTTCATAAGGGAGGCTCACAGGGCGGCGTCGGAGCGGGTGGACATGGAGGCCGCCGCCGCCAAGGGGGTGACCAACGTGGAGAAGGTGGAGGACGCGCCGCAGGATCTGGCGCTGGAGCGGTACAAGGTGTTCCTGAAGCAGTACAAGGAGTGGGTGGATACCAACAGGGACAGGCTGGAGGAGGAGTCCTACAAGGTAGTATATCACTATAACTCAATCGATTATCTGTGTCCAGTACTCGCAAATCCGCAATGGCCATGATGATGATTCTACGAGAAAATAGTTCTGTCATTGCAGCAGAGCATTCTGAATTTGTTCTGGTATGATGCAATCGAAGTTGGCTTTTGAAATTAGTGGTCTGCTTGTAGCTAAATGATTGTTGTGGACTGCAAATCTGCAACTCACATATGTGAGAGCTTCTCGAGTCACACATTTGTCAGGAGATGTGTTGATCATTGCTCCCTATTATGTTATCACCCTTGATAATTTCAGAAGAAGTGCCTTCCTGCAATTAGTTCAAAAAGGACCTGTAGTATTATTTCAGTGGTGATTAATTAGTTCAAGAACACCCTTGTAGAATGATTATAGTGATGCATTGTGATAGTTATTCCATGATATATTTCCTTGTTGAAGTAGACTGTAGAAATGCTCAAACGCAGTAACTTGGTATCATGTCAGTATACACTATTCAGTAGCCTGTTATGTGCCTGTTTAGTTGCACTTTTATTGCAAATTGTTTAGTTGCACATTGGTTGTGAACAATGTTGTTCCGCAATCCGTGTACACCTTTGTTTCAACTTTCAACTCTTGTGATTGGTGTTGGCTGGCGGTGCCTTGTTATTTATTTTGAGGTGAACTCAAGATATCTGTTTTGCATTTGCTCTGCACTGCAAAGTAAGTGTTAACGTCATACTTTCCCCAGTAACTGAACTTTGGAGCCAGTAGCCTAACTTGTTATTTGTCGGGTTATGGACGTTACTATAGCACTATGATTTCCTATAAGCTATACAGCTAGTAATGATTGTATTTTGCCATTATTACTATCCAGACTAGCGATGGTTGCATTTCACTTAAGAAACACAGCCTTTTAATGATAGCCCTGAACGTTAGTCAACTAGTTTTTACCCCCTCAAATGTTCTGGTTTCTTCATATGCTTGGATTATCACAAATTCACAATGATTTTGAGTCTGGCTTGTCATCTCCTCAAGTGTTTGTAGCCATTCTCATCATTTCAGGACTGAGCAGTAATATTCTACTTGGCTATTTTTGTTATGCAGTTTGATCAGGATTACTACCCTGGTAGACGAAAAAGAGGTAAGGACTACCGAGAAGATATGGTATGTCCATTTGCTCTTGAATTTGCTGCCTAATTTAGTTCTATTTTTCCTGGTCCTGTTAATTGCTGATGTGTTGATTGCTTTTGTGCAGCTGGAACTTCCATTCTTCTACCCTGGACAGGTTCCACTTGAACTTTTGATTGTACCTTCCCTCTTCAGTAACTTGCTGACTGTTACCATTTTAACCTTCGATAAATGGTTCAATCTACCACATGCAGATATGTTACGGTAAAGTGATCTCTATTCACCTCCATCAAGGAGCTTTTGTGGATATTGGTGGCACACATGATGGGTATGTACTCCTCTTAATCTTCTGCACAGTTATGGAGTTACCATGGCTGATTTAAGATCATGCGTTATGATATTTTTAGTGACATTTTGTTGTTGTCTTGCTTCTAAATGTGACCTGTTAGCTACGGTGAATAATACCACATGGAAATATTAAGGGCATCTGCATGTTGGCACGAAACTGCATCACAATATTCTACCAATAGCATTATGTTGAATGATGATCAATGAATGGCACTGTCAGGCCTAACTTTGCCTTCTTAGAATATTCTACTTTTTTTACATAACTTGTCATAGTAAGAAGATATTTAATTTGTGTGGCTGCATCTCTTTATATGTTTAGGTGGGTGCCCATAAAAGGAAACGATTGGTATTGGATCCGCCACCATATCAAACCTGGCATGAATGTCTATGTGGAAATTCTGGTTAGTTAGCCTTGAAGTTCATTTTCCAATTTCTGTTGCTGCTTCTGAAGATATCTAATGGTAAACAATATGTAGTGGAGGAATGCCTGGTTATCCACATTGTATTATGATAGTACATACAGACGCGGAGTATTTGAACCGAGCTCACATGCTCTCCGATGAACAGTAACATCCGAAAAAATAGTTAAAAAAACTGATTTTTTTTTGTGATAAACATTGATGAATGTTTTTACCGCCTGCAATTTTTTTGTGATAAAATGATATTCGTGTGGGTCTGGGCAAAAAAAATCAAAATCGATGATCTGAAAAGACTATTGTTGGAAGCATTTTGGAGCATTGATTTTTTTTGTCCAGACCTCCACGAATGTTATTTCATCACGAAAATTTGCAGGATGTTAAAACTTTCATCAATGTTTATCACCAAACATTTTTACTGTACATCAAAGAGCATGTGAGCTTGGGATCAAAAGAGCACTTTCCTGTACAATTTTGTTACTCCGTCCGATCCATATTACTTGTCGCAGCTTTAGTACAACTTTATACTAAAGCTGCGACAAGTAATATGGGTCGGGAGTAGTTTTTTTTATAAGATGTCTTTTGTTTTTTCTTTGCAACCTGGATCCTGGAATTTCAGTAACTTTAGTAGATATGCCTTACTAATGAATTATAACTATCTATTGTTTTGCAGGCCAAACGAGACCCATATCGGTTTCGTTTCCCACTTGAAATGCGCCTTGTCTATCCTAACATTGATCACCTAATGTGAGTGCTGTCACTAACTCACTATCCTTATCCTCGGTCACTCTGATGAGTCCTGATTGTGTGACGGTTTTAATGTCCATTGTGTTATGCATTGCTTCGATTTACCTTCAGTCTCGGTTGACTCAGGGTTGTCTATCTTCTTCCTTGCTGCAGATTTAATAGGTTTGACTTCCCACCAATATTTCACCGAAAGGAGGATACAAACGAAGAGCAGCTGTGGGTACGACTTTTCAATTGATTTAACATTTGCTCTCTTGATTCTGTTTTCTGCTACTTCGTTAAATCTAGTAATTCCCTCAAGAATTTTCACATTATTTTTGTTCTTACTTCATCAGTGTTATGTGCTTGTGTGTGCTTCTTACCTTTATATGCACTGACAGCGCGAAGGTGGAAGGCCGCCCATTCCTAGGAAAAAGCCTTCGACAGACATGGAAACAGAACCTTTGGTGTCGGACCACCCCTTTGTTGAAACGGTAGTCACATATCTACCGCTAACATGCTTGTGTCTCTTGCTCCCTCCTAGTGTTCACATTTGGTTCCCATTCGATAGGTTTAACAGGAATGTTTTTTATCTGCTTGCAGCTTTGGGAATGGCATAATGCAGAGCAGATGATTTTAGACCACGAGGATGAAAATCCAGATAAATTCAAGGATGTGACGTACGAGTCAACAGTTGATACATCCTCATTCGACGAAGAAAACAGGATTCAATACACTGAAGGACGTGTCAAAGAAACAGTGCTTAAAAAGAAAGTTGTGGTACGCATTTGTGTGCCATGATTACTTTGATCAGCATTGAGTCTTTATTTCAGAGTACAGTGATCCCTTAATGATACACCCATTGTGGTTCTGAACTTTTTTCTGTTATAGAATGTGAACATCAAAGAACTCGATATGAAGGCTGCTCGTGCTGAGCGTGAGGTACCGTTTCTTCCATCATTAGCTGGATTTTTTGTTTCGCCACTCTGCCACTCCTTTACTGATGCTGAAATTTAACCGACGCAGGAGATTAAAAGGCTCAAAGCGGAAGCACAAGAAAGAGGAGAGGAGTACAAAATCGGAAAGATGCGGCGGAACATAGAAATGGACGAGTACGATCTGCTGCAGTGGCGTCGCTCTTACGAAGAAAGGGAGGCTCTCCTCAGAGACATATGCTGGTAACTGCGACTGAACAACAAGTTTCATCACACCCAACACACGCGCTCTCATTATTAACACCCATGTAAACCGGCAGCCGGAAGGCCCTGGGCCTCCCCATCGAGGAGCCGGGGCGGTACGACGTGGACGAGACGGTGGTGTACGGCAAGGACTACTACGACCCGTCGAAGCCGATGTACCGGTACGACTACTGGGGCGAGCCGCGCAACACGGAGAAGGTGAAGCTGGAGCGGGACGTGGAACGGCACAACCAGCAGATCATCGGGGACGCCAAGAAGTGGTGCGAGACGTCGTACGAGGACTACGTCCGGAAGAAGACGCTGCGGGAGGCTGCGGAGGCCCGGGAGCGGCGGCGGAGGGCGCAGGAGCCGCAGGAGGAGGAGGAGTACGACGATGACATGGACCTCGACTTCGAGAAGATGACCGACCCCCGCGCCCCGCACAACAGGTTCTACATCACGAAATGAAGAGATGGCGTGGCGTGGAGATTTTAGGTGTAGTAGTTGTTCTGTTGTGTGCAAGCAAGAGATGTGAATATTTGGTAGCTTCGTGGCTGTGATAAAGCTGTGACTTGGCACTCAATTGTGCGCAATGTTTTCGAGTCGATGAGTCGACAGGTCGCTCGGGGAGGGCGACTCTAGACTAGTCATGACTAGTCTAGACTCACGGTCGACAAGTCGACATGGCGATGAGTCGACGTGAGTTAAGCAGCAGGCAGTCAGGGGAGGAGCACGAGTGCACAGCAGCAGCAGCAACCAGGGGAGGAGGGGAGGAGCACACCACCAACAGCAGTAACCAGGGCCAACTGAGAGATGGGCCACTAGTTATGCACTTCCCTGTGGCCCAAAAGCCCATCTAGTAGCTATATACTCCTCCCGTGACCTAATCCACCATCCACACTCCTTCCTCCCTCACCACAGCTGCCACACATTCACTGCCACTCTCTTGCCACCTGTCCACCACTCCTCCCAGCGATGGATCTCTCAACTCCCCCGCAACAGCTCTCTTGCCACCGCTCCTCCTCCCAGCCCGCTCCTCTTGCCGCTTCAGCTTCAACAGTAGCAGCAGCAGCGCGGCGGCAAGGGCGCAGCAGCAGCAGCGAGGCAGCATCAGCAGCACGGCGGCGGGAGAGTGCTCCAGATCCAACGTTGCCTTGAGTCGTTCGACCCAAAAACCGCGACTAGTGGTGACTAGTCGAGACTAGTCGCGCGAGTCGCTCGACTCATCCCAGGAGTCGAGTCGAGAGGCTGAGTCGGTCCTGGAACTGCGACTCGTCGACTAGTCGATGACTAGTCGAGCGACTCGAAATCCATGATTGTGCGTGCCTATGATGTCTTTGTGATCAAATGCAAATGAGAGTTTAGGAAGAGACAGTTCCAGGTCAAAGCAGGCGAACTTGGCCTGGTTTAGAATGTTGTACTAGTATAAGAAATGGTTGGTTGGTTTTGTAGATGTAGAGTACTACTCATGAGCAAAGAGAGAGTGATCCGGTGTTGTCTTTGTTGACCCGGCTGCATTTTGGGCTCCTTTTCTGATCAATCAGACGGGTTAGGTGCGTTTAGCAAATCCGTATTTTTAATTAACCGAGACGGCCGCGACAAGTTGTACCTTTAGGCTAGTCATAGCAGGGAGTAATTTAGTACTAGTGTTATAGTGTTATGCACATGACACTAATCTAAGTTACTATTTTTATAATGCAAAGTAATATAATAGTAATGTCATAAATAGTTTTATTTATTAATTTTAAGATTCATCTTTTCTTGAG
The DNA here is from genome assembly GCF_056163025.1 of Triticum urartu. NCBI lineage: Eukaryota > Viridiplantae > Streptophyta > Magnoliopsida > Poales > Poaceae > Triticum > Triticum urartu. Next base: position 621,765,728 of record NC_141875.1, read on the forward strand.
AAACGCTATGTTATGATAACATATTATATTACTCTAAACACATCTTTTCTCATTAAATACATGCCACTTAAGTAAATTTGTCTTAGGCTACGCTATGTTACTAGATATTAAGTTACTCCCATTATGACTAGTCTTACGGTTTACTGTAAAAGAGTATGAATGTAAGAGCATATCCAGTCGTTCGCCCCACTAGGGGTTTGAAATAGCGCCACTTGAGGGCCAACCGACAGTAAATTTGGAGCAAATTAGGCCCAAATTCTGCGTGCTTGGACACAAATTCAACAAAAAATAATTTTATCCCGTAGTTCATCACAGAAATCAATACAATTCAATAGTTCAATGAAACAAACTCATAATTCAAATACAAATTAAAACTCATAGTTCATCACATGTCGAACTAGGCGTTGTCCTTGAGTCTTCATAGGTGCTCCACCATATCTGTAACACCCACGATGCGGTTATATCTCTCACGTGTCGAAGCACGACTTAGAGGCATAACCGCATAGTAGGCATGTCGCAAGAGGGGTAATCTTTACACATCCCATGTACTGAATAAGAAAGGGATAAAGAGTTGGCTTACAATCGCCACTTCACACAATACATAAATATAGCATTACATCATCCAGAATACAATCAAGGTCCGACTACGGAACCAAATAAAGAAAAACAACCCCAAATACTAGATCCTCGATCGCCCCAACTAGGCTCCTCTACTGATCGTCCGGAAAAGATACATAGTAACGTCCTGAATCCTCGTCGAACTCCCATTTGAGTTCGGTAGCGTCCCCTGCACTGGCATCATCGGCACCTGCATCTGGTTTTGGAAGTAATCTGTGAGTTACGGGGACTGAGCAATCTCACACCCTCGCGATCAAGACTATTTAAGCTTAAAGGGAGGAAAAGCTAGTGAGGTGGAGCTGCAGCAAGCACTAGCATATATGGTGGCTAACTTACGCAAATAAGAGCGAGAAAAGAAGCAAAGCACGGTCTGAAGCTATAAAGATCAAGAAGTGATCCTGAAACTACTTACGTTCAAGCATAACACGAGACCGTGTTCTCTTCCCGGACTCCGCCGAAAAGAGACCATCACGGCTACACACGTGGTTGTTCATTTTAAATTAAGTTAAGCGGCAGGTTTTCTACAACCGGATATTAACAAATTTCCATCTGCCCATAACCGCGGGCACGGCTTTCGAAAGTTCAAAACCCTGCAGGGGTGTCCCAACTTAGCCCATCACAAGCTCTCACGGTCAACGAAGGATATTCCTTCTCCCAGGAAGACCCGATCAGACTCGGAATCCCGGTTACAAGACATCTCGACAATGGTAAAACAAGACCAGCAAAGCCACCTGAATGTGCCGACAAATCCCGATAGGAGCTACATATATCTCGTTCTCAGGGCACACCGGATTGTCCAAACTTCCGGTAGGCCAGCCTAGAGTTTCCCCTGGTGGCCATCGGCGGCTGACAAGTTGGAACAACACTTAGAGGAGCACTGGCCCAGGGGTTTAAAATAAAGATGACCCTTGAGTCCGCGAAACCCAAGGGAAAAAGGCTTAGGTGGAAAATGGTAAAACCAAGGTTGGGCCTTGCTGGAGGAGTTTTATTCAAGGCGAACTGTCAAGGGGTTCCCATTATAACCTAACCGCGTAAGGAACGCAAAATCAATGAACATAACACCGGTATGACGGAAACTAGGGCGGCAAGAGTGGAACAAAACACCATGCATAAGGTCGAACCTTCCACCCTTTACCAAGTATATAAATGCATTAAAGTAAACAAGATATAATAATGATATCCCAACAATAAACATGTTCCAACATGGAACAAAATCCATCTTCACCTGCAACTAGCAATGCTATAAGAGGGGCTGAGCAAAGCGGTAACATAGCCAAACAACGGTTTGCTGGGAAAGGTGAGTTAGAGGTTTGACATGGCAATATGGGAGGCATGATATAGCAAGTGGTAGGTATCGCGGCATAGCAAAAGAGCGAACAACTAGCAAGCAAAGATAGAAGTGATTTCGAGGGTATGGTCATCTTGCCTGCAAAGTTCTCCGAGTTGACGAAGGCTTGATCCTCGTAAGCGTACTCAACGGGTTCCTCGATCACGCACTTGTCTCCTGGCTCTACCCAAGGCAAGAACACAAGCAAGGGAAACAACAATCAACCATGGTGTAATGCGCAAGCAATATGATGCAAAACATGGCATGATATGCGAGACGTGATATGCAATGCATAAGCATGCTCCGGAAGGAAAAGATTGAACCAGGCATCAACTTGGCAAACCAAGTGCACCGCTGGAAACATGAGTTAATTTCGGTCGAAATCGATATAAAGATCACCGGAATCGGATGCACGGTTTGCAAATGGCAAGCAAAACAAGAATGGCACAATTCTGCGATTAACAGCACAATGCCATCTAGAATGCAACAAGAAACTAAGCTACTGCACTCCAACATAGCAACAAAGCGCATGGCAGTGATCTACTCAAGATGCTTGACAAAATATGAACACTGAGCTATGGCTAAATCATACAAGAGCAGGTTCAAACAAGCATGGAAAAGGTGCAAAAGATATCAGCATCACACACTTAGTGAAAATAACAACATCCCAGGAATTAACATCAGGAAGCAATATTTAGAAGAAGCAAACATACTACAGGAACAGAACATAGCAAACAAAGGCATGGCATGAACCTACTCAAAGAAAAGAATAGAAGTCCCTTACTGACCATAAGCCAAAAAGGATCAGAAGATATGATGGCACCCATGTAAACATAGCAAGTTTCGTTAACAGATTCAGACTTAGCAGAAAACTGGGCATGGCAAAAACAGAGTTATGAAGTCATCTTTGCGAGCTCGATTCACTCATCACAAAGCCTTGCATGACAAACTAAGCATACTACCAGCAAGAAGACATGTTCATGAAGCTAACCAAAGCAATAACAAGCTCATAGCATGCATGGATCAACTACAACAACCTTGGAAAAATTGATTAACACGTAAACAATATGCCAGGAACATTTTATAGCAAAAGTAGAGCAAGATTGAGACATGCTAGGGCACCCCATAAATGCAAACCGGGGCATAGATGGATAGAGCACAATCATATGTCCAAATCATCCTTACTGAACATACTCAAAAGAAGCACGGATCTCACTGTAGCAACATAAATACATGGCATAAAAATAATAGCAGAGCAATGACTTAGTGAAATTCTAAGTCTCTGAAATCAGCAATATCACGAGAGCTACTTTGCATGCTTTTGCTAGTCACCACAAATATCACAAAAATACATGACATACACCCCTGTAAAGATGACATGGCATAGACCAAAACACATGTAGAGCTCATGACCATATGCAGCACACAACAATTGTAGAAAAAATGACAAATGCTCATACTCTGCTAAGAATCAGCACCTAACATTTTATAGCACTCTTGCATCAGTCATTTGGGCATCATGATGGACTCAAACAAGCAGGTCACAATGGAACAAAATGAAGAGCACATCATGATGAACATTTTGATATATCAGACCAACTCCACTGCGCGACCCCATCCTGTCCGGCCCCATCCGTTTGGGGTAAAACAGACGAACGAGGCGGCCCAGCGCGCGACGGCCCGGACCCATCTGGTCCGTTTTGTGTCCGGGCCGACCCGTTTCAAGCGCATCTTTGCGTCGGGTTTGGGTCGCCGCGGACACCGAACGGACGCGCCGCTCGTCTGCATCTGGCCGCGTGGCGGGGCGGCCACCTACCTCCCGCCCGCCAATATCAATGCGCACGGGTGGCAGACCCCACCTGTCATCGGCCCAGTGGAAGGTCACCGTCCTTCTTAAATGGGGAATCCGTGGACCGGTCGTAGTCCACACTGCCCCACTCCATCCAGCGGCCTCCTCGAAACCCGACCGCGCTAAACCCTAGCCCCCTTCCTTGTCAAGCTCGTCGGCCGGCCACCCTCGACGCCATGGGCTTCTGGAACCGTAAGGGGAAGCACGACCGCGAGGCCGGCTCCTCGTCGGGGCACCGCGCCGGCTCCGGGAAGAAGGAGGCCGCATCACCACCACACCGGGCCCCCGCGCCGACGGCTTTCTCCATCGCCCCCACGTCCGCCGGCGAGCGCGACTGGTACTACGTCCGCGCGTCGGTGTGCCGCCATTATTGGGAGACGGGGACGCCGCTTCCCTGGAGCGACGTCCACCTCCCCAACAACTGGCACCTGTCCGTCGATCGTGTGCCGATCCCGCCGGTCCCGGGGAGCGGCCGTGCACGCCATCAAGAGATCGCGCACCGCCGCCTCCTCCTCCCCGACGACCTGTACTACGACCACAGGTATGCCCTCGACTCCCCGCTGTGGGATACATGGCTCCAGGACGAGCACGACGTGCGGCGCGCGTCCTACTTCGCCGGTACCGTGTCGGGGCCGCGGAGGCCACATGCAGAGGCGCGCGGGCGTACGCGGGTGCGCGGCCTGACGCCCACGCCGTCGCCTTCCCCGTCTCCGTCGCCACCTCCCCCTCCTCGCATGACAGCGGAGGAGGAGGCCCTTCTCCTACAGCGTGTCATGGACGACTCCATGAACACGCACGACGAGCGGCAGTGGGACGGCCTGGAGGAGACCATGGCCCTCTCTGCCGCCGGGGACGTCGCCTTCCCGGAGCTGCAGATGGCGGCCATCACAGAGGAGGTGATGGAGGAGGATCCGCCGGCCGCGTTCCAGCAACTGTTGGGCCAGGGGTGGGGCTGGTCCTGCACTGCTCCGGAAATGGCCTCCGGCGTGGGCGTGAACTGGTTCCCCACTCCGACGCGGTCACCGGAGCAGGAGGCGTCGCCACGGGAGGAGGTGGTGCAGGCACCTCCGATCGTCCAGCCCGCCCCCGTCTACCACGCACCGCCGGCCCACCTGTGGACGCCGCCGGCCTACGTCGACCTCGTCAGCGACGACGACGACACCGGCGGCCAGTGAAGACGGCGACGGCCACGGCACCGACGGGCGCGGCAGGAGCGCGCGGGAGGCGTTTTTTTATATGTTAATTATGAAACTGGGCCTTTTAAGTGGCCGTGGAAACTGGGCCGTTTTGTGGCCGACCCCTATATATGTTTTATATTTTTTTTAAATGTGTTTATTTACTTTTTTAGTTATTTCATTCTAGTTTTTTAAATTTTTTTATTCACGTCCACCCCGGACACGATTTGGGGTGCGGCCGCGCGGTGGACGCACGCATGACCTATCGAACAAAGCCGGACACAGGCGAACCCATCGGTGCCCCAAAGGGACAAAATCCGGCCAATCCGGACGTCCGTTTGGGGTCGCGCGGTGGAGTTGGCCTCATGCATGCAAAACGGATCTACAAATGGGGAGTTATGGCATGTTGAACAGAGCTTCAGAATGCAAAAATAAATGACTTAGAGGAATTTTTGGGTCAACCCTAGTCTTCAGATCTGGATCTGGCGCGTTCCACGAGGTTTGCCAGAGCAGTTCACCGGAGTTGAGAGGTCCTGTGGCCGGAGAGGTGCGGAGGAGGCAGATCCGGCGCTCGGTGGAGGAGAAGGGCCGCGGGGCGCGGGGAGGCGCGGCCGGAGGCGGCGGAGGGCGGCGCCGGGCGCCCATCGGTGGTGACGGCGAGCAGGCGGCGGGGCGAAGCAGCGGCGGAGCGGCGGGGTCGCGAGCGAGCGGCGGCGGCAGGGAGCGGGTCCGCGGGGGCCGGATCTGGGCCCAGCGGGCCTCAGCGGCGCGCGGGTCGACGGCGGACAGGTGGCGCGCTGCGGTTGGACGGGCGCGGCGGCGGACGCGTCCGACCGGATCCGGACGTGTTCGGCGGCGCGAGGAGAGGGGGAGTTATGGTTTTTGCCCGAATTTTTGGAGGGGAGGACATATTTATACATAGAAGGAGGTGTGACTGTCCAAATGAGGTGTAATTTTCGGCCACGCGATCGTGATCCGACGACGGAGGACATGGGATAGGTTTGGATGGGTTATAGGGCCACTTTAGAGGGGTGTTGGGCTGCAGGATTTTTTGAGTGTTATTTGGAGATAATGTTGGATTGTTCATGTAAAGGGTGTCTGAGGTACCATGTCCCATGTTGTTGTCTGCATCCATAGACACCTTTTCGACTGCTGTGATTAAGTTGTTGGGTTAATCCGAGCCATTGAGCGGCCATTTCATTTTGTTTTCTTTAGTTTATGCTGAAGCTTTCCCCAATTCTGTCTGTCACCCCTGCATTTTTTGGATCACACACCAGACTAAATGTAGTGAATTTTGAAGGATGTGTGTTTTGTTGGCTTTGTAATTTATTTCCTTGCTAAGTAAGCATTTGGGGTTATTTTGTTTTGTTGCTACCTTCTGGACGACGGGCGGGCGAGCGGATCTATGGACGGCATCACCACAACCATATTCTGATGGTCTAATCTCGAGGTGAAAATACTCTCTTTGTCTCTCATTTATGTTAGTTGAATAGTTACTTGATTTGATGCTGGTTAGCGTACTGCATGCTATTTCTAATTTTTGTTAGTCCCATTCGCAACTACAACTTGCATGATAAGGACAATCGGATAATTCTAATTTCTATTTTTTGTTAGTCCCATGGATGGTAACAATCTTTTACTATTTCTTGTTGTATGCTATCATATAATGCCTCCCTACTTGCTCAAAATCAAATGTACATCTATGAGAAGGTACAAATTAAGGTCGTTACGATGGAAGTAGATTGGCATGTTTGCAGAAAAAATAGCCATGTAAGTTCAAAAGAACGTCTTTAACTATTGCTGCTATATGCTTTGTATATTTCCTCTCTGGTTCCTTCAAAATCGGAGAGGGCCAAGGTCTCCAGCATTGATTTTGAAGGAAGCAGAGAGGAAATAAAATGTATATAGAAGGAATATGTTAAGATATGTTCTTTTGAACTTACATGTTGACGACGTCCTTGATTGCAAGTAAATAGTTAACCCGATCCTTGCATTCCCCACCAGAAAAGAAAAATAAAGCCATCCTAGCAGATGTGGTAAAAACCGCAGTCAACTTATGGCGAAAGAGCTTACAATGTAAACAAAAGGAAGAATCACCCTAGATTCAAGCAGCTTCAAATGGGGAGGCAGAATAGTAAGAATACAAAACAAGAAAATAATGCAGCCCGACACTACAACGTCCAGGGGCATAGCAGAACAACCTCTGCCTCAACCACCTCTTTGAAAGTGCATTTTGGAGCAAGAGCTATGATTGGAAAAAATGGGAGCATTGTAGCATAAATACTTACATACGCTAATTACAATGTTAGTCACTTCAGACCCTTAGATAGCCTAAAAGGAGTAGTTTTAGTTTTTCTATATAGAACAAAAGATTTATCTGCAAATAGCAAAAGAACTATATGATAAATCTGCCCCCATCAACACCAAAGAAAAAAGAAGGTACCAAACAACTTAAGAAAGACAATAAAACATTCTTGGAATCTAGCTAGATATGAGCATCTATTGGATAGGAACAAACAAACTTCCCATGCAAAAACAGCCAAGGTAGCCAACAAACCTAAAAGGACATCAAAAAAATCTACTCTATTGGAGCCTAGCTAGATCTAGACATCTCTTAAACCCAATTTGCAGGAACCTAGCTAGACATAAATATATGAGCAAGTCCTAAAAATACAAAAGTGCCTGAGTTCTGAGGAGCCAGGTGAGGTGCTTCGTTTCTTCTTTGCCTTGCGTGGGGGCGAGGGAGGAGACGAAGAGGAGCCACCGGAGTCCACCAGAGCCGCGCCGGCGACGAAGGCAATGCCCAACCCGAAACCCTAGCCACGGCTGAGGGTCACAAGCGAGCGCGAGACGCCCTCATCCTCTCTCTCTCTCCCCTACAGGGACTCGCCTATTGCCTGCAAGTCGCCGCCGCCGACGGGACAGACGCGGGAGAGGAAGAGGAGCGGCGTGACTATCCGCTGGGGGCAGAGGAGAGAGGCGTAGGGGAGGAGGAGGCCGACCCCCTGGGCCACACCGCCCGCGCCGCGTCCCATACGCCGCTGCCTTTACCTCGCCTCGCCATTCCTCCTTCCCTCCCGTGGGAGGCGGGGCCGAGGCGGGGCGTTAGGGTTTGGCGGCGCCAAATCGGGGGGGTGGAAGGAGGAGAGGGAGGCGCGAGTGGGGAGGAGGCCGGGCGGTGGCGAGGAAGGAGGAGAGGGAGGCGCGGGTGGATAGGAGGCCGGGCGGCGGCGGGTGGGGAGGAAGCCGGGCGGCAGCGGGGAAGGAGGAGAGGGAGGCGCGGGTGGGGAGGAGGAGGCGGAGCGAGCGGGAGAGGAGCTGGCTAGGGTTTCACCACGGGCGGAGCCGGCCTTTTATCCCCCGTGCGAGTGAAACGACGAAAATGCCATGGCGAGTAAATAGTTTGGCATGCTCTAGTTTATGGAGTACTCTTGGAAACTTATTCTTCCTATCTTTCTTTTTAAGGGGTTTAGAAGATAGATACAAATGATTATGTAAGGATACAACCCTTGAAAACTATGTATATTCTTATAGATAAATGAGCGAAATATTTGTTGTTGGCCATTCAGTTAGTGAAATTGAAGTAAGATCTGCAATTGAGACACCAAAAATGTTATTTACCATGAGCGCTTCCAATCTGCCGAATTCTCTTGGTTACTTAAATTTGTTATTATGTTTGTAGATATTATAATTTACACTTTGTGGACAGCATGCCCGTATACGTCCTGTATATACATCCAAATGAATGGGATGGATAGGATCGGGGCTCTGGCAGTTGTTGCCATGGTAATCACTCCATTTTAACATTTGTGTGTTATTGTTGGTCTTCGTTGGGAGGAATGTGAGCAACGATTTGATGCTGATATAAAAACTTTGAATTGAATCAAATTTAATTCTTTTTGCCTGTCCTGCAAAATATAGCTCAAAAACTTTCTCCTTTTTTGCTTTCAAAGGACGAAGCACATCTCAAATTAGGAGTTGCTTTGTACAATTCATATTTCTTGAACTATATGCAGTTTACAACTTTATCTCTTTGATTTGTCATCAGTTCACTAAGAATGTAAGTAAAATAATACCTCAGGGTTATATCGTGTTGGCGACCGAGTGTGATGAGCCAAAGCCGCTTGACGAATTGTTGGTGTGCCATTTCTGCGGGTTCTTTATTTGACACCACTTTAGTAATTAAAACAATGATGGCTCTGATGCCTATGTTGCTTCTTTGCTTCAAACTATAACATGTGTTTTTAGTTCCAACGGCTTCGCATTATGAAAGTCACTCACGGGATTTTCTAGCTTTAAATTGTTACTCTGTTTCTCTGTGTCTGCTCTTCTGTGCCCCATCAGGATCGCCACTCACGCGATGACTATTGTATTGGCAGCCCGCATAGAAACTATGGGAAACAAAACTAAAACTACCGCGGAATTCTTTTTATTATTTGCTGCCTATACAGAACAAATAGTATTGAGTTTTGGCTAATCTCTCGATGGTTTCTAAACGGTAATCTTGCCTGACCATTGACTTTTTGAGTTCTGTCTTAAAAGAGTATTGTGCACCAATGAGAGAATGTATTATGATATAATGATATGTTGAGTGATCTTCCTTTTCCTCTTAAAAGTACAGATTTGAAAAAAATCTGTACTGGTTCAGTGTTTTGTCTAATTAGAAATAACTCTAATCAATAACCATTATGAAGCCACCTAATTAGAAATGACTCTGATCAATAACCATTACAAAGCCTCTGTGTGTGTGACCGCTTGAAAGATCGTGGATGTCGCCTAGAGGGGGGGGGTGAATAGGCGTTTTAAAATAATTACGATTTAGGCTTGAACAAATGCGGAATAAACCTAGCGGTTAATTTGTCAAGCACAAAACCTAAAACAACTAGGCTCACCTATGTGCACCAACAACTTATGCTAATCAAGATAAGCAACTATGTGATAGCAAGATATATGACAAGAAACAATATGGCTATCACAAAGTAAAGAGCTCGGGTAAGAGATAACCGAGGCACGCGGAGACGACGATGTATCCCGAAGTTCACACCCTTGCGGATGCTAATCTCCGTTTGGAGCGGTGTGGAGGCACAATGCTCCCCAAGAAGCCACTAGGGCCACCGTAATCTCCTCACACCCTCGCACAATGCAAGATGCCGTGATACCACTAAGGGACCCTTGAGGGCGGTCACCGAACCCGTACAAATGGAAACCCTTGGGGGCGGTAACCGAACCCGTACACTTTGGCAACCCTTGGGGCGGTCACCGGTACCCGTCAAATTGCTCGGGGCGATCTCCACAACCTAATTGGAGACCCCGACGCTTGCCCGGAGCTTTACACCACAATGATTGAGCTCCGAACAACACCAACCATTTAGGGCGCCAAGGCACCCAAGAGGAACAAGCTCTAGGGTGCCCAAACACCCAAGAGTAATAAGCTTCTCAAACTTCACTTCCACGTATCACCGTGGAGAACTCAAACCGATGCACCAAATGCAATGACAAGGGCACACGGAGTGCCCAAGTACTTCTCTCTCAAATCCCACCGGAGCAACTAATGCTAGGGAGGGAAATGAGAGGAAGAACAAGACGGAGAACACCAAGAACTCCAAGATCTAGATCCAAGGGGTTCCCCTCACATAGAGGAGAAAGTGATTGGTGGAAATGTGGATCTAGATCTCCTCTCTCTTTTCCCTCAAAAACTAGCAAGAATCCATGGAGGAAGTGAGAGTTAGCAAGCTCAAAGAAGGTCAACAATGGGGGCAAAAACAAGCTCAAGAGATAGGGTTCATTGGGGAAGAAGACCCCCTTTTATAGGAGGGGGGAAATCCAACCGTTATGTACTCAGCCCGCACACGAGCGGTACTACCGCTCCTGGTCCCGATACAACCGGGACTCACGGTATACGTGCAGAACCCTACCAGGCGGTACAATCGGGCGACCAGGCGGTAGCACCGGTTGAGAAGAACAACCGGAGCAACCGCCCAGCCACCGCTCAACCACCGCATAGGAACAGAAGGGAGTCACCCCTGAGTGCGGTAGTCGAGTGGTACCGGGCCGGTGCAACCGCATGGCCTTGAGCGCTCGGGCGGCTAAGTCCTGAGCGGTAGAACCGCTCCGGACACCGGTGGTACCGGTACGACCGGACCAATCGGGCCACCACCGCCCGAGTACCGCATCAAAACAGAGGCCTGACCGGTACTTGGGCGGTGCCTGGCCGGAACAACCGCCCAAGTCTTTGCTGAGCAAGTTGGCGGTACCACCGCCCAGAAGCAGCGGTACAACGGCTGAGAGCTCCAAGCGGTACTACCGCTGGGGCACGCGGTACTACCGCTGGGACCAGACAAAAACCACTCTCAAGAAAACCAGAACTGCCATAACTTCTGCATATGAGCTCCGAATTGAGCAAACTCAAGCTTGTTGGAAACAAGACGACGAGTAGCATCAAAACTGCGACTGGATATAGTAAGGAGAGGCAGGGGAGGTATGCCAACAAATAGAGGAGTGAAACCTCCAACCGAGAAGAACCGGCAAAACCTCCAACATCGAAAACATCATAGAAGATGCATGTGAACTCCGTTTTCGATGAACTCGAGCTTGTCATCAAGATGACCATAAGCTCTAAGACTCTCAAAGAGAACCAAACAAGAACCAAGAAAGATGATGCAAGGATGCAATGGTTTGAGCTCTCAATGAACGATACGATCAAGCTACTCATCGAGAGCCCCCCTTGATAGAACGGCAATCGATCCTATAACCCGGTCTCCCAACTACCATCATGAGACCGGTAAAATAGAAAACCTATCAAGGGCAAACCTTTGCCTTGCACATGGTCCACTTGAGCTAGATGATGACGATCTTGACTTCCTCAAGTTGGACCACCTTTCTTGATTGTGTTGGCTCGATGAAGACTAGTTGATTGCTCCCCCATACTCCACTATGGGTGAGCCTTTCTTCCGCACATATTCACAAGTCCATTGCCACCACAAAGGATGGCAAGCTTCAAGCATTTGATCTCTTCGTGATGCTCCACTTGAACTTGCACACTGCAAACTTGATGACGATCACCACTTGATGTCATCCTCCATGGGTTGTATGAGATCTTCCTCTTGACGCAAGACCATGGAAACATACCTAACCCCACAAAGAACTCTCACGTAGACCATGGGTTAGTACACAAAGCGTAATGGACAATGCTTACCATACCATGGGATCACTTGATCCCTCTCGGTACTTCTTCTACGCTTTGTGAGTTGATCAACTTGATTCACTCTTGACTTAGTCTTGATCAACATTGAATCTTTCCAACTCTCATTTGGACGATGTCTTGAAGGTAACCATGAATGATCACACAATCTTCTTCTTCAAGACATGCTTGCAATAAGCTCAACTCACACATGACCAATCTTTGGATAATTCCTTGAAAAGCACTTTGGCCATCTCAACTCACACATGACCAATCTTTGGATAATTCCTTGAAAAGCACTTTGGCTATCTCATAAACTCCTTGAAACCAACACATGGATTTCAAGACAATCCTATGGACAAATCCTTCAAATATAACTCAAGGCAACCGTTAGTCCATAGAGATTGTCATCAATTACCAAAACCACACATGGGGGCACAACATGTCCTTTCACCGCTGATCTTTCCATTTTCTTGGCTTGCAGGTCGCTGCTAGAGCCGGACAAGGTCATGACTTGCCTTACCTGGTGAGGTACTGGCTAGGAAGAGTGCAAGCCGCCACCACCACGTACCAGATGGTGCCGTTAAGGACATCGTACTGCTGATGATCTACAGGTCCATTTCTCCTTCTCCCTCTCTCTCATATGTCAAGCTCAATTCCTTATCATTTTGCACAATGGAGGTCCCTTGAAAGCCACTTGACCGAAATCCCATGTCTTGTGATATGCATTTCATACGGTTGCTTTCCTTTGATATTTTTCTGCTTTGTATTTGTCTATGGATATGAAGAAATATGATTATGATTCCTGCGTTGCATATGGCTGCTTTCCATTGATGATAAATGGTGAACAACTATGGTGTTTTTCCAGCTTAACTACAGAAAGTTGAAATGTGCCTACCTCGAACCCACTTGTCACTCCAGCGTCTTCCTTTCTACTTCATATATGGTTCTGGTATGTCCTTTATACTCAGTACATTCATGTCTGGTTTTGAGATCTGCTAAATTTAATGTTGCGCCACATGCAAGATAGATTATCTCCATATATTATTACTTTTGACTGACAAGAAGTTCAGATATTGTTGCTCTGTACTGATTATACTGAAATTATTTCTCTCTTATTGCTTTGGATGCTGAAATGTATTTCTGACCCTATACGAAAACAATTTTTTTTGTAAATAATGCATAACATAGTTTTTCTGTCGATAAACAAATTTTTGATGTATAAGCACTACCAAATCAGATTACCAGACTAAGAAATCTACCGCTCGCTCCAGTTTAGCTATAGTTCTGGATCAGGATTTTAATCTAAAACTACTTGAGGCGACAACAAAATACATATACGAATCTGTAATTTGTAGACCACTGTGATAGCTGTAGCATAGTCGAGATGTTGTTGTGTCACTATGGGTATTTATAAATGAAGAAAAATGATAAATCTAACTGGTCGGAGGAGGTAAGCTAGAAGCGAGAATTTGAGCAAGCCATGCCGCAACTGCATTAGGAAGGCTTGCATCACCATTATTTTAAGGAAGTTTAATCCACATATGTTTTGGGCATCTAATTTAAAATTATTGGCTGCATGGAAGTGGCACCTTTTAGTTCTTTGTGCTGCTACAAAAATAATCATGGCTGGGTGTACATTTGACTGGCAACCTAAGTTGATTTTAGTATTTTTCTTCTTGGTAAGCTTTCAGTTATATTAGCAAAAATGGTGCTTGAAGGTTTCAAATATATCACACCAGAACTATTCCAAGATTGCTATTGAAATCTTCCTTCTGGAAGTACTTGAACGAAGATTCTTGCCCAGTTCAGCCGCTTTAATATTCTTGAAGGACACATCAAAGATTTCTGGGTGATGCAAATTTATATGAATTACACATGATATTTACTTTCAGAAATCTGGATAGTCTAAGAACGTTGGCAAGTTGTGATGGTTATCAAAGTAGTTAACTAATCCTACTTAGTATTAGCTCTTGCCAATCACATTGTATATGTATAGTCTGTAGTTCTCTATTGGCGGCAGAAGACGAGGTGTGCGCTGAGGATCCCAACGAGGAAGAGGTGAGCCGCCGCGACATCGAAGCTCTCGCACCGCTGCTCCCCGTCGAGCTTGCGCGTGCGCTAGATCCGGTGGCCAATACAACCCGTCCATTTGCCGGCACCTCCAAGCAACGCCTACAGCAGCGGGTGAGCCACCCTACTTGGCAGTTTGTTCTTTGCATCCTTTGAAATGAATCGACACACTACTGAACTTTATATCTGGTCTGCTGTCCTGAAAAATAATACTATCTACAAAGTTGTCTCTGTCCAAAAGATCACAGAGATTCCGGATGATATGAAAGCAATTTACAAATATGTGAAATATGACCACCCCATGCTTTAATTTAAAAAGGTGTTAGTTTTCACATGTGTAACCTTTTCTATATCATTGAACCAGGACTCTTTAGGAGATCAAGTAGAAAATTGTTGTTGACATGGCTGTCGGTCGTGGCTACTACATTAATCAAAGCCAGGGCCTTAATTATCCTGTAGGTTGACTATACCTTGGTTTTAGTAGCTCTTTGTTGATAACTATCATACTTGCATAGCTGGTTGATTGATTTGATTATAACCAAACTGCACCGACATAATTTTAAGATCGTGATTATTCAAATGAAAAATGATGGAATAAATATATGTACCAAAGTCGCATCTGTTGAGATCATGAGTAGGCACAATTGCTCCTTCGAATTATTGTGATATTGTAGTCCTCTTTAGTCTTATAAATTATGTATTGTGGTGCTCCACCTCCTTTTCTCTTCTTGCCAGGACATATACTCTGCATGGGAAGTTGCGTGCTTGCTACGAGCTTAAGACGCATCGGCATCCGCTACACCTTTCGATGTACTTCTGTTGTTATGACGTATCTCTTGCTTTTGGTATATTGTAGTGAACTTATTGTTGTGCACAACCATTTGTATGCTATGAATGGGGTCTTTATGCCTTTGTGATCAAATAGAATCTATCAAAGGGCGGCTGCTCTGCTCTTTGTTATTTTGGATTCTGACTTGCTTCTGTTATATTAAACATCTATCCTCTATAATGAATGTATAGTTGTGAACCTTCTATCCTCTGTAATGAATGTATAGTTGTGACTCTATTGACATGGGCTATTACTATTCCTTGCTTGAGTCTTTATGATGTCCAATCAAATAGCAATCTATCATAGGCAGCTACTTTGCTCTTTTTTATTTTGGATCTGGCATTATGTCATTATTTAGAATTAGGCATGCTGCACCTATGGGATGGACCAGACAATGCGCCAAGATATGTTGGCAACAATTACATTATCTATAAAGACGATCTCATATTTGATTACTCTTGCAAAGATTTGTACTACCTCCGTCTCGGTGAATAAGTCATTCGCGTAGTTCTAGGTCGACGATTTAATTATCTAAATATGTATTATATGTGACAAAAAATATATATTTAGAAACTACATCCGTGTAGAAATCCAGTGATATACTTTTCATGACATATAACACATATTTAATTTCTCAAATCGATGACCTAGAACTACGCGAATGACTTATTCACCTAGACGGAGGTAGTACTTTGTTTACATCTGGATAACGTGTCGAGCCAGACACCACCTGTCAGCATCAAAATAAGAATATGGCGCCAGAACCTGGATTACTACTAACTTAGCATTACCTGTTTGAACAAGACATTGAGACCGGTACTCTTGCGTCAAGGCGCGATCCCGACCTAGTGATGATAGGGGCACGCGTTCCTGGCCCGGCTCTCACAGCGGCCGCTCATGCAGTTGCCATGAGAGCCGGCCGACGCTGCGGATCCCATGATTGGGGCGGGCCATGCCATCATCACCTTGGCACCGTCGCCGTCGGCCGAGGTCACCGTTCCGTTGAGTCGTTCTCCAAGTCACGCAAAGCGTGCCTGCCTGCCTGCCTGCCTGTCCTTTTTTTTCAAACAAAAGGCCATAATAAGCTAATTAATCACGGACCCGCCCGCCGCCACCGGACAAAACCTCGAGCTGATTGTAAATTAATTGGCGGCAACGATGGCCCCACGCCACATGCAACTCCAACCCCATCGCCCCGGCCCCGGGCGGGCATATTCGCCTCCACCCCACCCCTGACCCGCCAACCGGCATCGGCATCGGCATCAGCTGCGGCCGCTTCCCCTGCGATGCCACCCCCGACCCCCCAACCCAATCATCTCCGGCAGCGTCAGCATCACCTCCCCAGTTCAAAAATACACTCGGCAGAGCAAGTTTATTAATCAGTTTCCTTTTTAATTAATTTCTAGAGCGAGATAGGGGGGAAAGGGGAGGTATAAGTAGGGCGAATCGCCGCCCATGGGCGCACATAATTTTTTGGAGTAGGAGGGAGGGAGGGAAGGAAGGCTATAAATTTAGTGCTGCGGGTATATAGGGGGATCGCTATAAGTAAGCGCTCCATACCGGGAATAGCCGGCCGTCCGACCGTCCGTCCGGGAGGAAAGAAACGGAACCAGCCATGGGGGACGGTGGTGGTGGTGATGGCGCCGCCGCCTCCTCGTCGCCGCCGGCCGCCGCGGCCTCCCCGGGCTTCTCCTACCTCGCCGTCTTCCACAACTTCCCCCTCGTCGCCGCGCTGCTCGGCTTCGCCATCGCGCAGTCCATCAAGTTCTTCCTCACCAGGTAACCCAACCAATCGCTGGCCGCCAACGACGACTGACGACTCTTGCTCTGACCTTCGCTTCCACCTCCTCCTCCCCTGGACGGCGCCTTCTTTGGCCGTGGAATTGCGGCCACAGGAGGAGGGTCAAAGTTAGTCTTCAATTTTCACAGATTAGAGTGGGGAATCGTTCAGGGGAGATCTGGTTCAGAATGCAATTCCCTCCGATTCTCTGATTTTGCTCTGCTCCTTGGGGATGCTAGGCTGGAGAATGCGATTCCCTCTGGAATTATTTAGTTGCGTCTTAGGGGGAAAAAAAAGAGCTGGGAGCATAAGCAAAATCGCCGTAATCTCTTCAAATTAAGCATATGGTTTGGTCGGCCCGTGCCTGTTCTGGGGTGGGTGAAATTTGCATTTCTTCAGCTTGAACACATCTAAACAAACGTTGCAACTCACATATTCTCTGACTGCGTGTTTCGTTTCGTTTCCATTCAGAGGCCCTTAACCATGATCACCCAAAAAAGATATTCATACGAGACAAAAACAAACCAATAAATTTGGGCGTTAGCATGATCTGACATGATCAATGGATTTTGTGATTAATTCCCCATTACACACTTCTGCGCCTTTATTCGCACTATCAAATAAAAATAAAATACACACTTCTGTGCTTGTTAATTGTTGCAGTAAGTTTTCATAGGCAGATGCTGCTGCAATAGGTCTGATGTGCATTACTTCTTGACTGAATGAAGGTATAAGGAGAAAAGATGGGATCCTAAGCGGCTTATCGGCTCCGGTGGCATGCCGTCGTCGCATTCCGCGACCGTTACAGCATTATCGGTAGCCATTGGCTTCCAAGAGGGCTTCGGCAGTGCCCTCTTTGCCACATCAACGATATTCGCAAGTGTGGTAGGTTATCCATCTCGTCCCATCACGCATCACCTGTTTGTTTATGAAGAAAAATAATATGTTGCTTCTTCCTGGACATAAGCGTTCTACCATTAGTTGGACATTAAAATGTTGAGTGCAAGCATCGTGCAGGATTTTTATACTTAATTTCCTGTCTGTTGATTCATGACGACGAGGTCTTTGAGTTTCGATTTTGTCACTTGATTGGCAGGTGATGTACGATGCTTCTGGTGTCAGATTGCATGCTGGAAAGCAAGCAGCGGTATGTAACATCTGCTCTGATTTTTGTGATTATATATGCTTTGATGTTCTGAGTTTTGTAATTATGCTGCGCCTTGTCCTGACCTTTTCCATTCTTTAGGTGTTGAACCAAATAGTCTGTGAACTACCGGCTGAACATCCCTTGGCTGAAACAAGACCATTGCGTGAACTTTTAGGCCATACCCCGACCCAGGTCTGCTCAAATGTCCTTTTCGTTGTCCATTTTTAGTATAGTTTGGCAGTTCGAAAGCGATGCCATATTTTTACCGCGATCACCCGGTCGCCAGCTGAGCTCATTGCCCGTTCTGGGAGGTTTGCCCCTCCATGATCGTACCAGAAAACTTATTGCCCACTCAAATTTGCTCGCAGGTTGTCGCCGGTGCGGTGCTTGGGTGTATGATAGGTATTGCAGGGCAGATTATCATTGCAGTGACAAGTGTTGTATGATGCTGCTGTGTCTCAAGGTGCAGGAGAATTGCTAGTGTTCTCAGAGACCTGAGAAGAAGAAGCTTCTCTGGTGTTTCTGTGACTTAGGTATCGGTTCGATGTGTAATGATGTGCCGTAGTGCTGTTGAAGATTGAATCAAGTTTTGATAGCACCTAAGTGTATGTTCAGGTGATGTTCTCAGGCTTGATGTACATATTATCTATTCGATAACTTCATTGCTATGGTGAAAGCTAGAAAGTGGCTGCATCACTAGTTATAATGACTCGCTAATTTTGTTCTTTACGCTTGTTTAGATAGGGATGGCTCGGGTTAGAATTCATGGGGTTTAGTGCATAATAAAACTCACTTTTTGGGGGGAAGATATGGATCTGTATCCCGATTCCTGGGGTTCAGTGTACAGTGTAACAAACAAATCACAACAAAAACACTTGGTCCAAACACTCCCTGTTGATTAGTACAAGAAGCTGACAGCCAACATATCTAAAGCATGATGTAACAAAGATAATTTTATTCACATTGATGTAACATCTCCGGGAAGTTCATGTCAAATGTATGATAATGTAACCAACATGTGTGAGAAGATATCAACAAACAAACCTGACGGTCATGTACATGCAAATAATGCAGCATGGAACGGTTAATGTCCACGTCTAGTGGCCGAGGTTCTAAGTTTGACACTTGAACCCAGTCAGTTAATGAATGTATATCTGGGCATTCTTACACCTGGGGCCTATTTAAACTCAAAATCTGAGAAAAGACTTTTCTAACGTCTGCATAAGCATCTCTCACCGTTTCAGGTTCTGTTCTCCATGCTATGTGCTCATCAGGCCTAACCAAAATAACACTTCTATTGCTTACCTGACACATCTCCCACCACGAGTTGGCAGATGCCCTTGGTATTTCCTCGACATCGACATAGTTTGTCCAGGGAGCCAGCTCGGACATGCTCCCTTTCACTCCCTCGCCCCCTGAACCTTGTGGCCACATGACGCAAACTTTGGCTGATAACTCGAATTCATCTGTTATCCTTAGCATGGCCCGGGCAAGCTTATATGACTCTTTCAGTGGTGCGATAATGATAACAAACTCAACTTTATCCCCACTTACTAGGTCCAGTGTTGAGAACATGCCCTGTAAGAAGTCATCACGCCCACGGCTTACACAAAGGTACATGAACGGCTAAAAAAGAATGTACCAATTATAGGGGTCAAAGGGTCGAACCTCACTCGAAGCAGACAGTGGTCTCACCAGCATGTGTGGTAGCCGTGAACCAACCTTAGCAGATGGGATGTACTCTCCTGATGACCTCTTAGAATGCTTCTGTTTTTCTGCTTGATAAGTGGTGTCAGCACAATCTTCAGCAACTAGGGCTCCTTTTTCATAGCTGAAAGTGCACAGTAGATCCAGGTCAGAAACTTGCCTATTTGGTGAGAACATAGTATTGTCTCCGGAGGCGGTCTACTCATGTTGTTCCATCAAGTAAACTCAAAAGGAAGATAAACAGTAAAGTTGTTTTGAAGAATCATTCACAGTACAGAGACTAACCGAAAGCCAAGATCCTCTGCAGGGAACTGCAGCTGTAGACTTTTTCCTTCATCAAGAATACTTCTCAATCTTGCTAGTCTCAAGGATCCAAGGGGATTGTTCTCACTCAAAATGTAGTCCGAGACTTGTGTCCGACCAATGGAAAATAATCCTTCCAGAACCACCTTCTGTAAATTTCTTGGAATGATTGATCCTAGGCTGCTGTTGATTACTCTGTGCACTGATAGAAACATGTGAGGGATGCGTATAAGGGGCAAGTTACAAACATTCAACTGTAATCAACCATAGTTGTACATGTTGTCAATATTTACTTTTCAAAGAGAATAGCAATAAATTGTGCACAGCCCTCTTGCAGGAGCAGGGTACTTTACCTGAGTTTGCAATGGTTGGATCAAGGCCAAGGGTAGCAGGAATAGACATTGCTGCCTTGAAGTTTTCCAAACTAAGTTCTGTGTTAAAAATGGCAACCTGTCATAAAGAAGCATGAATGCTATTTCAGTATATTTGTAGCAGAGATGTTAACATTGACGAACAGAAGGCATGCAAGGAGAATCTAACAGGTTTGCGCTCTGACTCATAAGTTTGTATAATTGATGGGTCAGCGATGCCATTTAGAAGTAAACACAATTTCCAAGCCAAATTATGTGCATCCTGAACACCAGTGTTCATTCCTGCGAAAAGATGTCAGGAAGTGCACATCTCTTTATACATTTGAACTTCAGATACATAATAACGAGTTCAGCATGGTAATATTGCAGTATCAAATTTGAAAATAACTACTAACCAAAACCACCAGCAGGAGGAAAGCGGTGAGCAGCATCACCAACTAGGATTACACGATTGTCGCAGCCAACATACTTCTCTGCAACTTCAGCATGCATTGCCCATTGTTTTATGTCTAAAACCTGAATATCTGCTGGCTCCCATCCAACCAATTTGACAATAATTTGCTCGCACACCTAGAACCAAAGGGGAAATACATACGGGGGAAAAGAGTAAGGAGGCGTGTAAATATCGGCATAAAATTTACTCTGCAGACTAGAAATCTACAAAACAAGTATTTCAGAACTGTAAGGACTGCAAATAAGTTCTTGAAAGAATACTACAGAACAAGCATTTCAGAATGACAAGGCTATACAGACTGGGTGCCGAAGATAATTTTTAGTAGACGTTCACAGGTGAATGAGGTGGGAAATGCCAAAAACTAGAAATTGAGAAAAATATTCAACTGAAATCACCTTTGCACTAAAATCCTCAAACATCTGCTGAGGCGGATAAAATGGAACCTGAACATGAAACAGGAGATAAATTAACAGCTAGATAACTAATCATCCTACTTCCTTCAGCATAATGGGCATCTTACTCACAACAGTCTGCTAATTTGATATACCTGCAACACAAATTCCCCATGCTCCAGGTCATGTGCCACGAGCACACCAATTGCATCGGGGTTGAAAATAAAGAACAGCATGCCAGGCCTCTCACTAGATAAATACTTTCCAAGATCCCTGCTCACAAAATGAACACTGACCAATTTCTGCAAGTCCCTTTCACCTTTCATAGATATACCAGCCAACTCACGCACTTTACTTCTTGCGCCATCTGCCCCAAGAAGAAGGCCACAGTGAAGCTTCCTCTCCTGCATCCTCCCCCCATTGTTAAATGATGCCCCAACCAGAATGCCGTCATCGGTCAGCTGAATGGAGCTACACTCGTGTCCCATCAGTATCTTGTTTTCCAGCAGCAAATCTTGAGCGGAGCTACCGCCAAGCTCATCAGGAAAGCACGTCTGAAAGCCAACGTCATCCAGTTTCTTGAGTAGCAAATCCACTAGCTTGTACTGCGAGAAGTGTGCGACCGATATAGGACTAATGACCTTGTCAAAATCTGCACAAAATAATCGTCAGCCGGTCAATGTATGCAGCGAGGTTCAGAACATCGCGCATGCAAACACTTCAAGAACTAAACTCACCTTCCTGCTTCATGTGATCAACTGAACCGAGAATGGTTCCGGAAAGCGAGGTACAGTACACGAACTTCCTCCACAGGTTCACCTGCGGCTGAGCCCTCTCGATGTCCCCAGCCAGGCCGTCGAACTTGCGGAAGATCTGCCAACACCACCCAAACCTATGAAATCACCACCCACACAACACACACGAAGGGCTGAAATGGCAATGTTGGGGGTGCGCTTGGCAGATAACTGATAACACACCTCCATGGTGCGGTTGTTGATGAAATGCGCCCGGGGGTGCCTAGTGAACTCCATGCTTCTCTCTAGGACCGTGCATTTGATGCCTGCGAGGTTTCAACAAAATGAAATGTCAAATTTATCAGCTGAGCTCCGATTGATCCACTGAACATCTGATTGGGGCGACTTCGCAGGTGCTCACAAACAAATCCTCGCCCCACGCCTACCGAAGCGCGAAGCAGAGCATAGCTCGCGGAGGCTGGCGGCGCTTACCGAATTTGGCGAGGAGGAAGGAGAGGGCGAGCCCGACGGGCCCGGCCCCGACGATGACCACCGGCAGATGCGGCGCGTGGCCGCCACCGCCGCCGGCGAGGGAGGAGAGGAGCGGGCGCTGGAGGCGGCGGAGGCGCAGCCAGGAGATGCCCCTGCCCGCGGAGAAGAGGCGCCAGCCTCCTCCGGCGGCGATCGACGGCATCGTGGCCTCGGCGGTGGCCGCGCAGGCTGCCGCGGTCTGCGAGAGGGGGTTGTGGGTTTAGAACGCGGACACGAGTACGAAAAAGCAGTTGGGCCGATGGAAGTTGAGCGATTGCGTGTTCGGTAGCCCTCTGTGGCAGGAAACTCCAGACTAGTCACAATGGGGTAACTTACACTAGTTTGTCTTAAAAAAAAAATAACTTAGACTAGTAACATGCATATGTTACTATATTACTACATCTATAGTGAGGAGTAACATATGTATGGTGTCATATAACACTTTATTTATTAGGTTGTAGACTCATCTTGTCTTGATATGTGTGATGTTACAATAACTAGTTATGTTAGCACATGCCCCTCTTTCCTTATTAATTACTCGCCACCTCATCTGTTCGCCTAAAAATGTGCGATGTTACTGCTGGAATTTTGTCTATTTTGGGCCTGCCCAATAGCAGTTTTAGAAATTCCTAATAAATACTAAAGGACCACTTAGCCCATTTATGCAAGGCAAGAGGTGGTACAAAAGTTTAGTCTCACATTGCTAGTTTAGTGGGGGTTGGACCTCCTTATAAGGGAGGTTCTTTCCCCACTTGTACGAGCATGAGAACAAGAGGGATATCCACGTGCGCTCCTCCTCCGCCGCCCGCCTCGCCTCGCCTCGCGCCACGCCACTTCATGGCGGGTTGTGGGAATGAGCCGAGCTGATATCTAAATTTTTGCCACGCACTAC
This sequence comes from Triticum urartu, assembly GCF_056163025.1. Classification (NCBI taxonomy): domain Eukaryota; kingdom Viridiplantae; phylum Streptophyta; class Magnoliopsida; order Poales; family Poaceae; genus Triticum; species Triticum urartu. The sequence continues at coordinate 621,789,090 of NC_141875.1, forward strand.
GGGTATACGAAAGGTCACACGGAAGCTGAAAAGAGTTTTTGCGAAAGTGGAGTTCGAATACGAACGGTGCAGCCCTTCGGCTGCTGGCTGTTCGCTTCGCCTTCGTCTCTTCGTTTCGCCTCCCGTCGCTGCCCTCTCGTCTCCTTCTCTCGCGCCTATAAAAGAAAGGTCGCTCCTCCCAGAGAGACACACCAGAACTTCTCCTTCCTCTCGCCATCGGTTCCAATCTTTGAGCTGCTGCTGTCTTCCTCATCCCGGCTTGCGACGTGCACCGCGGGTCGGGACAGTAGGCCTCCGAAACCGCACCTCTTTGAGTCCTGTACGGGAGAAGGGTGATAAGGTTTTTGGGGAGCGCTCTGCGCGACTACTGACTAACTCCTTCGTCACGGACGCCCCGGACTCCGACGACTTCTTCCCCGACGTCGACAACCTCCTCGACGACATGGTTGGAGAGGACACCGACCCCAAGTCCAGTGCTACTGATGCTGCTGTCACGTATGTGTTCTTCTTTCTGTTAGATATCCTGCCACAGTTTCTCGTAATAGTACTTGCCCTAAATATGTTAGGTTCTACCTCATATATGCAACTAGTTCTACTGTCTGCTATAGATATGATAGGCTACGGTTCATATATGCAGAAGCTATTTACCTTCTCTCTGTTAGAACGCATGACTTGTTTTATCTCTACTATATTAGTTATGCTTTATCTAGTATTTCTGTTAATAAAATCATTTGGTAAATTGCTCATATTTCCAACAATCCAAAAACCTTATTATAGGCAATTTACCCCAAGTAGTTTTGCTGCTTCCATGAGACCTCCTATGTTTGAGGGCATCCACTATAAGAGGTGGCGCGTGAGAGCAGTCTTATGGTTTCAAACCATGAGTTGCTATGACGCCACTCTCGGCAAACCTGAAGAGGAGCTTGATGCTCAACAGGCACAAGCCTTTCAGAAAATGGATACTCTGTTTAAGGCTGCTCTTTTGAGTGTTCTTGGTGAGAACATAGTTGATGCTTATGCGTCAATTGATAATGGAAAAGATATGTGGGATGCACTCGAGGCCAAGTTTGGGGTCTCGGATGCTGGCACTGAGCTGTACATCATGGAGCAATTCTATGACTATAGGATGACTGAAGAGCGCTCCGTGGTTGAGCAAGCTCATGAGATACAATCATTTGCTAGAGAACTTGAGCACTTCGGTTGTATGCTACCGGACAAGTTTGTTGCCGGAGGTATCATCACTAAGCTTCCTCCTTCATGGAGGAACTTTGCTACCTTGTTGAAGCATAAGAGACAAGAGTTTTCCGTCCCGGATCTCATTGGCACTCTTGATGTGGAAGAAAAGGTAAGAGCAAAGGACACACGTGCTCGAGGTATTGAGGGAGGATCTAGTGCCAATCTGGTACAAAAGAAGAACTTCCAGCCCCACAAGTTCAAGAACAAGGGCAAGTTTGATGGTAAAGCAAAATTTGATGGGAAGAACAAGGCTGTGCAACACACGAACTTCAAGAAGAAGAATGACAAGAAGAAAGGTGTCTGTCATGTGTGTCGGGTTTCGGGTTCCGGCAGACCCTTGAGGTTCGAACACTGGGGTGCGCGCGGGGATCTCTCCCCTACCGATCTACGTCCGATCCTCTCGTGCGAACTAAGATGAAAATGATGAACAACACAAGGGACACGATGTTTATACTGGTTCGGGCCACCGTTGTGGTGTAATACCCTACTCCAGTGTGTGGTGTGGTGGATTGTCTCTGGGGCTGATGATGGATAGTACAAGGGAAGAACAGCCTCGCGAGAGGTGTTCTTGAGCTGGTGCGATGAACTGCTAGGGTGAGTTCAGTCGCCTCTCTCTCTCTGCTATGGTTCTACCAGATTTCTAGTCGTTCCCTCCTTCTGTGGTGGCTAGCTCTATTTATAGAGGCCCTGGGCCTCTCCCCAAATAATGAGCGGGAAGGGCGCCAACAATTGGCCATTTCGAAGGGGAACATCTAGTACAAGTTATCCTGACCAAAGGTGGTCTTCGGCTGCCAAGAGCACTGGCGATGACGCCGTCTTGGGCTCCACGGTGACCTCCGTCCTGCCGTCCGGCTGGTCTTGGTCTCGTTGCACCGGAATGGTAACCTTTGCCTGATGCCTTGGCCTGTGCTTGCCCCCTTTGCACCAAAGAGGAAACAAGGACACTGCGCAGGCCGGCGCCCGCCTGGTCTCGATCGTCATGGCTTGCGTCACGGGTTCCTCGCGAGGTACCCCTGCCTTGATCTCTTCGCCTCCTCGCGAGCCTGCCTGATGAGGCTGCCTCTGAGGAAGCTTCCCGTCGTCCACTCCGCGAGGGTTGGCCCCTCGCGAGGGTCTTGAGCTTGAGCTGATGAAGACGGGCCGCGCTGGGGCCCCGCTTGAGCCACGCCGCGGGCCGCAGGCAGGCAAGTCTGGGGACCCCCGTTCCCAGAACGCCGACAGTAGCCCCTGGGCCAAAGGCGCGTGCGGGCTTGGCTTAGCTGAGAAGCAAAGGGGTAAGCGCGAAGCACCGCGGGCCCTAACAGCCTGCGGCCTTGGGTGCCGCGTGGCGGTTGATTGGGCGTGGGCGTCTGCACTTCCCATGATGCCTTGCTACGCGCCCGGCTAAGCGGACCCGTAGTTGCACACAGTTGTTCCTCCTTTGGTTGCCCGCTCGCCTCCTACCTTTCCTCTTCTCCGAGCTCCAACCTCCGCCGCCAATCCGACTTGAGCTCTTTCCCTTCCCCAACGCCATGGCTCTGACAAAGAAGGGAAGGGGGAAGAAGCCCGCGCCTCCGTCCTGCGCACTTCCAGCGGCGGCCCCCGCCGTCGATCGGTCAATCATACTCAACCCGGAAGCCTTGGACAAGGTCCACTCCGCCCTCGCTTCCATCTTCAACGAGTGCGGCCGGACCACAGTTTGGCCCGCATCCCGCGCCTTTCTTGCTAGGACCGTCACGGAGGTCTGATTCTTTGCCGACGCCCTATGGGCGGGTCTGGTTCCCCCCTTTTCCGCTTTCTTCAATGTTGTGCTCTCCCATTATCAGATCCACATGATGCACCTCGGGCCGGAGTCCATTACCCTCTTGGCCGTCTTTGCTTTCGTGTGCGAGGCGATGATAGGCATCCCTCCTTCTGTTGCCCTGCTGCGCCACTTCTTCTCCTTGCGCCTGAGCGATCCCACTCAGTGCTCGGGGTGTGTAAGCTTCTTCGTTGTGCCCGAGACGGCTGCTTCAGGGATTGACTTCAGCCTTTCACCTTCTCAGGCCAGGTTCAGAGAGCGGTGGCTGTACGTGGACGTCGGGGTGCCCAGCCCCTTGCTCTCGCACCCGACCTTGCCTGTTGTTCCCAACCCAGGCTGGGGTCATGAACCGCTCGCGAGCCCCCAGCTCGCTTTCGTCTGGCGCCGCTTCGAAAGTTTGAGGGCGCACAATGTGACAGTGCCCAAGGTGGTGAGGGAGTTCCTTCTGTGTCACATTGCTCCTCTCCAGCGCCACTCTCGCCGGATGTGGGACTTTGCGGGGCGCAAAGACCGCATGCGGCTTCAGGAGGAGGATTTGGCGCCCGAAGTACTGCGAACGGTGCTTCGGGTCTTGACTGGTGATCCTTCCCCAGGCAGCCTACGGAGCGGTGGCGTCCTTCTGTACCTTTGTTCCGGTAGGGCCGATTTTGTGAAGCAGATGCCCAGCTTCGACGAGTGGGGGTTGCGCCCGGCTAGCCTCACGGGGCCACGCGAGAACCCAGTTGTCGTGGTTGCTCCCCCCGCCGCCCACAGCGGTTCCTCCCCAGGCGACAGAGCGGGAAGAGAGCCGGCGGGAGCTGAGGTGGCTGATGTCGAGGTGGTGGCGCCGCGTGAAGCCTCGAAGGTGGCGTCTCCCGAGGCCAGCTCTGGGGCGGCGGTTGATGCAGGGTTTTGGCCTTCGGCTCCTGAGGCTGGGACTCCCGAGCCCCCAGCCGTTCTTCGCGAGGCGACGCCCGACGGTGCCCCTAAAGCTGACTCCTCCGGCCGATAATCCTGAGGCTTCTTCTGCACCCCAGGCCGACCCCCACCCCAGGCGCTTGGGTCGGTTTCGTGTAGACTTCGAGGCCCTTCGCAAGAGGAAGGAGGCCTCAGGCGGCAGCGACCGCCCTTGCCGCTTGTTGACGCGCAGGAAGTACTTTGTCATGGACGAGTAAGCCTTCTTCTTTCCCTGCTCACTTGCTCTGTTATCCTTGTGGCTGATCGTGGCCCTTCAGGTCCCGCCTTGCTGAGTCCGTCGAGTCGACCCAGGAGCCAGCCCCCGCAGCTTCGCCCCCTTTGCTGGCTCCGGGTCCGCCGAGCTCATGTGGCGCCCTCGCCGCTGGACCGGTTGGTGGAGTGATCTGCTCCATAGGGCGCCTCGAGCTTGCTCGCCCGATGCCCTTTCTTCGCGAGTCTTCTTGGGACGCGTCAGGCTTGCCCCGTGCCCCTTCTCTGGTCATAGAAGGCGAATGGCTGAGGTCTGTCCTTGGCTCCTCCTCCGTGGGTGGATCGACGCCGGGCCGGACTCTCAGGGCGGTCCATCCGGCGACGGCTGGGGCGGTAGCCCCCTGCCCCACGCCTGGAGGGGGCTTACCGCCCCAGGGCCCTCTGCATGCTCCAGCGAAAGAGGGTGATGTGGAAGAGGTGCTCAGGCGTGCTCGGGAGCGTCGTGCCCTTCGTGAAGAGTTCCTCCAGGGGGCGGCGGATGCGGTGAGCCGGATCGGGGCAGAGCTTGCTGACGAGGATGCGCGCCTCGAGGCCGAAGGTTTGCGCCTTGCTGAGGAGAAGTGTAAACTAAAGGTTGCCGTAGCCCTCGCGCATCATCAACGTGATCTTGACAACGTGAAGGCTGAGGCGTCGCTGGCAGCTTCGCGGGAGGCCTGCTCCCTGGCTGTTGAGGAGGCTCGGGAGGCAAACCGACGGCGCAAGGATGCGGAGGAGCGCGCACGGGAGCTCCAAGCCTGAGCAACTCCCTGGAGCAGCAAGTGGAATTGCGCCAGGCGGCCCTTGAGTCGATGGGGGTGGCCTCTGTTGACCGGGTGGAGCTTCTGAAGCGCGAGGAGGTGCTGACGCTGGAGGCCGCCGAGCGAAACCTTGACCTTGAGCGGTTGGAGACGAGGGAGCGCCCGGTGGCCCAGGCGGAGGATGACGTTGCCGCGCGCGAAGCCCGGGCCCAGGAAGAAGTCGATCGCCACATGGCGGAAGCTCGCTCGGCCCTCGAGCGCGAACACGGGACGAGGCTGGGGCTGATCAAGGCCGAGGCCGAGGGCAGGACCGCAGCCCTCAGGGACAAACTGGCCGAAGCAACGTGCCCTCGGCGCGGCGCAGGCGGAGCTGTCCTCTTCCCGGGCCGAGCAGCTTCTTCAACAGAGGGTCGATGACGCCGATGCCGGGTGGTTGGTGCGACATATACCAATGGATGGCTTATCATTGTGGGAGCCAATAAAACATCGCCGGTGCCTGGAAACGGGATAAGGCGAAGACATGCACGCCGGCGAATCTTACCCAGCTTCAGGGCTCTCCGTGGAGATAACACCCCTAATGCTGCTCTGCAGGGTCTCGGCATGATCACTAGTTCGTGGGTTGCTACATAATGCTCCTTGAGCTGTTCGGTGAAAGGATGAGGGAGGGCCAGGCTAGCCCGCTCCTCTTCTCCTTGTGGTGTCAAATCTATCCAAAGAGTGATCTCCCTCTGCATGGGAACCCTGGGGGGTTTATATAGACCTACCCCCCAGGGGTACAATGGTAATCCGGCTGGGCGTGGGCCCCAGCCGTCTGTGTCTACGCCTGCCGGCTTCTCCGCCGACTGGTGGGCCCGCCGGCTGCCGACCCTTTGGCCGACAGGACGGCCCCACCGCTCAGGGGTCTTGTCAGGGGCTGGTTACTGTTACCTTGCCCCTGGTGACGATGGCTTTGTCGTGGTAAGCATGGCTACAGTGCCGCCGCGAGGCGGCTCATCACTGTAGCCTTACCTTCTCTTGTCTCCTTAATGAAGCACCTCCTTGGAGGGAGAGAGCTGGCCGGCTGTTGGAAGCCGACCATACCATTGGCCGACTGTGGGAAGCCTGGTCGCCTTCGGGATCTCCCTGACCGAGGGGGCCCGCCACCCACAGGTCGTACTGACCCCTCGCCGTGGGTGACGTCACGATCATCGTGGCAACAGTGTCGCGCCGGACGGGGATGGCCGCCCCGTACGGTGCACTGTGGCCATGCGTGCGCTGGGATTCGGGGGTGGCAGGCTTTACTGTAGCCACGCCCCGTCTTGTCGCCGTTATGTGGGTGCAGACTCTGAGGGCAAGATCTTAGCCGCTTGCTGAGGGGCCGGCTCCTCGGAGTCGGCCCTTTTATGGCCGGCTTCTGGAAGTCGGCCTTCTCATGGTCTTGTTTCTCAAGAATTTCAGGGCTGGGCTGCCTTTGCGCAGCCAGCTTGAGAGGTAACCGGCTGGGGGAAGACGACCTCATGTCCTGGAAGCTTGGAGGCTTGTTCGGCCTGTAATTTTTCTGAAGTGTCAGGGGAAGCCGACTAGGCTACCCGTGGTCATTTACTCCGACAGTAGTCCCTAAAGCTGGTTGGGCTCCGAGGCAGAAAAAAGTCGAGGAGCCCAGTCAGCTTCCTATCTTGAGGAGCCGGGAACCGGAAGCCGGTTTTGACTAGGCGCGCCGTCTCTTAGAGATCTCGAAGTTTGAAGGCGGGTGCCAGTCGGCGCGCGAGTCCGGCTGTGAACTGACCGCTCGTCATCTGTGCGCCACGTGGCATCCTCCGGCTGGAGGGGTCTGCTAGCCCACGCGCGCGACGGGACGCCGCCGCAGTCTGGGGCCCTCCACTACAGGGCCTCGGCCCACGCGTGGATCTTCTGCGGCCTGGACGAACCGCGCGTGCCCCAGTGGCGGTTTCCCCATGCCGTAATGGCGCAATAATCGCAGGGTGTGGGGGGAGTGGGTGCAGTTAATCCCACGCCCCCCACGTCCTGCCTCCTCGGCTTTGCCGCACGAGGCTATAAGTAGGGGTAGAGAAGGGGAGTGCCAAAACGCTCGCGCGCTCTCCCTCGCTCCGCCCCCTTCTTCTTCTTCCTCCTCTCGTCACGACAGCCACCTGCCGCCGCTCGGCCTTCCTCCAATCTTCTTGGCTCGCCGCCGCTTCGTCGCAGCTGGGTCGTGCGCCCTCCTTTCGTCGTACCTTCCTCGCCGCCGCGCCATCCCCATGGCGTTGTCGATCTCCTGGGACGGCTCCAACGTCCATGACGACCACGTCGACTTCCTCCGTCGGACGCGGCGGTTGCCGGGCGCGGATCTCGTACGGGTCCGCCTCGCGCCGAAGAGGGAGATCTCGCCGGCGCCAAAAGAGGTTGAGCGGGTGATCTTCCGGTCGCACTGCCTGCACGGCCTCGGCCTGCCGGCGAGCGGGTTCCTCTGCTCGTTCCTTGAATTTTATCATCTCCAGCCGCATCACCTCACTCCCAACGCGGTGATGCTGCTATCGGCCTTCGTCACCCTGTGCGAGGGTTTTCTCTGCGTCCTCCCCACTCTTGAACTATGGGGAGAGTTCTTTCAGTGCAAGCTCGGCACCGTCGTCGCGGGCGTGCCCGCCCCATGTGGTGCCTTCATCGCTATGCGGAGGGCGAGCGACAACAACCCGTTTCCGCTCATCCCGCTGATCCAGTCGGTGAAGCTCTGGCAGAAGTCCTACTTCTACGTGAAGAATATTGCTCCGCAAGGCGACTTCGTCAACCTGCCAGCTTACATAGCCGGCCCGCCGGCTGGGAGGCAGCCTTCATGGTCCTTCCGGTCCAGGTCGCTGTCTTCGGGCGGGTCCGCCTCCATTGCCCGGCTCCGGGTGATGATCCAGTCGGAGGTTCTGTCCGGGGCTGACCTGGTGGCCGCCTTCGTGGAGCGCCGGGTGCTCCCGCTCCAGGGCCGACCTCATATGATCTGCCAGATAAGCGGCCGCTTCGACCCATGCCGGCTAAGCACCAAGGAGATGCCTCACGCCGAGGTGTCTTACATGGTGAACTACATTTCCAACTGCAAGCTCATCGAGGAGTGGCAGTATGGCAAGGTGCCGTACTCTCGCGCCAATCCTCCGCCGGTGGTACGTTTCTCTTCCTCTTTGCTCGTTGCCGAGTTCATGGTGGCCGACTCCTGACCAGCCGGCCTTTCATTGGCAGAACCCCATGCTTCCGCCAGCAGCCGGGGCCATAGGGGTGGAACGCCAGTTCCTCCTCGACCGTACGATTGACGATGTAGACGACCCAGACCTGGGGGCGGCCGCCATGGAGGACGACGTCGCGGGGGAAGGCGGCGACGCAGGCGGGTCCGGGCTCGGGGCCGGCTTCGAGGACTAGCCAAATGACGACGAGGCCGAAGTCATCGCACGCCGCCGACCGGTGCCCGAGCACCATGGTGCGGGCCCATCCGCCGGGCCGACTGCCCAGGGCGGCGCGCAGAAGCGCCGGCCCGCGTCGACCCACTTCGGCAGTCGGCCGAAGAAGCCCAAGAGTACCGCGGTGGCGACCAAGCGGGACGAGGCGGCCGCGAAGGCAGCCCGCTTCCGCAAGGTGGTGAAGCAGCCGCAGGCGGTCTCAGCGTAAGTGTCGCTGTTCTTATGCCTTTCTTTTTTCTTCTTCTTCGGTTGATGTTTTTCCAAACCCTTTTTCTCAATTTATCAAACACGGCCCCTCTTTCCCTTGGGCGAGTCCCGGCCGCCTCCATAGTCGAAGCCATAGGAGGGTCTTCAAACTCGCGCCGGGTAGATCCCCGCGCCGACCTCCTAGAGGCGACGGAGCGGGACGCGCGGGAAGCGCGAGAGGAGCGGGAGGCGGAGGAGCGGAGGGCGGCTCGGGAGGCGGAGCAGAAGTCGGCGGAGGCGCGAGCCGTCGCAGCCGCCAAGGCCCAGGCGGAGGCCGCAGACGCGGAGAGGGAGGCGGAGGCCCTGCAGAACCAGCCTTTGCAGTTCGTCATTCCCCTCCGTGCCGCGGCTCCTGACACCCCTGTGCCCCCGTTGGAGGAAGCCGGCCGTGGCCAGCCGGAGATGGAGAGGGAGACGACGCCATCGCCGCCGACTGTAGCGGGCCGAGGAGGCCGGCCTGAAGTGCCGCCAGCGCAGCCGGCTGGGGGCGAGCCGACCGTGGGAGGGGATCTTGTGATCTCGTCACCGCTTCGCCGGCGCGCGGGGAAGGCGACTTCAGTGCTGGACGCGCAGAAGACCATGGACGCCGGCTCGTCTGCCCAGGACCTAGAAGCGGCCAGCGACAGCTCGTCCGGGTGGACGCCGGGCGGCGGGACAGCCATGCTGAATGTGGCGGCGCAGGACGTCCGGAGCCGGCTTCAGGCCCAAGCCACCGCGCTGAAGCAGTACACCCAGGAGTTTCTCACGACGCGGTCGGTTATTCGAGTGAGTCCTCCTGCTCCTTTGATTGCTTTTAATTTCTTCCGTGGGGGCGCGTCAGCGCACCCACTGGGTGTAGTCCCCGAGTTCCGAGCCGGCTGCTGAGCAGGCGGCTTGGAACTTATTGGAAAGCTTGATTACCATCTTATTCTTACTCACATCCCTTGTCTTCTCTGCAGGAGTACCACAACCTCCGCGCGGCCGCCTTCAACTCCCAGGCCCAGGAGTTGAATCAAAAAGTCACTGACCTGACCGAGAGCCGGAGTAAGCACTCCGTTTTTCTTTTAAGTGGAGGCGCATCAGCGCACCCACTGGGTGTAGTCCCCGAGATTCGGGCCGACTACCGAGTAGTCAGGTCGAATCTTTTCCTGACGACTTCTTTCTTTATATTGTAGGGGCCAATGCCGACTTGAGGAACCAGCTGAGCGGAGCCCAGACCGCTCTTCGTGCCAAGGAGGCCGAGTGCACCACCCTGGCTCAAGAGCGTGACCGCCTGGCCAAGAGGTTGGCCGACCAGGAGGAGAGCCACAGGGCGGCCCTGAAGGTGGCGCAGGACAGCGAGGCTGCCCTCAAAGCCGAGTATGAGACCGAGGCGGCAAACTGGGCTGAGATGAGGTAGACGCTGAGCCAAGGCTACAGCCGGGTGGAAGACTTGATTGACGGTAGGCCGCCTTCTTCTTTGCTTCCTTGCCTGCCTTCTACTATCTGATTCATTTTTTGATTTTTTGTGTCGCTGCTTTCCTCTTTGCGCAGATTACTTCCCCGGCTACTCAGCCGCCGCCACCCAAGACATCGAGGCCTACCGCGACACGCGACGGCAGGCGAGGGCCGAGATTGCGCCGAATGCCAGCCGGTCACTTGAGGAGCAGCTTCTGGGGCTTCAATCCCGCCTACAGCCGGCCCATCGCATGCTCCGCCATCTTCAGCGCGCCGGAGCACAAGTGCTGGCCGCCCTCTGGCCTAGCGAGGTGATTCCGCGCACCCCAAGTCGGACCGCCGACTGGCTGGGGGTCGCAGTCGGCCGCTTCGAGGCTTGGAAGGCGTCAGCGGCCCGCTTCGGCGCTGGGCGGGCTCTGGAGTTCGTCCGGGCTTGGTATCCTGGGCTGAACTTGGACCAGCTGAGCACCTGGCGGCAGGAGGCTGACGAGGAGCTGGAGGCGGTGCGACCGGCTATCATCCAGCGCACCTCGGCGATCGCCGAGTATACCGATACCAGCGCCTTTGCTCCTGAGGTGGATGACACCGGCGTTGCTCAGCCGGAGGAGTGGTTCGGGCTGAACTCGGCCGAAGGTGAGGACTCGGCGGAGGAGATTGCCTCCAGTGATGAGGGCGAAGAGGAGGAGGGAGAGGATGACGAAGACGCTGCGCCGGATGGTGAAGCGACCAGCCGCCTCAGCCCGATCGTGCTTGTAGCAACGATGCCGAGACTCGCCAGCCGGTCACTCCTCCAGCCGGCACCGCCGACTCTGCCAACCTGCCCCACTCGCCCGTTGCTCCCCTGGCTTGATCCGCCGTCCTAGCTTTCCTGCTTGTTACTTCTTTGAACAATCTTTAAATTTGCGCAGTTCCACCCACTGGGGGTGTATTCAGACTATGTTGAATGCTGGCCTTTCGAAGGTCTTTTGTGTAAATATGCATGTGTTTGGCATCCGTTTATGTTTGCTTTTTATCCTTTGGCTTTTTCCTTTGCCGCCTTCCCTTGGCCGCCGCCTTCCCAGCCGGACAGCTGCTCTACAGTTTGCGGCCGGAGAAGGACTTGGTCGTTTTTGGGAAGGCAAGTACTTGAGCTTTCTCAGATTGCAGCAAGGTGAGCGGGAAGCCAGCCAGCCGACTACTCTAGTAGTCGGCTGGCGGGGTGGGAGGCCGACTCGTTTTATATAAGTTTGTTAGTCCTTAGCCGTTTTTTCGCGTGGGCATCCTTTCCTGCCCTTGGCTCTTGCCAGTCGGACAGTTGTTTCTTCGAGCTGCGACTTTTGGCAAGAGGGGGCTTGGGTGCCGGCACACTACTTGTCTGGCTGCAGGTGGAACTTCAGATATAACTTGAGGCGGCGAGTCCTCGGGCCGACTGGTCGAACCCGGTGCCGGACGAAGAAAGCAAGTGTAGCAACATAATTGTATGCGTGATACTCATCTTTCATAGATAAAAGAGGGTAGTCCCCGAGTACTCCTCGGGGCACCCCTTGTCTCGTACTTAGTACAAAAGGTAGCGTGCTACGTACTGCTTTTTAACTGTAAAATCTTCGAAGGATATTGGCGTCCACGGTCGGTCCGACTCCTTGCCGGAATCGTCTCTCTTGCGTGCCTTCGGCTTCTGCGCGTCGATTAGGTAGTAGGAGTCGTTGCCTAAAGCTCTGCTGATGATGAAGGGGCCCTCCTAAGGGGCTGAGAGCTTGTGCTGGCCGGCTGTTCGCTGGATCAGCCGGAGCACAAGGTCACCCTCTTGGAAAGATCTTGGCTTGACCTTCCGGCTGTGGTAGCGGCGCAGACCCTGCTGATAGATGGCGGACCGACTGAGAGCTAACAGCCGGCCCTCTTCCAGCAGGTCGACGCCGTCTTCTCGTGCTTCCTTGGCTTCCGCCTCTGTGTACATGGTGACCCGAGGTGAGTCGAACTCGATGTCAGTTGGGGTGACGGCCTCGGCACCATATGCAAGGAAAAAAGGGGTGAAGCCGGTCGATCTGTTTGGGGTAGTGCGCAAACTCCAGAGGACGGCCGGCAGCTCGTCGAGCCAGCAGCCGGTCGAACGCTCCAGTGGCACGACCAGTCGGGGCTTGATGCCTGAGAGGATGAGTCCGTTTGCTCGCTCGACCTGGCCGTTTGACTGCGGGTGGGCAACGGACGCTAGGTCCAGCCGGATGCCGTGTGTTGCGCAGAAACGTGCCAGTGCTCCCTTTGCAAAATTTGTGCCGTTGTCGGTGATGATGCTATGCGGTAGGCCATACCGGGTTATAATATCTGCGATGAATGTGACGGAAGTTGGCCCATTCAGCTTTTTGGTTGGCAGCTCTGTGTTTACTAAGAAGTTGAGGATGGGCTGGGCCCAGGATGGAGCTGTGACTTCTTCTATTGTCAGGACTGCCACTGTGATAGGGGCGGGTGGGCTGGGTAGTGAAGAGTTGGGGTCGGAGTCGGCCATCGCCTGTTGTGTTGATGTAGTCCCCGGGCCGGCTGCAATAGTCCCCGGGCCGGGTGCGACTATGGCAGTCCCCGGGCTGCCTGTTGGAGTTCCTGCGCCGCCTGCTTGGTTTCCCAAGTCGGATCCGACTGCGTTGGGGTCAGGCGGCACGAAGATGGAATCAGATTATGGAGACGGCTTGATAGATGGCTTGAGGAGTCGGTGGAGAGAAACGCCGGCTGGTATGGCTTGTCGGGTGGATCCTACTCGTGCCAGGGCATCCGCTTGCATGTTGTCGGCACGTGGTACATGAAGGAACTCACATCCTTCAAAATATCCACTGATTTGCTGGACGAGGAAACGATAGCTCGCCATGTTTGCGTCTTTGGCGTCCCAGTCACCGGATGACTGTTGGACCACCAAATCCGAGTCGCCATAGCACAAGATCCGGCGGATGCCGAGTTCTTTGGCTAGCCGGAGCCCGTGTATGAGCGCCTCGTACTCGGCCACATTGTTGGAGGCGGCAAAATGAATTTGCAATGTATACTTGAGCTTGTCGCCCTTGGGAGAGGTGAGGACGATGCCGGCTCCCAAGCCGGTGTGCATCTTGGACCCATCGAAGTGCATCCGCCAGTGAGTGGAGTCGGGAGCCGGTGGCAGGTATTGGGTTTCGGCCCAATCGACGAGGAAGTCGGCCAGTGCCTGGGACTTAATGGCTGTGCGGGGCTGGTAGAAGATCGCGTAGGGGCCAGCTCAATGGCCCATTTGGCCACTCGGCTGGATGCATCCCGACTGCCTATGATCTCGGCAAGCGGGGTAGTACATATGACCGTAATGGGGTGCTCTTGAAAATAGGGCTTGAGTTTCTTGGCAGCGAAGTACACACCATAGCACATCTTCTAGTAGTGTGGGTAGTTCTGCTTCGAGGTGGATAAGACTTCGCTTAAATAATACACCGGCCTCTGAACCGGCTGAGCTCGGCCTTCTTCTGGGCGTTGGACTATGATGACAGTGCTGACCACCCGGTTAGTAGCGGCAATGTAAAGGAGCATGGGCTCCTTTCAGCCGGTGCCGCCAAGACAGGCGGCGTGGTCAGCATCTTCTTTAGCTCGTGGAAGGCTTGGTCCGCCTGGTCGTTCCACTCAAAATAAGTGGACTTCTTCATGAGTCGGTAGAGGGGGGGAGCCTTCTCTCCGAGCCGGCTGATGAAGTGGTTCAGGGAAGCCAAGCATCCGGTGAACTTCTGGACATCCCGCAGCTTGGTGGGAATCTCCATTCTCTCTATGGCCTTGATCTTTATTGGGTTGCACTCGATGCCGCGTTCGGAGACCAGGAAGCCTAGGAGCTGGCCGGCTGGTACTCCGAACACGGATTTCTCGGGGTTGAGCTTGATTTGGAATCGGCGCAAGTTTTCAAATGTTTCTCTAAGGTCTTCCAGCAAGGTGCCGCGCTTCTCCGTCTTCACCACAATATCGTCTACATAGACGTGAGCATTTCTGCCGAGCTGCTTGAGGAGGCATTTCTGCATGCAACGCTGAAAAGTGGCACCAGCATTTCTCAAGCCGAATGTCATAGTCAGGTAGCAGAAGGCTCCGAATGGTGTGATGAAGAAGGTTTTCAGGCGGTCAGCTGGATCCAGCTTTATCTGGTGGTAGCCTGAGTAAGCATCCAAGAAGCTCAACAGCTCGCATCCGGCTGTGGAGTCTATTACTTGATCAATCCTTGGCAAGGCAAAGGGATCTTTGGGGCAAGCCTTGTTGAGGCTAGTGTAGTCTATACACATGCGCCACTTGTTGTTTTTCTTCAGCACGAGGACCGAGTTGGCGAGCCATTCTGGGAAGAAAACTTCCATAATGAAGCCGGCTGCCAGAAGCCGGGCTATCTCTTCTCCCACAATCCTTCTCTTCTCCTCCGATAGTCGGGGGAGAGGCTGTTTGACTGGTTTCGCACCTTCTCGGACATGTAGCTTGTGCTCGGCGAATTCCTTCGGCACACCCGACATGTCCTTGGGGGACCATGCGAAAATGTCCCGATTCTCACGGAGGAAATCGGCGAGCTCGCCTTCCTATTTGCCCCGATGGTGGCAAACCTTTCTGGGTGATCTGGGTCCAGAGGTACCCTCTTTGTTTCTTTGGCCGGCTGAAAGGAACCTTGGGCACCACACTCCTTGGGGTCGGGGGACAGGGCCGGCTGCTTGCCGGTCATGGCCATGACTCGGTCCAGTATCTTCTTCTCTTCAGCAATTACAAGGGACTCAGCCAGCCGGCTGCTGGCAGCCGCGCACTCGAAGGATTTCTTGTAGTCTCCGGCTATGGTGATGATGCCCTTGGAACTTGGTATCTTCATCTTTAGGTAGGCGTAATGGGGTACAACCATGAACTTGGCCAGGGCAGGTCGGCCAAGCAACGCGTGGTAAGGGCTCTCTAGATCCACCACTTCAAACCACACCGCCTCTCGGTGGAAATGATCCTTGTCCCCGAAGAGGACATCTATCTTGATCTTGCCGATTGGGGAGCAGGACAAGCCGGGTACGATGCCATGGAACACAGCCCGACTGGGCATGAGCTGCTTTGTCTTGATGCTCAGCTTCTCCATGGTGTCGCGGTATAGGATATTGATGCTGCTCCCACCATCTATCAGCACACGGGAGAAACGGGCGGCTCGCCTTTCCGTAGCGAGGGTGGCGTCCAGAACCAATGCGTAGGAGCCGGGAGACGGCATCACCTCTGGGTGATCTGTCCGGCTCCACCTAATAGGCCTTTCTGACTAGTGCATGAATTCTGGGTTGTTGGAGGCGACTGCGTTGACTTCTTGGTGTTGTCGGGCCGGCTACGCCGATCTTCTGGCTGGCTGGTGAAGACGACGTAGGCGGCATGCTCGTCGGGGTACTCGTCTTGAACTGCCCCGACCACTGGTCGAGTGGCCGGCTATGGAGGAGCCGGAGGCGGCTGACCAGCAGGCGGAGGCGGCGGCATCCCCTCACCCTTGGAGATCCGAGTGAGCCAATGGCATTTTCTGGTCGTGTGGTTTGAAGGCTTCGCGCCGCTGTGAAACTTGCAGGGGGCATCAAGTGCTTGCTCGTAGGAGAAAGCCGGCTGCCAAGCCGGCCTGCCGCCCTTCTACTTCTTGGGTGCGGGCCGTCCATCGGGTTGTTCGTCTTCGACTGTGGCCACCTGCCGACTGGTGGAAGGCGGCAGGGGAGCCTTGCGCTTGTGGTCGTTCTGGTGCGGGCGTCGGCTGGTGGTGTCTTGGGACTCGGAGTGAGCACCTTCCCGGAGGTGTCTACTCGGAGCTCGGTCTTCATCGAGGAATCGGCCGTGGCGTATTTATCAGCTATGACCAGTAGCTCGTCAAGCGTAGTCGGCTCGTCACAGAGGAGTCGATGCTTGAGGAGGGTGCCTTCTCGGCACCCGACGGTGAAGTACTCTATAGCTTGGACCTCGTGCACTCCCTCGCAGGAATTGCGGAGCTCGGCCCACCGCGTGAGGTAGTCGCGAGTCGACTCGTTGGGCCCTTGGACGCACAAGGAGAGCTGTCGGGGCTTAGGAGCCCGCTTGTAGGTGCTGGTGAAGTTGTGTATGAAGGCTTCACTGAAGTCTAACCAGCTGTTGACACTGTAAGGCTTGAGGCTGTTAAGCCAGGTGCGCGCCGTGCCTTGGAGCATGAGGGGCACATATTTTACGGCAACACGCATGTTGCCGTTTGCGATGCTAACCGCAGTGGAGTAGTCGATCAACCAATCTTCCGACTTCACGGAGCCGTTGTACTTGGGCATGTCTCTTGGGAGCGAGAACCCTTTGGGGAAGGGCTCGTCGCGGATGCGGGGGCCGAAGCAAGACGGACCGACATCATCTTCTTCTTCTAGGGCCAAGGATCGCGCAAGGCGGTCGATCCAGTGGCGGGCATCATTCTCGCCGACTCCTTCACGGCGACCCAGCCGGCCGCTGAGAGTCGGGTGCGTGACAGGCGGCGGGGTAGGGTATCTCTCCCCACGAGGCGGAGGAGGAGGAGGGTTGCCCCGCCACTCTGCGGCTCGAGGGCGGCCCTCGGCGTCACGCTCGATGGAGATTCGAGTCTGGCTGCGGCTGGCAGCCGGCTCCTTTTCTTTTCTCGCGCGGGTGTTGCCCGCGGTCGGCATTCGGGATGTCGTGCCGTGCTCTCGGCGCGGGGGAGGACTCTCGGCGCGGACGCCGGCTTGATGCCGCTCTGTGGCCGCGTCGATAAGTTGCTGGATGTGTTTGGTCATGTAAGGGAGCTCATCGGGCCCCAGCTCATTCAACTCGTCTGTGGCCGCCTGGGCGGCGCGCAAGTTCTCGAGAGGCGTGGCATAGACTGGGCGGTCTGCTCCCAGCATGTCAGCGATAGCCGCGCCGTGTTTCTTGACGATACCGACGTGGCTCGGCCCGTCGGGAGGCGGCGTGCCGAAGGCGGCTCGGTCGACCTCGCGCTAGTGAGCCTCGGTGAGGCGTCTCATGGTGGCGAGCCTCTGGCCCTCTGCAACGAGGGCGAGGTGGCGCGCCTCCAATGTCTTGGCGTCCGCGTCGGCCGGGACGGGGACGGACAAGTCGTGCAGCACCGCCTGCAGAGCGTCGTGGGTGTTTTCGCCTGAGGAGGCGCCGTGGCTGATAACCAGCACCTCGGTAATGGCACTGCCGCTGCCGTCGGCTTGAGGAAGAGGGTCGTTGTTGACCACCACATTGGTGGGGAAGGGGTCAAGAGATGCCGTGTCGGAGTCGACAAGCATCGGGTCGGTGGAGCCAACCGACTCCAAGTCCGCGACAAGCTCGCCGGAGACGTGGAGTTGATCGAGGAGGCTGACGAGGTGGCTCTCGGGGCAGTCTGTGCCCGCGTCAGATGCAGGCTCGTCAGAGATGCGAGCCTCGCCAAGAAGATCGGCGAGGCAGCTCGCCGCGCAGGCGTCGGTGACGTCTTGCAGCGCGTCGAGGCAAGCGCCATCGGGCGAGCCAGGCTGGCTACGCACGTTGGGAAGAAAGAGGGTTCCCGTCCAGAGCAGGTCATCGGACGACGGTGCACCTGGCCCCACGGTGGGCGCCAAATGTCGGCTGGTTGGTGCGACATATGCCAATGAATGGCTTATCATTGTGGGAGCCAATAAAACATCGTCGGTGCCTGTAAACGGGATAAGGCGAAGACATGCACGCCGGCGAATCTTACCCAGCTTCAGGGCTCTCCGTGGAGATAACACCCCTAATGCTGCTCTGCAGGGTCTCCGCATGATCACTAGCTCGGTGGGTTGCTACAGAATGCTCCTTGAGCTGTTCGGTGAAAGGATGAGGGAGGGCCAGGCTAGCCCGCTCCTCTTCTCCTTGTGGTGTCTAAAATCTATCCAAAGAGTGATCTCCCTCTGCATGGGAACCCTAGGGGGTTTATATAGGCCTACCCCCCAGGGGTACAATGGTAATCCGGCTGGGCGTGGGCCCCAGCCGTCTATGTCTATGCCCGCCGGCTTCTCCGCCGACTGGTGGGGCCCGCCGACTGGTGGGCCTGCCGGCTGCCGACCCTTTGGCCGACAGGCCGGCCCCACCGCTCGAGGGTCTTGTCGGGGGCTGATTACTGTTACCTTGCCCCTGGTGACGATGGCTTTGTTGTGGTAAGCATGGCTACAGTGCCGCCGCGAGGCGGCTCATCACTATAGCCTTACCTTCTCTTGTCTCCTTAATGAAGCACCTCCTTGGAGGGAGAGAGCTGGCCGGCTGTTGGAAGCCGGCCATACCATTGGCCGACTGTGGGAAGCCTGGCCGCCTTCGGGATCTCCCTGACCAAGGGGGCCCGCCACCCACGGGTCGTACTGACCCCTCGCCATGGGTGACGTCACGATCATCGTGGCAACAGTGTCGCGCCGGACGGGGATGGCCGCCCCGTACGGTACACTGTGGCCATGCGTGCGCCGGGATTTGGGGGTGGCAGGCTTTACTGTAGCCACGCCCCGTCTTGTCGCCGTTATGTGGGTGCAGACTCTGAGGGCAAGATCTTAGCCGCCTGCTGAGGGGCCGGCTCCTGGGAGTCGGCCCTTTTATGGTCGGCTTTTGGAAGTCGGCCTTCTCGTGGTCTTGTTTCTCAAGGATTTCAGGGCTGGGTTGCCTTTGCGCAGCCGGCTTGAGAGGTAACCGGCTGGGGGAAGACGACCTCATGTCCTGGAAGCTTGGAGGCTTGTTCGGCCTGTAATTTTTCTGAAGTGTCAGGGGAATTTGGCTAGGCTACCCGTGGTCATTTACTCCAATAGCCGAGGCCGTCGCGCAGCGAAGTGAGGACAAGCTCCGTCGGCGGCGGGTTCTAGAGCATGTGCATGCCCCCATGCTTCAAACGCTCCGAGAGAGGGCCAACACAGCTTTGGGCTATGTCTGCGAGGCCGCTGCTAGGGAGCCGCACGAGGTCAACTACGCCGGCAACCTTCATTTTTTCACTAATGTGGTGACGCTTCTGGAGAACCGGTCCGAGAGGTCCCGCTGGCTTGTCGAAGAGAGGAGCCGAGCCTTGCTCGGGCGTGCCTTCTCCCGTGTCTTCAGCTATCTGCAGGACAGGGACCCCCACTTCGACTTCGACGCTGCCATCGCACCCGTGCCCATTGCCATCCGAGGTGACCTGGCGCGGTGGGTGGAGGACAACGTGGACGCCCTCGTTAGGGCCTTCACGTCTGATGACGATGGCATGGTCGTGGGTGCCAATGAAGGCGACGTTGTGGACGATCCTGGCGATGATGGGGATGCTGGCGGTGGTGGTGACAATGTCGACGACGCCAGTGACGCTTCCGAGGATGCCCCAGAAGACGTGGTGAGTGATATGTCCGACTGACGACATGTCTCCGCAGTTTATCCTGCATGAAGAAGACTCGGGCTTGGCCCTGAAGAATATAAGAGCTTTTTTGGGATGGGAGGCCCCTCATGTAAAGATTTGTAATCCGTACTCTGGTGAGCACAACGTTATGCGTGAGTTTAGTAGCTAGCCCGGTGATGGTTCGGTTGATTCGTTTACCTTCCGGCCCTGGCGTGCCCTGAGCGGGCCTGTGGGGGGATGCTACGCCTCCGGCGTCCCTTGATTAACCTGCTGATCCTGTGATGAGGACCTCCGGAGAGGGTGCAGAGACAATGGTCCTGGCTGTAGGCGTGCCTGGCCCGACCCGGCTCACGAGGGGCTCGTGAGGGGGGGCAGCTGACGCTAGCTTGGGGCGTAAATCCGAAACCAGAACGCGAGAGATTGCTCGAACAAGACTAAACACCCCCTCCCCGAATGCACGCAAGCTTCGAACTCAAATCCAACTTAAATCCAAACCAAAGAAACTTGCCGACAAGGAAGAAGCAAAAAGGCAGGAGAAAAGCAAAAAAAGCCGTGTCCGGCACCTAGTCTAGTCTTCGACGTCTTCTCACCAACGCGGAGCTAAGTGCTGCCACTGGGCGTGGGCGGGAGCCCCAGGGCCTGAGGCCGGTGCTCCTGAGACTCCGGGCGTGTACAGCCCCACTCATTATTATGTGAGAGTGTCACGGGGCGGCGAGCTTCACAGGCACTGGGCCTTCTTCACAGGTACTGGCCTTGCTTCATATCGCTAGACGAGGGCCCCGCCTTGCGCCTCACTCTGCCGCCATGGACGGCGACCGGAAACCAAGGACGACGCCAATGGGGTAGAGCGGTCGCCAGCGGTTCCCCCGACGACCATGGGTCCTCCGCCGGGGGTAGGCCATGGGGCACCTCCCCGGCAGAGGGCCTACCTCCTGAGAACATCTTGACCCGACCGCCGCGAGGGTGAGCCCGGATCTCGGCCCCTTTCCTGCAGCCCCCTGCACCCTCCTCCCGAGGGATAAGAGGCTGCAGCGTTGGGGCAGCCATCCGCTGCGGTGACCTGCACCTCCTACGACCCATGGTTAGCGTAAGCTTGCTCCTAAGGGATGAGTGGTACCCGATAGTTGCTGCTGTCGGTGCGATTGTCGATGCTCTCTTGGGGTTCCTGAAAGAGCTCGGCTTCCGGCGCCTCCTCGTCCCAGCCGGGCCCAAGGAACGAGTCGTGACCTTCTTCCAGCTCGCGCCCTTGATCCACCATGCGGGGTACATAGGCCTCCGGGGCGACCACCTCGTGGACCTCGCTGTAGCGCCCCGCGTGCCACGCAGTCTGGCTTGGGGCGTCGCCTTGTATGTGATGACGCGGTGGTCCGCCGAGGCCAAAGGCCGCAGCGCGCATCCCTTCGTTGGCCTGGGGAAGGGCCAGCGCGATCTGCCGCCCGGTGCCGGCGGAGGTGTTGGCGTCGGACCGGCCCTGGGGCCCGCCTGAAATCGCGTGGGCGCGCATAATGCCATCGTGCGACCTGTCCTGGATCTGGGGCGGCAGCTGGATGCAGAAAGGGGGCGCTCCTAAGGCAGCGGTGTCCAGGATCTCGGCCACTCGCTCCAACAACACGTCGCGGCCGCCTTCCAGCAAGTGGCACCGTAGTAGCTCTCGGGCCACCGTGAGCGTGGCCCTGGAGTTCGCCTGCTCCCATCGGGTGTATGGCGCCGTGGCAGCGGCGTGGTTCGAGGCCCTTGCTGCGGCCCGCACCTGCCGTGGCGTGAGGGCAGGCGGCGTCTGGCCGCGTCGCCCGTGCCCTGCAGCGCCCTGCGGAGCGCGAGCTGCCCGAGGCGCAAGGTTGAGGTCGCCCTAAGACGGCGACACAGCGTGGGCGGGCCACGCCACCCAGCGGTTGGCGTTGGCAGCCGGGTTGCTTGACATCTGTGTGGAGAAGCGGCGGAACGCGACGCGGAGGAAGGAGGACTCCGGCGCACCCCTACCTGGCGCGCCAAATGTCGGGTTTCGGGTTCCGACAGACCCTTGAGGTTCGAACACTGGGGTGCGCGCGGAGATCTCTCCCCTACCAATCTACGTCCGATCCTCTCGTGCGAACTAAGATGAAAATTATGAACAGCACAAGGGACACGATGTTTATATTGGTTCGGGCCACCGTTGTGGTGTAATACCCTACTCAAGTGTGTGGTGTGGTGGATTGCCTCTGGGGCTGATGATGGACAGTACAAGGGAAGAACAGCCTCGCGAGAGGTGTTCTTGAGCTGGTGCGATGAACTGCTAGGGTGAGTTCAGTCGCCTCTCTCTCTCTGCTATGGTTCTACCAGATTTCCAGCCGTTCCCTCCTTCTGTGGTGGCTAGCTCTATTTATAGAGGCCCTGGGCCTCTCCCCAAATAATGAGCGGGAAGGGCGCCAACAATTGGCCATTTCAAAGGGGAACATCTAGTACAAGTTATCCTGACCAAAGGTGGTCTTCGGCTGCCAAAAGCACTGGTGATGATGCCGTCTTGGGCTCCACGGTGACCTCCGTCCTGCCGTCCGGCTAGTCTTGGTCTCGTTGCACCGGAATGGTAACCTTTGCCCGATGCCTTGGCCTGTGCTTGCCCCCTTTGCACCAAAGGGGAAACAATGACACTGCGCAGGCCGGCGCCTGCCTGGCGCCCACCTGGTCTCGATCGTCATGGCTTGCATCACGGGTTCCTCACGAGGTACCCCTGCCTTGATCTCTCCACCTCCTCGCGAGCCTGCCTGATGAGGCTACCTGTGAGGAAGCTTCCCATCGTCCGCCCCGCGAGGCTTGGCCCCTCGCGAGGGTCTTGAGCTTGAGCTGATGAAGATGGGCCGCGCTGGCCCCCGCTTGAGCCACGCCGCGGGCCGCAGGCAGGCAAGTCTGGGGACCCCCGTTCCCAGAAAACCGACAATGTGTGTGGGGATCCTGATCATTGGGCTCCTATTTTGTGACGCCCCGAGACCGATGCGCCAGGTGTCTTCCAGTTATTCACTATCTTTGCCATGTCATTCGCTTGAGTGTTGCATCTTGCCATGTCATCATGTGCATTGCATCATCATGTTTTCAAAACTTGCATCTGTCCCGGTCTCCCAGTTCCTTCCGTTGTCCATTCTGAGCCCAGACACACTTGCACGCGCCCGCGGCACGTCCGAAATATTATTTTATAAGTGGCCGGAAAATATTCTTGGATTGGGTTGAAAGTTGGTGTGTGGTCTTATTATAGTGTAGATAGACTTCCTGTCAAGTTTCATCGCATTCGGAGTTCGCTTGATAGCCCAACTGTTAAACTATAGAGGCATTATAGTCGGGCACACGTCGGGCGTTTTCGGTCTCCGGAAACAGTCGCCGGGCCTCTCTTCTCTTCTCTCAGCCTGAGACCTTCTGCACAGTCCACTACCTACCGCCAGGCCTAACCTAGGCTCCCTCGTCAGTCCGCAGACCTCCTCGCGCGCGCGTCCGAAAGTTGTCCCGGACCCGATCCGGGCAGTCGTCACCGTTGTGTCCGGATCATCCCCAAACATCTACAAAACGTCTCTGTTTTGTTAATTGGGCCCCCTAACCTATTTATTCGCGACCGTCCGATTACAATGGGAGGGACGAGGTAGCCCCTAGCCTAACCTACCCGCTATATGTAGTAGTCTAAACCGAGACCAAACTCCTAATTTCTAGGGATCCTACCCTAGCGCCGCCGCCCACTTTCTTCTAAATTTCAGCGCCAGGCTAATCACCTCGCTCCGACCATCTCCCTCGATTTGCGCCGATCCACCCAACCAGCTCGCAGCCGCCTCCCCTTCCCTGCTCCCGTGCGTGTCCAGCACCAAAGGAGAGGTGCTCCTCGAGCCCTCGATCCAGCGCGCAGATGCCTGAGTGCCTCCTCACTTCGTCCCCGTGCCGCCGTCGCTTCGCTACAGTGCCCGCAGCACTGTGCTCGCAGCATCAAGAGGAGGCCGAGCTCCTCTCTCCGTCCAGCCCCGCCTCCGGCCGGCAAGTCACCAAAGTCGCCCAACGGCGCCAGAACCATCAGGCCAGGGCCCTCGCAGCCTCCCCTTATTTCTCCTTCCTCCCTCTGCTTTCTCCCTCTCACGCAATTCTCTCCCTCTCTCTGAACCTTCACCGGAACAATGGTTCGTCGCCCGGAGCCGTCACCATGGACCGCCGCCACCGTCGAGTCGCCATGGCCTTCCCGACGTCGCTGGTTGCCCGCGGCTGCCGGATCGGATCCGTCCCCGAGGGATCCACCGCGGCCCACCGTTCCCTCTGCTGTCGTCTGCTTCTTTTCGTGCGAGACAGACGAACTCGAGCTCCCTCCTCTCGATCCATGGTGCTCTGCCTCGAGCCACTCAAGAGATCGCCTGTGCCCGAGACCAGGCCACCGTCCCGAGCGTCGCTCGACCCCGCCTCCACCTCGTTCCCACCGGAGCAAGCCCCACCGCGCCGCCCTGCGTAAGCCGCCGGAGCCTGCTTCCACCCTCGCGGCTGCGGCATCCTCTGCCTCGGCCCCTCGCCGAGCTCCTCGAGTCCCGCTGCTGCCTCAAGTTCCCCGCCGCCGGAGTCCCTCAAGCCGCCGCCAGTCCCGCTGTTGCGGCCTCCTGCATCGCCGACGTCCTCTGCATCGAAGCAGATGCAGAGGAGGACGAGCGCTCGACCCCCTGTTTCGCTAGCGTGTTGAGCGCGCCCTGTTTCTCGAGTCGCCAGGGCCCAGTGCCCCTCCTGCAGCCTCCCTCCCGATCTGGGCCAGGCCCACCGGGTGAGAAACCCCCCTGTGCACTTTGGGCCGGCCAGATTCGGCCCAGTCTTTTTTTAGGCTCTGGTGATTTTGTTTTTTTCCAGAGGCTGCCAGTTTTACAGAAAAGTCCCTGGAGTTCATGCATATAATACCTCATTAACCGTGCATCGGATTAAAACAAATTATATATGAAACTTGCTTAGAATTTTGTGTAGATTAATAATTTGCCACTTTCATCTATGTTTAAAATGTTTAGAATGTTGTTTGTTTAAATTTGCTTAAATAACTCGTTAAAATGCTTTATTTCATAACTAAATAACCGTAGCTCGGTTGTAAATAATCTTTATATGAAAATGGGGTAGAAAAATGCCTAGTTTAACATGGTGTACTTGCTTTGCATGTTTAACAACTCTAAAATTGTGTTTAGGGCAGAACAATACCAAACCTAATATATGCATATGGGGATTTACCGGAATTGTTGTTCGTTGTTTCCGGCCTCATTTAAACTTGCCTAGATAGGTAGTTTTCTTTTGCTTCACCCTCTTGCCATGTTTAACAACATTTAATATTGTTGGGTACATAAACAAGATCGAACTAAATAAGTCACGTGGTGTTTCGTCAATATGCAACGGAGTTGCATATTGTGCTCCACTTAATTTGTAGGATTGTTTGTGCACTTTGCCATGCCATGCTTCATTAAACCGGACATGCATCATACTTGTTTGTGCATCGTGCCATGCTTATGTGATGGTCGTTTACTATGTTGTTTGCTTTCTTTCCGGTGTACTTCTTCTCGGTAATCCGGTAACGTCGCGTTTGTGAGGACCCGTTAGACTACGTCTGTTTGTCTTCTTCATGGACTCGTTCTTCTTCCTTGCGGGATTTCAGGCAAGATGACCATACCCTCGAAATCACTTCTATCTTTGCTTTCTAGATGCTCGCTCTTTTGCCATGCCTATGCTACGATACCTACCACTTGCTTATCATGCCTCCCATATTGCTAAGACAAGCCTCTAACCCACCTTGTCCTAGCAAACCGTTGTTTGGCTATGTTACCGCTTTGCTCAGCCCCTCTTATAGCGTTGTTAGTTGCAGGTGAAGATTGAAGTTTGTTCCTTATTGGAACATGGATATTTTGTTGGGATATCACAATATCTCTTATTTAATTAATGCATCTATATACTTGGTAAAGGGTGGAAGGCTCGACCTTATGCCTGGTGTTTTGTTCCACTCTTGCCGCCCTAGTTTCGGTCATATCGGTGTTATGTTCCCGGATTTTGCGTTCCTTACACGGTTGGGTTATAATGGGAACCCATTGACAGTTCGCTTTGTATAAAACTCCTCCAGCAAGGCCCAACCTTGGTTTTACCATTTGCCTCACCACCACCTACTTTTCCCTTGGGAGTCGCTCTCTCGAGGGTCATCTTATTTTAACCCTCCCCCCCCCCCCCCGGGCCAGTGCTTCTCTAAGTGTTGGTCCGAACCGAGTAGACTGCGGGGCCACCTCGGGGCAACTTGAGGGTTGGTTTTACTCGTAGGATGTCTCATCTGAGTGTGCCCTGAGAACGAGATATGTGCAGCTCCTATCGGGATTTGTCGGCACATTCGGGCGGCTTTGCTGGACTTGTTTTACCATTGTCGAGGATGTCTTGTAACCGGGATGCCGAGTCTGATCGGAATGTCTTGGGAGAAGGAATATCCTTCGTTGACCATGAGAGCTTCTGATGGGCTAAGTTGGGACACCCCTGCAGGGATTTGAACTTTCGAAAGTCGTGCCCGCGGTTATGGGCAGATGGGAATTTGTTAATGCCCGGTTGTAGAAAACCAGAAACTTATCTTAATTAAAATGCATCAATCGCGTGTGTAGCCGTGATGGTCTCTTTCCGGCGGAGTCCGGGAAGTGAACACGGTGTTGGAGTTATGCTTGACGTAGGTTGTTCTAGGATCACTTCTTGATCATAGTTTATCGATCGTGTTTTTGCCTTCTCTTCTCGCTCTCATTTGCGTATGTTAGCCACCATATATGCTAGTGCTTGCTGCATCTCCACCTCATACCTTTTACCCTACCTATAAGCTTAAATAGTCTTGATCGCGAGGGTGTGAGATTGCTGAGTCCCCGTGACTCACAGATACTTCCAAAACTAGTTTGCAGGTGCCGATGATATCGTGCAGGTGACGCAACCGAGCTCAAGGAGGAGCTTGATGAAGATCTTGTTCATTGTTGTGTTTCGTGTCAGTTGATCAGTAGTGGAGCCCAATTGGGACGATCGGGGATCTGTGTAGCTTTTGGGGTAGTCTTCTTTTTATTTTGGTTCTGTAGTCGGACCTTGATTGTATCTGGTTGATATAATGCTTTATTCATGTATTATGTGAAGTGGCGATTGTAAGCCAACTATGTATCTCTTTCCCTTATGTATTACATGGGTTGTGTGAAGATTACCTCACTTGCGACATTGCTTTCAATGCGGTTATGCCTCTAAGTCGTGCTTCGACACGTGGGAGATATAGCCGCATCGAGGGCGTTACATAGTTGCCCTAATCGCTATGACAAGCGTCACCCTGGGAAAGACGGCAAGACCGCTAATGTTGTCATTGGAGACACTGACATGAAGGATGATGGGTATGGTATATTTCCCACTATTCTTTCAGTATGTCATTCTCCTGATTGGTTGATTGGCACGGGTGCTAATATGCATGTATGAGGTGATATTGCCATGTTTTCGTCTTATCAGACCGCAGGGACTTCAACCGTGCTGATGGGCAACGGTTCAAGTGCTTCTGTTCGTGGTGTTGGCACGGTCGATCTGAAGTTTACTTCGGGGAAGATCGTGCGGCTGAAGAACATGCATTATGTCCCCTCCGTCAATAAAAATCTTGTTAGCGGATCTCTTCTGTGTAGAGATGGCTACAAGCTTGTCTTTGAGTCGAATAAATTTGTAATATCCAAGTATGGAACCTTTGTTGGTAAAGGCTATGAGTCAGGAGGTCTGTTTCATTTATCCTTATCAGACGTTTGCAATAAAGTTGTTAATCATATTTGCAAAAATAGTGAATCCAATGTGTAGCATTCACGTCTTTGTCATGTTAACTTTGGTTGCATATCGCGACTAGCGAAGTTGAACTTAATCCCTAGTTTCACCACTGTCAAGGGATCTAAGTGTCAAGTGTGTGTGCAAGCTAAGCAACCTCGTAAGTCTCACACGACTGCAGAAACGAGAAATCTTGCACCACTAGAGCTCATACATTCAGATCCATGTGAAATGAATGATGTTTTGACAAAAGGTGGAAAGAAATATTTCATGACGTTAATTGACGACTCCACTAGATACTGTCGTGTGTATCTTCTGAAGTCTAAGGATGAGGATTTGAACTTTTTCAAGATCTATAAAGCTGAAGTGGAAAACCAACTTGATCGAAAAATCAAGAGGCTTAGGTCCGACCGTGGTGGAGAGTATTTTTCCAATGAATTTGATGATTTTTGTGTGGAACATGGTATAATCCATGAGAGGACGCCTCCCTATTCACCTCAGTCAAATGGGGTAGCCGAAAGAAAGAACCGTACTCTAACTGATTTGGTTAACGCCATGTTAGACACATCGGGTCTGTCCAAGGCATGGTGGGGGGGAGGCGATATTGACGGCATGTCATGTCCTAAACCGAGTTCCCACAAAGAACAAAGAGATAACTCCATTTGAGGAATGGGAGAAGAAAAGGTTAAAACTCTCTTATCTACGAACATGGGGTTGTTTGGCGAAAGTCAATGTTCCAATTCCAAAGAAGCGGAAGCTTGGACCAAAGACTGTGGATTGTGTTTTCCTGGGATATGCTTTTCATAGCATTGGCTATAGATTCTTGGTTGTAAAATCTGAGGTACCTGACATGCATGTCGGTACGATCATGGAGTCGAATGATGCGACTTTCTTTGAAGATATCTTTCCCATGAAGGATATGGCTACCTCATCTAATCAGGAGATGCCTAGTTCATCAAATCAGGAACCAGTTACAATTACCGAACCTACAATTTCGATGGAACACTTTGAAAGTCCTGTGGAGGAGAACAATGAAGTTCCTATTAGGAGCAAGAGACAGAGGATTGCAAAGTCCTTTGGTGATGACTTTCTTGTGTACCTCATAGATGACACTCCCAATTCTATTTCAGAGGCCTATGCATCTGAAGATGCTGACTACTGGAAGGAAGCGGTTCGTAGCGAGATGGATTCCATCTTGAAGAATGAAACTTGGGAGATAACTGATCGTCCTTATGGGTGCAAACCTATAGGACGCAAATGGGTATTCAAGAAGAAGCTTAGGCCTGATGGTACTATTGAAAAGTACAAGGCTCGGCTCGTGGCTAGGGGATATACCCAAAAGGAAGGTGAAGACTTCTTTGATACTTACTCACCTGTGGCTCGACTGACCACTATTCGAGTTCTACTTTCACTAGCTACCTCGCATGGTCTTCTCGTTCATCAAATGGACGTTAAGACTGCTTTCCTAAATGGAGAGTTGGACGAGGAAATCTATATGGAACAACCAGACGGGTTTGTACTAGATGGTCAGGAAGGAAAAGTGTGCAAGTTGCTGAAGTCTTTGTATGGACTCAAGCAAGCACCTAAACAGTGGCATGAGAAGTTTGAAAGAACTTTAACAGCCGTAGGCTTTGTTGTAAATGAAGCTGATAAATGTGTGTACTATCGCCATGGTGGGGCGAGGGAGTTATCCTTTGCTTGTATGTTGACGACATACTGATTTTTGGAACAAATCTGGATGTTATTAAGGAGGTCAAGAATTTCCTATCTCGCTGTTTTGAGATGAAGGATTTAGGAGCGGCTGATGTCATTCTGAACATTAAGTTGTTGAGAGACGATGATGGTGGGATTACATTGCTTCAATCTCACTATGTGGAAAAGATCTTGAGTCGCTTTGACTATAGTGACTGCAAGCCCTCTTCAACACCTTATGATGCAAGTGTGTTACTTCGAAAGAATCGAAGAATTGCTAGAGACCAATTGAAGTATTCTGATATTATTGGTTTGCTTATGTACTTAGCCAGTACTACAAGACCTGGCATCTCTTTTGCTGTTAGCAAACTGAGTCGGTTTGTCTCAAAACCAGGAGATGTGCATTGGAAAGCTCTAGAAAGAGTTTTGCGTTATTTGAAAGGCTCTGTGAATTATGGAATTAACTACACCGGGCACCCAAAGGTGCTTGAAGGGTATAGTGACTCAAACTGGATCTCAGATGCTGATGAGATAAAGGCCACGAACGGTTATGTATTCACTCATGGAGGTGGCGCTGTTTCTTGGAAGTCTTGCAAGCAGACCATCTTAACGAGGTCAACAATGGAAGCAGAACTCACAACACTAGATACAGCTACGGTCGAAGCAGATTGGCTTCGTCGGCTCTTGAATGACTTGCCGGTCATTGAGAAACCTGTACCGGGTATCCTTATGAACTGCGACAATCAAACTGTGACACGAAAGTGAGCAGCTCAAAGGATAACATGAAGTCATCAAGACACGTTCAGAGAAGGTTAAAGTCTGTCAGGAAAATGAAAAACTCTGGAGTTATTGCATTGGATTATATCCAAACGTCTAAAAATCTGGCAAATCCTTTTACTAAGGGTCTATCACGTAATGTGATAGATAATGCATCGAGGGAGATGGGTATGAGACCCACAATATGAGTTGTTCACAGTGGTAACCTATTCTTTGTGATCGGAGATCCCGTGAATTAGATGTGGAAGACAAGTTGTTGGTCAACTGAGAGGAGAGTATCCTTACTATTCAAAATACCACTCCATGAAGATGCAATACTCTCCTAATCTGCATGGCAGGTTGATGTATATCTTAATGTGTTCTAAATGGCTTATTTAAGTAGAGATGTTATCCTGCAGAACATCTTTTGAAGAACACATCTATATGAGTCTGATTGTCAAACATCGCAATCTATGAGAGTAGGGTTCTCTCTAGTAAACTCATGAAAGGTCACGGAGTATGACGCATAAGCTCCACCCGCGGGGAAGACCCACGGTAGCCACGTATTGGTCAAGGCTTTATGTGAAGCTAGATTCGCAGAAAACTTGCAGTTCAAGGCCCAGTCCACTGTTCAAGTTGCTTACTAGTGTAGCATAGAGTTTTAGGTGGAAGTTCAACTTAACAGTCTCCACTGCAGTACCGGTATATAAAACAGTGTTTTGGAACCAAAGGCAAATTTCTGTGTGCCTCTGAGATCTAGTAGGGATTGCTGGAATTTTGTCTATTTTGGGCCTAGCCCAATAGCAGTTTCAGAAATTCCTAATAAATCCTAAATGCCCACTTAGCCCATTTGTGCAAGACAAGAGGTGGTACAAAAGTTTAGTCCCACATTGCTAGTTTAGTGAGAGTTGGACCTCCTTATAAGGGAGGTTCTTTCCCCACTTGTACGAGGATGAGAACAAGAGGGATATCCACGCGCGCTCCTCCTCTGCCGCCCGCCTCGCCTCGTCACGACGCGCCGCGGGTTGCGGGAATGAGCCAAGACGATATCTAAATTTTTGCCACGCACTACGGGTATACGAAAGGTCACAAGGAAGCTGAAAAGAGTTTTTGCGAAAGTGGAGTTCGAATGCGAACGGTGCAGCCCTTCGGCTGCTGGCTGTTCGCTTCGCCTCCGTCTCTTCGTTTCGCCTCTCGTCGTTGCCCTCTCGCCTCCTTCTCTTGCGCCTATAAAAGGAAGGTCGCTCCTCCCAAAGAGACACACCAGAACTTCTCCTTCCTCTCGCCACCGGTTCCAATCTCTGAGCTGCTGCTGTCTTCCTCATCCCGGCTTGCGATGTGCACCGCAGGTCGGGACAGTAGGCCTCTGAAACCGCACCTCTTTGAGTCCTGTACGGGAGAAGGGTGATAAGGTTTTTGGGGAGCACTCTGCACGACTACTGACTGACTCCTTCGTCACGGACGCCCCGAACTCCGACGACTTCTTCCCCGACGTCGACAACCTCCTCGACGACATGGCTGGAGAGGACACCGACCCCAAGTCCAGTGCTACTGCTGCTGCTGTCACGTATGTGTTCTTCTTTTTGTTAGATATCCTGCCACAGTTTCTCGTACTAGTACTTGCCCTAAATATGTTAGGTTCTACCTCATATATGCAACTAGTTCTACTGTCTGCTGTAGATATGATAGGCTACGGTTCATATATGCAGAAGCTATTTACCTTCTCTCTGTCAGAAGCATGACTTGTTTTATCTCTACTATATTAGTCATGCTTTATCTAGTATTTCTGTTAATAAAATCATTTGGTAAATTGCTCATATTTCCAACAGTTACAACCTATATTACTCCCACTGCGGATAGTCTCAACTCCGTCGCCCATAACGAGCTCGCAGGGAATTCTCTATTGGACGCATGTTGCGTGAAACTGTCGACGAATCGCACAAGGGATCTAACTAGCGAGCGATTTTTGGCCGGCCCTGTAGCGACAAGTGTCTACCAGGTTTCGGTTTTGGGAACATTCTAGAGCGTTCCCAGCCGGTTCTTACTGGTTTTGAGAACCATCTAGAAAGTTCCTAAACCATTTTTTTCTTTTTTTACTCTTTCTGTTTTTTCTTCTTCCCTTTTCTGGTTCTTTTTTCTTTTCTTTTCATTAATTTTTTCTTTTCTTTTAGTTTTCCTTTTCAAGTTAATTTCTCTTTTCAACAAATTTTCTTTCTTTTGTTTTTTGTTTTCTTTTCTTTTATTCTCTTTCTTTCAAACTTTTTTCAAAATATTTAAGTTTTTGTTCATGTTTCCAAAAGATGTTCAGTTTTCAAAAAAAAACTTCTCAAAATTCAAAAATTGTTCAAAACTTTCAAAATTCAGAAAATGTACCAGATTTCAATTTTTTGTTCACGTATCTAAAAAAAATTAATGCTTCCAAATTTATTCGGGATTTTTCAAAAATTTTCTCCGTGTTAAAATTTGTTCCGAATATTTTCAACAAATGTCCGTGCTTTAAAGAATTGTTCGTGCTTCGAAATTTGTTCTCCGTTTCTAAATTTGTTCTCAAGATTCAAACAAATTTATTACTTTAAAAAATTGTTCACAATTTCCAAAACATTCTTGTTTTAAAAAAATGTTCAGTTTTCGAAAAAATATTCTCAAAATTCAAAAAATGTTCTCATTGCACAAAAAAGTTCATAACTTTCGAAATTCAGAAAATGTACCGGATTTCAATTTTTGGTTCACCTATTCAAAACAAATTCACGCTTCCAAATTTGTTCGGGATTTTTCAAAATTTGTTCACAAAATTCAAAAAAATTTCGTGCTTCAAAATTTGTTCTCCAAATTTGTACACAAATTCAAAACTTTCCCATTTTGAAAATTTGTTCACAGTTTTTAGAAAATATCCCCGTTGTTCAAGATTTGTTCATAAATTTATAAAATGTTCCTATTTTGAAAAATATGTTCACAAAGTCGAAAATTGTTCACTGTTTTTCGAACTTGTTCGTGATTGTCATAAATTGATTGGTATTAAAAAAGGTTCCTGTTTTTCAAGGTTTGTTCAGAAATTCAAAAAATGTTCATGCTTTAAATTTCGTTCACAAATTAAAAAATCAATCCTGTTTTACAAGTTTGGTTAAAAAATACACAACTTTTCAAACTTGTACGTGCTTGGCAAAAACGTTCGTCATTTAAAAAATGTTTATTTAGTATTTTCAAAAAATGACTAGAAAAAGGGGAAATAACCCGATCAGGCGATTTTATACTTTTATCTAGTGTTAAAGTATTTGTGTTGCCTGTGTACCACTAAGAGCAGTAAGCCGCAATGGCCCGTAATTTCTTTCCAACTCCCGCTTCTCGGTTTCCTCGGAGCCAGGGTTTTTTCAACTCCGTCCCTCCGTCATCACATGACATATGTGGTAAGCAATTCAAACAATTAAAAAGAACTCCTTCGCTCCATCGATGTTTAATAACGTAGGATACAAAAATGTCAGAGGACAAACCTGAGTGAATTCATCAATAGCAAATAGCTTTTCAACCATCCTTGCAACAGACATGTTCTATCAGACTCTGCACGAACGAACGATCCTTGCACCCTCTTCACTCAAAAGAAATTACATTTCGTCCCAAGGGCTACACGGTGTTTACAGGGAAATAGGGTGAGCATTTGAGGTTCAATTTTTCGGACAAGAATAGTGTTGTATCCTTTTATTTTTGTTACCTTTTTTATTCCTTGTTATAAACGCTATAAGGGCTTCAGTTTGCTAAAGCCGGGCAAGCGCCTCCTCTCTAAAAAGAAATCGTCTAAATCTGCACAGCGAATTACATCTCAAAGCTTGGAGGCACCCATGGACATGGCCTGCTGCACAAGCTCCCGCCGCAAGATCTTCCCCGCAGGAGATTTGGGTATTGCCGCTACGAAGGCCACTCGGCGGACTTTCTTGTAGGGCGCAACCTGTCCAACGATAAACATTTAGATCTGATTTTAGTGCACTCCATTCATTCCAAAACAATTGAAGTTTTAGAATTGTCCTAAGTTAAACTTTTCTAAGATTGACCAAGTTTCTATAGAAAAAACTACCAATACCTACAATATGAAATATCTAAAATATCAAATATCTATAATATAAAAATATTTTTCATAATGAAGCAAATTTGGTGCGGTAGACGTTGATGTATTATAGACTTAGGACAAACCTAAGTTTATACAAAACTTCTAAATATTTTGCTAAAACTTCATTTTTATGTATGCAACATATGTTGATGTATGTACTTTATGAAGTTTGAACCTAAAACTTTAATTACTTTGGAATGGAGGGAGTAGTAAGTGGCAAGACAATTGCAAATTATGGCAACAAGGAGACAAAAGAATATGCTGTGCACATAAAGGTGCAATGATGTTTTTTTTGTTAATGTTGATGTGGGTCTCTTCAAATCAACTCCAGGTTTGTGTTGCTATGTTTGTCGTGTGCATGACACACGTGCACGAGCACGAGCACGAGCTTGTTCGTGTGCTTGACATGTGCCTTTGTTTGGCACGCAGATATCTAATTTGATGATCTCATCCTCTATAATTTTGCAACAATATGATACATACTATTTCAGTGGTGCTGCTCCCATCAGGGAAAAAATGTTAAAATACTTTAGAGACAGTGTCACTAACAATACTAAAAACAGGACTAGGCCTAACTCAACTTGCAATTGCTCAGCTTGCTTGCCAAAAGGCAAAATAAAGCTGATTATGACACACACTTTTAACTCATCACCGAACTATGTCTGGTAGCGAAAGTGGCATTGAGAAAATGAGAAGGAGAAACTTACATGTTTAGCCACGTAATCTATGACTTGTTGGCCAGTAAGGTTTAAACCTGGTTGCCTCACTATAAAAGCCATTGGCACTTGCCCAGCATCTTCATCTGGATATCTGCATAGTGCATAGGAGGGGGCATCTTATATACTGCCACATGCTGAACAGAGCATCATACCATATTGTTAAGAATATATGATTCATTGGAATTTTCCCAAGTTTACTGCACTTCATACTAAATATACTTACCCGATAACTGCAGCATCAGCAATTCCAGGATGTGATGTTAGAATATGCTCCAGTTCAGCTGGAGGCACCTGAGATAAGATGTAGTATATCAGTATCATGCAGACAGAATCTTGCGAGGCAAAATTCTCCAACGATAATAGTATAATTGTACCTGGTATCCTTTGTACTTTATCAACTCCTTCAAACGATCAACAATGTAGAGAAATCCATCTTCATTGAAGTAGCAAAGGTCGCCAGTTTTCAGCCAGCCATCTGAGTCCACTGTTTCTGCAGTTGCTTTGTAATCGCCAACATAACCTGAAAAAAAAACACCACCGGTGAGTCAGTGAGGCCCCGATAACAATAGGGCAAAAGCAACAATGTTTAGATCGCTTGTATTGTGATTCTTGTCTTCATAAGCTTATTAAAATTACATTTATATTGTGAGGGCCCAATAATACTAAGGCAAAAGCAACAGTGGTACGATGCTATAATCTGCCAAGCACAGTCAAGTGTCTATCAGTTGTAATGTCACTCTCCATACCAAACTGTAGGGTGGTATGGCTGGTAGCAGATATGAGAGACGTCCTCGTTTCTAACAGATGATTTCAATTAACAAGTTCCAACAGAATATCACTGGCATGCTGGCATGACTAATCTATTAAGCAGGAGAACAAGCATCCGTGCATTGCTGCCAGGGTTGAAGATTTATCGAATTTCCTACTAGTACTTCAATGGATAAATGTTGGCAACTACATGAATTAACACAAAAGTCGTCATTAACAAAAAGTTATGTCTCCATTAAAAAGAAGGCATCTCACATCACCATCACATTGCTATGGATAAACTACTCCGTTCCTAAATATAAGTCTTTTTAAAGATTTCAATACAAACTACATATGGATGTATATAAACATATTTTATAGTGTAGTTTCACTTATTTTGCTTCGTATGTACTCTCTTATTGAAATCTCTAAAAAGACTTATTGAAGTACTATTTAGGAACGGAGGGAGTACACAGCTTTCACATGATAAATGCTGGGACAAGTACATCACAAAGGGAATCAAACCACGACACAATAATAGATTTATAAAAGGTTTTAGGCGACGAATCATCATCAATCAACATCGCTATCAACGCAATCATATTAAATTTCCACGTGCACAGTCTAAACAATCAAACTATTGGTAGTATGCACATGCTTAATGGTCAGAGCAATGACCCAGTTCATGCTGCGCAGTGTTCACCTTTCATGACGAGTGGGCCCCTAATCCAGAGCTCGCCGCGCTGGCCCGGCCCGAGCGCCTCGCCGGTGGCCGGATCGACTACCTTCGCCTGCAGGCGCGACCCCAGCTTGCCGGCGGAGCCGTACTTCATGGACTCCTCCGGCCTTACCGTCCCGGCGACAGCGCCAGATGATTCC
Organism: Triticum urartu; assembly: GCF_056163025.1. Lineage (NCBI taxonomy): Eukaryota > Viridiplantae > Streptophyta > Magnoliopsida > Poales > Poaceae > Triticum > Triticum urartu. The sequence goes on from NC_141875.1 coordinate 621,825,030, forward strand.
GTCAGACCATAGCCCTGTAATATGAATCGACGGAATCATTTGCACACAGATCAGAAAGAGCAGTCTTCATTGCGCACAGAAGATTCAGTAGTATTCTGCAGCCTGCATGGAATCTGATGCTTAACCTGAACAATCTGGACGCTGGGGAAGATAGCGGCGAAGCACTCGGCGACCTCCCGGCCAAGGGGCGCGCCGCCGACAGCGATGACGAGGAGCGACGAGAGGTCGTGGCGGCGCGCCTCCTCGGATTTGATCATGGCCACCAGGACCGGCGGCGCCGCGGGCAGCAGCGTGACGCAGTACCGCTCTATCGCCCGCAGCACGGCACCGAAGTCGAAGCGCTCCATGAGCACGGTCGTGTCCCCCATGGACACGGAGCGCAGGACCATCATGAACCCGAAGACGTGGAACAGGGGGAGCGGGAGCAGCGTGACGGCCGGCGGCGGCGGCTCCTCGCCCGCCTCGGTGGCCTCCGCTGCCGCCCTCTTCCGGTTCTCGGAGTGCGTGCACATCAGTGCGATGAGGTTGCGGTGCGTGATGGCGACGGCCTTCACCCTGCCGGTCGTTCCCGACGAGTAGAGCACGGCCGCCGTGTCTGACTGCTTCACCGCCATCGGCGGGGGAGCGGACCCCGCGCCTGCAGACACCAGCCTCTCGTACGCATCGGACCCGAGGACGACGCACCTGACGTGGGCGGGCAGCTTGGCGGCGACCTCGGGCGCGGCGAAGGCGACGACGGGCCTTGAGAGGGCGACCTGGTGCGCGTACTCCTCGGGGGTGGAGGCCGGGTTGGCGGGGGACACGACGGCGCCGATGGACATGAGCGCGAAGTGGAGCACGGGGACGTCGAGGCGCGAGGGCGCGACGACGAGGGCGACGTCCCCGGGGCGGAGGCCGAGGGAGGACCAGAGGCCGCCCGCGAGGGAGCGGACGGCGGCGAGGAAGGACGGGTAGGAGACGGCAATGCCGGTGGAGGCGTCGACGAGCGCGGGGCGGTCGGGGAGCGGGGAGGCGAGCAGCGAGAAGGCGTAGGCCGCGGCCGTGACCGGGAGCGCCTCCGGCGGCAGCGCGCCCGCCGAGGCGGAGCGGACGCTGTGGAAGGTCCGCGTGGCCGCGAAGAATCCGCTGCGCGGGTCGATCCCGGCGGGCGCCGCCGCCGGTTCGGCCATTGGAAGTTTTGCTTTGTTTGTGGTGTTTTCGACGGAGAAACAGCGCAGAACAGGCGGAGGAGTGACGTGGCTTATCCGGTCCTCCCGTCGCAACTCGCAGATCGCAATGGAGGCGGTGTGCTCGCTGCTCGGCTTGTCGGTGTATGTGCAGGTTTAGTTTTTCTTTTCCTGGAGGCCTTTTTTTTTTGTCCCGGAGGCCTTTTTGGTTTGTACTTCCTCCGTTCCAAATTATTCGTAGTAGAAATGGATGTATTTAGAACTAAAATACATCTAAATACATCCATACCTGCAACAAGTAATTCGGAACGGAGAGAGTAGGAATTAATAGCAAATATGTCCTTGCGTTGCAACGAGACAAAAAGAATATCACACACCGTCAACCTTTCCGCCCCCCAAATGTATGGTCTAGTTTGTACTCCGCAATGAAGAAAATGTTGGTTGCCATGAACAATAATGTTTTGGATCGAGACCTGTGTCGCGGGGCATGGTTATGATGACAAAATTAAAACGGCTACATCTTTTGGGGATTCTAGTTCAGGCCATGGGATATGATCTTGAGTCAATTAGTTTGAATGAACAACACTAACTACAAATTTTTAGTTTATATCAAAAGAGCCCGTGTGTTGCAACAAATACACAATAAATAAGTACTCCCTCCATTTAAAAATAAGTGATGTTCTTTTAATTCAAATTTCCAAAAGGAGGTATTCTGAGTAACCTGAAAACAATTCACCACTCAAACAACTTTGCAAGTAGCAAAACAATATTAAAAGTAATCAAAAGTACCAAGGACTAATTTTCAAACAAAAATTTGAAAATGTGACGATATGTAAAGAAAGAAATTCATTTATAAGGTTAGAAGAAAAACCACGTACCTCGTGTTCTCGTCGTTTCACACCTGAAGCTGGTCTCATAACAGAAGCCAAAATGAGAAAGAGAAAATATAAATCTTAGTAATCAAAGGAGATAAGCAAAGTCCTCGAAAAAGAAAACACGGTGAAACAGTGAGTAATTGGGTATTAGTCACACCTTAAGCTAAATATTTGCTAATCTGAATATTTCCATCTTTACACAATGATGATATTCATATATAAGGAGTTAACATATTTTGATAAACAAAAATAATGAAAGATTGCGTCAATGGTTTGGTGAAAACATCAACAATCGTGTGCATGCGCGATAAATCATGTACACACTAACATTGCTCACCTGTGACACCGATTATCATGCCTCAAAATCATAGGTTAGTTGTTGGACTAAAACTGGGAAGACTTGAAGCTCCCTTGGTGAATTATGAAGGGACCCAATGTATAAGAGACCAAAATCCCCTACTGCTCATTATATTGGTATGAACCATCAACGTTGAGAAAACCAAAAGATACATAGAGGAAAACCTATCGTGCCGGTACACATAAAGTTTCAGATCCAGTAGCTAACCATCAATTAACAGAAAAATAAAGGGAAGATAGACCCAGAGGGGTCAAAGTTTCACTAGAGGCATCTCTCCAAGCAAGATAAGTGTGCTATGGTGAACAAATTACAATTGGGCAGTGATTGAATTGCAATATTTATATTTTGTCTATGATCATTCATGACATAATCTTGCATAGGCATTACGTGCAAGATATGTAGACCGTTATCGAACTACATCTACAACTAATACTCCACCTAAAGACTGATATCCAGCATGCATCTCAAAATATTAAGTTTATAACAAACGGAGTACTGCAATAAACAAAGTGTCATTATGTAGACAGTAAAACTATCATCCAAGTGTGATAAAAAAACATTGTTTTATCTTTAGTGGCAACAATGCAATACATGTTCGTTCCCTTTCTGTCACTGGGATGAATCACCGCAAGATTGAACCCACTGCCATGCACAACTTCCTCTGATGAACTGCTAATCAATCTTGGCCAAATAAGACAAATAGATCGGAGAGCATACATGACTACTTAATTATGCAGCAAAGAAACTTCAAAAAGATTAAATATAATTCAATGAACAATCTGATCATAAAGTGACAATTTATCATATCCCAATAAATTAACACAACCACCGATTACATCATATGGATCCTGATCATGTGAGGCAGCTCACGGGAACTTTGTATTGAATCACAAGGGAGAGATGATGCCATCTAGCTACCAATATGAACCCTAAGGTCCTAAGAAAACTACCCACGCATTGTCATGGTGGCAACAAGGTTGATGAAGATGGTTGCGGTGATGAATTCCTCCCTCGACAGGGTGCCAGAACAAGCCTCCAGATTGAATCTCCGCGGAGAAGGAACTTGCGGTGGTGAAAAAACCCATGAAAAATGGTACGGAGGGTTTCAGGAAATACGATATTTGTAGGCAAAAAAATAGGTGTAACGCGGTGGCTAGGGGCCCCATGTTGGCGGGGCCCTAGCCACGTGGAGGCTAGGGTGGCCCCCCATCCCTTCCGGTGCTTTCTAGAACCTTATGTCCCCAAAACAAGTCCTCATAAATATGGATTTTCTGAAAAGTAAAAAACATGCAGCAAAAAATAACTAGCTATGGGCACCAAATTAATAGGTTAGTCCAGAAAAAATAATAATATTTCTATAAAAAGTATTCAAAAGTGATAATAAATAGTATGGAACAATCAAAAATTATAGTTACGTTTGAGACGTACCACCCCCTCACAACCCAATTGATACCAGCTCCATACAAAAAAAAGTAATACTTGTTCGCATTCCCATTTGGTGTATGGTTCAAGTGTGAATGAATCATTCCCATTTGGTGTGTACGTCATGGATTAAGTTCAAATGAGGTTCAATTCAATTTTGAATTTCATATTTAAATTTGAATTGGTTTGGTTCATTTGGGTTCCAACCTTTGAATCCATATTGAAGATTTAAGTTCAAATTCAAATAGATTTGAATTCATGGTTCAAACTTGGTTTGGATTTGATTTGAAATTTGAAAAGTTTTGAGTTCAAATGAATTCAAAATAGGTCAAGGTTGACTTGTGAATCGATCTGCAAGAATATTCATTTGGTTTGGATTTGTGGTTTAGATTATATATGCTCAACTTGGGTTTGGGTTTTCAATTCAAAGAAGTTTAAAGTTCCTAAAGTAAACTCGGGTCAAACTATTCCTAGAGTGTCTTTTGAACATCAAGTAATTTTTTAATTAAATTTGGAATCCGAGATAAAAATTTATGATCAATCCAAATGACAATTTTGGATTCCAAAAACTTTGACATGGCAACATTTCTGAAAATTGTGCCATGGTAGAGAAAGGTGGTTGCCATGTCAGGACTTTTGAGTTGTTGTTCGAAAATTCATTTGAATTAAATTCAATTTGTGCAAATTTTAACTCTAGCCTATCATCGAGGACCAGGTAACTCTGGATTCAGATGTCTTTGAGGGGCCTGCTATGCCTCTACCATTTGTGTTGGTTGTGCCTAATGTTGTTTCTGATGCTGCACAAAAGTCAGCCATCATGATTGCGAAGGCACATAAGGATGGGAGGGGGAATTCGATGAAATGGAAGCCGTTCATGTCCACGTTCATGCTTAACAAGATGTGCAATATCATAGCCAGTGGGGTGAGGACTGGTACGAGCTTCATGGAGGTGCGCAGGTGTTCGAGTTCTATGGCCAAAAGGTCACCTCGACCCAGGTCTACAACCACCTCAGGAAGTGGAGAGCAAGATGGATCATAGTGTCCAAGCTCAGAGACCGAACCACCTACTGGACAACAAGGCTCGGGGTGTCGGATTCCTTGCCATGGGAAACGCACATAGGGTGCTCTGGCTTAGGTCCTGGTTGGGCAAGCACTACTAGTAGTATTGTTTCTGGTGGTGATGGTGATGGCGTGCATGATCCTCAACGGCGATGGCGATGGCGGCTAGAGCTTGAAAATTGTTGTTGGCCTGTATATTTTGATGAGGTGGTATATACTAACCCCTCACACTGATGGTGAAGTTGTGGTGGTAGGATTACATCCTCTTTTTGGATGTGGTGGTAGGATGATACCATAGTATACTAGTTAGGATGAACTTGCTCTGCTTATGATCATGCATGCGTAGTTCCTTCTCTTCCATATGTAGTGTGCTCCTTTGCTTACTGCTTGAATTCTTGCTCTTCTGTCATGCTAGGAGAAGTGGTATGTGGTGTACAAAGGAAGGATTTCAGGGGTTTACAGTTCATGGTAAGTATTTCAAAAACAAGTGAGTCGTTACCCAGACAACTCCTACAAAAGATTTAAGAGTAGCAAACGGTGGTTGCTTACTCCAAGTTTATGCTCAAGCAGGCAAGCAATGTTGAAGTAGGCAAGGCTCCTCGTCAGTTTTCGCTATATGGAATGAAGAATTTCATTATCATCATCCAGTTCGTTGTGATTGTCATGTTGTTTTATTGGTGCAATAAGTGTGATTGCCATGTTGTTTTATTGGTGCAATAAGTGTGATCGTATGTAAGGTGTAGATGATAGGCTCGCCAAATAGGTACTCCCTTCGTCCGAAAAAACTTGTCCCAAGCTTGTTCCTCAAATGATTGTATCTAGCACTAACTTGATGCTAGATACGCCCATTTGAGGGACAAGTTTTTTCGGACGCAGGGAGTACAAGGTAAGCAACACAATGGCTAGAATCGGTGCTATGATGCAGTCAAGCAGTATGCAGACACCAAACAATGTGAAGAATATGATTATTATTATTTTCCCTGCATATGATCTACCAGACCCAACTAGGACAAGTATGCAAAGAGGCGATCAAACTGTTCAGGTAACCAAAACCCCCCGAAGCAATCAAGTAACTGCATTTTCTGGATTTTATTTATAGGAAATTTTCATTCAGTTCTTATTTCCAGTTCTTATTTCCAGCAGATGGCAATTAGAAGAAAGGCAAAACCCTGCTGTTTAACATAGGATAAAAATGGCATGGAGAGCCAAGCTGAGTGAATTGATCAATAGCAGATTACTTTTAACCGTCATTAGAGAAGACATGTTTGATCAGCCTGTTCTCTCGGACCCTCTTAACTCAAAAATATTTGTTTCGCGAAGGGCACCCGGTGTTCACAAGGAAACAGGGTGACCAATGGTTGACGAAGAATAGTGTCATATCTCCAGTTTATATACAGCAAAAGAAATCTTCTACATTTGCACAGCAAATTACATCTCAAAGCTTGGAGGCACCCATCGACAGGGCCTGCTGCACAAGCTCCCGCCGCAAGATCTTTCCAGCAGGTGATTTGGTTATTGCATTGACGAAGGCGACTCGGCGGATTTTCTTGTAGGGCGCAACCTGTCAAAGGGCAAACGTTTATATCCGAGTTTATAGTGTCTGAGTGGCAAGACAATGGCAAGTTATGGCAGCAAGGAGCCAAAAGCATATGCTGCATACATAAAGGTGCATTGATACACAATGCACAAGCTTGCTCATGTGTTGACATGCGGCTTCCTTTGGCACGCAGTGATATACTACAATTTGGTGATCCCACCACTAGTCCTCTATAGCTTTGCGACTATACGCTGCATACTATTCTATTTCAATGTTGTCGTTCCCATCACGAGGAAAAAATGTTAAAGATACCTTAACTGGCAAAGAGACAGTGTGACTAACAATACTAAAAGATTACTAGACCCAACTCAATTTGTAATTGCTCAGCTTGCTTGTCAAAAAGTATAATAAAGCTGATTATGACAGACACTTTGAACTCAGCACCGAACTATATTTGGTAGAAAGCAGGATTAGGATAATGAGAAGGAGAAACTTACATGTTTAGCCACGTAGTCCATGACTTGTTGCCCAGTAAGGTTGGAACCTGGTTGCCTCACTATAAAAGCCATTGGCAGTTGCCCGGCATCTTCATCTGGATATCTGCATAGTGCATATGAGGGGGAATCTTATATACTGCCACATGCTGAACAGAGCATCATCATACCATATTTTTAGCTTTTATAGGAATATATGATTCATTAGAATTTTCACCAAGTTTACTGCAGTTCTAAAGGTACTTACCCAATAACTGCAGCATCAGCAATTCCAGGATGTGATGTTAAAATATGCTCCAGTTCAGCTGGAGGAACCTGAGATGAGACGTATATATCAGTATCATGTAGACAGAATCTTGTGAGGCAAAATTCTCCAACAATTATGTAACTGTACCTGGTATCCTTTGTACTTTATCAACTCCTTCAAACGATCAACAATGTAGAGAAATCCATCTTCATTGAAGTAGCAAAGATCACCAGTTTTCAGCCAGCCTTCTGAGTCCACTGTTTCTGCAGTTGCTTTGTCGTCACCGACATAACCTGAAAAGGAACACCACCATGAGTCCATGACTGATACGGTGAGTCGGTGAGGCCCCAATAATAATAAGGCAAAATCAAGAATAATAATAAGGCAAAATCAAGAATGTTTAGATCGCTTGTATTGTGATTCCTGTCTCCATAAGCTTATTATAAAACTACCTTGATATTGTGAGGGGCCAATAATAATAAGGCAAAAGCAACAGTGGTACGATGCTATAATCTGCCAAGCACAGTCAAGTGTCTAGATCAGTTGTAATGTCACTCTCCATACCAAACTGTAGGGCGTATGGCTGGTAGCAGATATGAGAGATGTCGCCGCTCTAACAGATGATTTCAATTAACAAGTTCCAACAGAATATTACTGGCATGCTGGCATGACTAATCTATTAAGCAGGAGAACGAGCATCCCTGCATTGCTGCCAGGGTTGAAGAATTATTGAATTCGGTACTAGCCCACCACCAGTACTTGTTGGATAAATGTCGGCAACTACATCAATTAACACAAAAAAAAGTCGTCATGAAGCACATGGCAGGCAAGCCATGCTGCTCACTCGCACATTTACAAAAAGTCATGTCTCTAAAGAAATGCATCTCGGATCACCATCACATTGCTATGTGATGGACATACACAGCTTTCACATGATAAATGCTGGTACAACAAGCACGGCAGAGAGAAAATCAAGCCACGACATAATGATAGATATGTAAAAGGTTTTAGGCGACGAATCATCTAAGGCAATCAACGTCGTTATCAAGCACTTCAACTAGCAGTAAACAAATCAAGGCACCATCTAATCCGACGAGTGACAAAGGTCAACCGCGTGCTTAATGGTCAGAGCAATGACCCAGTTCATGCTGCGGAGTGCTCACCTTTCATGACGAGTGGGCCCCTGACCCAGAGCTCGCCGCGCTGGCCCGGCCCGAGCGCCTCGCCGGTGGACGGATCTACTATCTTCGCCTGCAAGTGCGACGCCAGCTTGCCGACGGAGCCGTACGCCTTGGACTCCTCTGGCCCTACCGTCGAGGCCACAGAGCCGGATGATTCTGTCAATCCGTAGCCCTGTAATATAATAAATGGAATCGTACAGACATGAGTTCGCTAGATCAGAAAAGGCAATCTTCAAAGCGCATGGAAGATTCAGTAGTAATATTCTGCATCCTGCATGGAATCTGATGCTTAACCTGAACAATCTGCACGTTGGGGAATACGGCGACGAAGCGCTCGGCGACCTCGCGGCCGAGGGGCGCGCCGCCGACGCCGATGACGAGGAGCGAGGAGAGGTCGCGGCGGCGCGCCTCCTCGGACTTGATCATGGCCACCAGGACGGGCGGCGCCGCGGGCAGCAGCGTGGCGCGGTACCGCTCTATGGCCCGCAGCGCGGCGCCGAAGTCGAACCGCTCCATGAGCACGGCCGTCTCCCCCATGGATACGGAGCGCAGGACCATCATGAAGCCGAAGACGTGGAAGATGGGGAGTGGGAGCAGCGTGACGGCCGGCGGCGGCGGCTCCTCGCCCGCCTCGGTGGCCTCCGCCGCCACCCTCTCCCGGTTCTCGGCGTGCGCGCAGATCAGCGCGATGAGGTTGCGGTGCGTGATGGCGACGGCCTTGACCCGGCCGGTCGTGCCCGAGGAGTAGAGCACGGCCGCGGTGTCCGACTGCTTCACCGCGACCGGCGGAGGAGCGGACCCTGCGCCGGCAGACGCCAGGCTCTTGTACGCATCGGACCCGAGGACGACGCACCTTAGGTGACCGGGCAGCTTGGCGGCGACCTCGGGGGCGGCGAACGCAACGACGGGGCGGGAGAGGGCGACCTGGTGGGCGTACTCTTCGGGGGTGGAGGCCGGGTTGGCGGGGGACACGACGGCGCCGATGGACATGAGCGCGAAGTGGAGCACGGGGACGTCGAGGCGCGAGGGCGCGACGACGAGGGCGACGTCCCCGGGGCGGAGGCCGAGGGAGGACCAGAGGCCGCCCGCGAGGGAGCGGACGGCGGCGAGGAAGGACGGGTAGGAGACGGCAATGCCGGTGGAGGCGTCGACGAGCGCGGGGCGGTCGGGGAGCGGGGAGGCGAGCAGCGAGAAGGCGTAGGCCGCGGCCGTGACCGGGAGCGACTCCGGCGGCAGCGCGCCCGCCGAGGCGGAGCGGAGGCTGTGGAAGGTCCGCGTCGCCGCGCAGTAGCCGCTGCGCGGGTCGATCCCCTCGGGCGCCGCCGCCGCCGCCGTCTCGGCCATCTGGGCGGTGGACCGGTGGTTGGTCTGGGGATTGCGGCGGAGGGGGCGGGTGGTGGTTTGGGCGCAGAACAGGAGGGGAGGGGGAGGAGAGCCGTGGCTAATCCCGAGTCCTCATCATCAGCCTATATCCATCGACTCCAGTGGAGACGTCGCAAATCGCGACGGTGGCGGTGGGCCCGGCGGGCCGGTCGGTGTGCGTATGCTGGTACAACTACTGGGCTGTGGATCGTACACGTGGTTTTTCCGGGAGCAAGGCAACAAAAAATACGGTTGCTGGAATGCGGCGAACGCTGGCTATGGGGTCGGTGATTTTCGTGACAAGTTGCTGTCCATAACAAATGATCTGTCTAAATGGAGTAAGGAAACTTTGGGAAGTGTTCGTAAAGAGATAAGGCATATAAAAACCCAGCTTAAGTCGCTGCGCAATGATCCAGTGCGTATGAGGCCGTCTCATCCAGAGCTAAAGCTAAATGAGAGATTAGCGGAACTATACCACAGGGAAGAGTTAATGTGGCGTCAGAGATCACGGCTGGAATGGCTTGCGGCCGGTGATAGGAACACAAAGTTTTTTCACATGAGAGCAACTATGAGGCGAAAGAAGAATATGATCCGGGCACTCACAAATGCTTTCGGCACTCATGTTGAGGATCCAGCTGACTTAAAAAACATGGTTCTGGAGTTCTACAAAACCTTGTATACGTCAGAAGGGGTGCAGGGGATGGATGAGGTCTTGAGGCACGTTCCGAGGAAAGTTACACCTGAGATGAATGAGATTTTATGTGCGCCATACACAAATGCTGAGATAAAAAATGCCTTGTTTCAAATGTTCCCAACCAAAGCTCCAGGTCCTGATGGTTTTCCGGCACAGTTTTATCAGCGACACTGGGATATTTATGGTGATGAGGTCTCTACAGTAATCATGCGCATCATTAGAGGGGAGGAAAATCCGGAGAGCATCAATGATACGGTCTTGGTCCTTATACCAAAGGTAACAAATCCTAATCATTTGTCACAGTACAGGCCGATTAGTCTTTGCAATGTCTTGTACAAAATAGCCTCAAAGGTGGTTGCCAATAGATTAAAAGTCATTCTTCCAGATATCATATCCGAGGAGCAATCCGCTTTTGTGCCTGGTAGGATGATCACAGATGATATAATATGTGCTTATGAATGCTTGCACTTTATGAAGAGGAACAGATCCAAAACTAATAGTTTTTGTGCTCTGAAGTTGGATATGATGAAGGCCTATGACCGTGTAGAGTGGGATTATCTACAAGCAATTATGGTCAAACTGGGTTTCTCCTCGGCTTGGATTGATATTGTTATGGGCATGGTTAGATCAGTTTCTTTCTCAGTTCTGTTCAATGGAGAAAAGCTTGAGAGTTTCAAACCAACAAGAGGTATTCGACAGGGAGATCCTATTTCCCCTTACCTATTCTTACTTGCAGCAGAGGGCCTTTCGTGCCTACTCAATTCCAGTTCTCGGTCATCAACTCTAAGTGGTGTTAAGGTGGCTCCCACAGCTCCTGAGGTGAACCACTTGTTATTTGCAGATGACAGCCTGTTGCTTTTTAAGTCTAGTGATGAGGGTGCAAATTTGGTGTCAAACCTGCTGAATCAATACTGTAATGCGTCGGGTCAGAGGATTAATAATGATAAGTCCTCGATATTCTTTAGTAAGGGGTGCCCTCAAGGCACTAGACAACGAATCAAGGATATCTTGGCTGTGCAGAATGAGTTACTCAGCGAGAAATACTTGGGGATGCCTACAGAAGTTGGACAATCAAAAATGGCACGTTCAAGTATCTCCGGGATAGAGTTTGGGAAATGATAAGAGGATGGATGCAGAAACTATTGTCAGCAGCGGGAAAAGAGGTTCTTATTAAATCGGTGGCCCAATCGATTCCAGTTTTCTCCATGTCTTGTTTCAGACTTCCAAGGGGGCTTTGTGAGAGCATAACATCATCCATAAGGCAATTCTGGTGGGGAAGTAAGCAAGGTAAAAGAAATCCATGCTGGGTGTCGTGGGAAGTTATGACGAGGCCGAAGAATTTGGGAGGGCTAGGCTTCCGGGACCTTGAGATTTTTAATTTGGCGCTTTTGGCGAGACAAGCTTGGAGATGTCTAGAGAATCCTGACTCTTTGAGCGCTCGAATCCTAAAGGCTGCTTACCATCCTAATTGCACTGTGCTGGAGGCAGGACTGGGGCCGCACCCTTCTCAGATTTGGCGTTCGATCCTAGATGGCAGAGACATTATCAAGCAGGGAATAATCAGAAGAATTGGAGATGGACGGACGACTAGCATATGGGATCATAACTGGATCCCAAGGTCTGGTTTGATAAGACCAGTATCTTCGCTGGTGCTCAACCCACCAATAAAAGTTGCTGAACTGATTAATGCCACTTCGGCCTCGTGGAAGGAAGAGCTGATTCGGCAGATATTCACATCGGTTGATGCCGAGGCCATTCTGCGAATCCCTATATGCTCCAGGCCTCTAGAGGATTTTTGGGCATGGTCCGAGGACCCGCGGGGTCGTTTCTCTGTCAGGACGGCCTATAAGATGATCTTCAGAATTAAGATGGGGAGAGAGGCATGGTTGGAGGAGTCACAAAGCCTATCAAATGTAGAGAGGGAGAGGAAAGGATGGAATGATCTCTGGAAAATAAAGGTGCCCTCAAAACTGAAGGTTTTTGCTTGGAGGCTGTCACAACATTCTTTGCCTACCGGGGACGTCCTTCAGCATCGAAATATGGCAACAACAGATGTATGTGCTGTTTGTGGAGCCCCGGACAGTTGGCGCCATGCACTATTGGATTGTGCCATCTCCCGATGCACTTGGGCTCTGTCTAATGAAGAATTGGTGCAGCATATGTCTTCCAACCAAGACCCTAATGCAAAGCGCTGGCTACACTCCATGGTAGAAGTTCTTAAGGAAGATGAGGCCACCGTCCTGATCGTGACCTTGTGGGCGATTTGGTCTGCTCGCCGCAAGTTGATTCATGAAGGCATCTTCCAATCTCCTCATGCTATTAATGGTTTTATATCAAGCTATCTATCCAACATCGAGTTTCTAAAGAAGCCAGCAGTAACAGCAAGTTCTGGAATGACGCCAAGGCCGACGAGGTGGATCCCTCCTCCGGACCAGCACTTAAAAGTGAACGTTGATGCGGCGGTAGCAAGGCGCGGTGGTCTTGGATCAGTAGCAGCAGTGTGCCGCGACGGCAACGGAATTTTCCAAGGGGCGTCTACACTCACTTTCAACAATATCGATGATCCTGAGGTTCTGGAAACGCTGACTATACGTGAAGCTCTTGCTCTCTCAAAGGATTTGTACATTCAGAAAATCTCGATGGCTTCCGATTGTAAGAAAGTGGTAGAGGCAATCAAGACAGGCACATCGGCTTCATATGGTGCAATAGTGCGAGAAATAAAAGATCAAGCTAGGTTTTTTTCTTCCTGTTTGATTAGTCATGAGTTTAGAACCTCCAATGTCAAGGCTCATAAACTTGCAAAGCATGCTTTAACGCTGGATACTGGTCGCCATGCTTGGTTAGGCCAGCCTGGGGATCTTGTTTTCGTCCCTGTAAACTGTGTGATGGATGAATAAAAGCTTTGTGGGTTTGCCTCAAAAAAATACGGTTTGTACAGTACAATGGGATGTGGGGTCCAGCAGAGTAGGAGTAGGACATTTTGTACTCGATCAGTATTTATTTAGAAGGAAGGCGATGGATGTATGTGCTGGTCAAAACTGATTAGAGAAACTCCAATGGGGCGACCTATTTCGTCCGCCCACGTCTGTTTGGGTCAGTGCGGACAAAAATGGCGGCCCAACGCACCGACCCAAATGGACGCGCGTCCGTTTTTCGTCCGCGGGCGACCCATTCCAGGCCCATTTTTGAGCCGAATTTGCGTCGGCGCGGACACGAGACGGGCGCGCGCGCGCCTACTCCTCTCCCCGGTCCCGCCTGTCGGTGCCAGCCACAACCATTTCCTCCCATTTTCTCAAAAACGCCCCCGCCAGCGCGCGCCCCCGCCCCCAAACCAGCGATGGAGGACGCCATCGACCTCGACCTCGACGCCGCCGCCGGTCTCGCCTCCCTCGCCTCGTCCGGCGCCGTCGCCCCCTCCGGGAAAGGCAAGCCTCGTGCCCCGCGCAAGACCGCCACGGCGACCAAGTTGAAGAAGGCGCTGACGCCCGAACAGTGGGCAAGGGAGTCGGCCAAGAGGAAGGGCTGGAGGCACGCCGCGGACGCGAGGGATGAGGCCGCTGCGCAGGCCGCCGCCGCGCAGCAGGAGTTCACCAACGCCCGCGTCGCCGCTGTAACGAGGGAGGCGCTTTACATGCTTGGGGTAAACCCTAGCCAACACCACCTCGTCCAAGCCGCCGTCGCCGCGGCCAGCACTGGCTCGTCGGCATTTCTTCGGATGGTGATGCCCGACTCACCCCGCGCATCGGCTTGCAACCCGGTCCCCGGCTTCCACGTCTACCCGCAGGCCTCCCGCCTCTCCGGGGAGTGCTCACCCGACGTGAGCGTGGTCGCGCCTTCCACACCCGCGCCCGCGCCCATCGACCTCAACGCCGCCCCGGTGGTCGGTGGCTCGTCGTCCGGCGGCGCGAGGAAACGCGCGCGACAGACGCCGACCGGCGGTCTCCCGGACGCCCGCAACCTGTTCGAGGAAATGTCGTCCGCCATCGACGTGGACTACATGCAACACCTTATCTTCGAGGGTGGTGCGCCGGGCGCTGGCTACGATCCTGAGGAGACGCAAAGCCAGGACGGCCGCGGGGCGTTCACGCCGGCCGCTGGCTATGATCCCTATCAGGGGGCCTTCATGCGTGATCAGGTCGGCATCGACCTGGACGAGTTCCCGGATGGCTATGGGCTAGAGGAAAAGGACGAGTGCGACATCGAAGTGGAGCCTTTGTTCGAGGACGAGCTCGCCAACCAAGCCGTCGGGCCGAAGCCGAAGCGCAAGAGCAAACGCACGAAGGCGTACACAGCTGCCGAGGACAAGCTTCTATGCGAGTGTTGGCGAGACATTGGACAAGACCCAAAGACGGGCGTCGAGCAAAAGCATTCAACCTTTTGGACTCGTGTGCACCGCGAGTTTCGTAAGCGCAAGAAGTTTCCACCCTACCAATTTGTGAGCACACACGGGTGGGTCTCCATTTCCAAGCGGTGGAGGGTAATCCAATAAGAGTGCAACAAGTTTTGTGCCACCCTTGAGAGCGTCAAGCCCCGCCCCGTGAGCAGCATCGGCGTGCAAGACATGGTATGATAGCAAGCAAGTCGGCCTCTTTTGTGCCATCAAGATCATTTTTTTACGTCTTCATTTGCTATCACTTGCACATATGCTTGCATGGAAACATTTTGTAGGCATTGTATGCCGGTGCTGGCATGGCGCCGGCATGAGACATGGCCGCTGGCATGATCGGCCGCGGGCCTTTTTTAATTCAAAAGTTGAATGCGGACATGAAATGGGTCGGCGCGTTGGGCGCATTGCCGACCCAAATACAAAATTGGGCGGACGCTGGGCGGGCGGCCGACCCAAACGGACAAAAAGCGGACAAATGCGCCGTCCGTTTGGGTCGCCCCATTGGAGTTGCTCTTATACGTGTGAACCAATTTGTGGTATCTTAGTCTATCAGGATTCAAATTCTGATACCCTAGGGTGACTTCGTAAATCTCAAGATGATATGCCGGCTCAGTATTTCGGAGGTGCTTATAGGGATAAGGTGTATGTATGTGCATTCATAGAGATGAGTATATGCGCATGTATACAAGCGCTTATGTCTGTACTAATATTAAAAAAAGCTGATTATACGTATTTTATGATTTGTATATGTTGTGTGGATGTGTGCTTTGGAGCATACTCTTTCGCACTCGACTGGCCAGTGCACGTTTCCTGGCTTTCCGCCAAAAGTAACCACGTGCGAATTACATGCACGTTTACTACTCCTACTAGTATTTCACTTAGTACTCGCCATCTTGATCACGGTATAACCACCAGCGTGCAAAGACCATCCATTTTGAGCGAACATGAGTATTCAAGAGGTTTCATGTCTGCGAACCAATCTGTGGTTTGGATGGTTAGAGGAACAATGGTATCTCCAGCCCGCCAGGCTTCAAGTCCTGATGCTCGCATTATTTCTGGATTTATTTCAGAATTTTCGGTAATGCGCTTTCAGCGGAAGAAGATGTTTCCGTCGATGACGAGGCACCCACGATGACTTCGTAAATCTCAAGATAATATGCCGGCTCAGTCTCTCGAGGGTGCTCATAGGGTAGGATGTGTGTGTGTGTGCGCGCGCATTCATAGGGATGAGTGTATACGCGTATGTATGAGCGCTTGCGTGTCAACAAAAAAGAGGTTCCATGTCCGGTCACTGTCACTATATGTCCATGCGGAAAACAAAGAAGATTTTTGGAGATAATGTATGACATGAACTTCAAAAAATAGAGCACGCATCTCAAAAAAAAGATAGAACACACAATACAAGAAGAATAACTAAGGAATAATACATTCAGCTAAAGGCGGCCGATCTTGATGGGAGAAAAGGTCGTCCATTGATGTTCTCGAAGAAGGAAATAACAATACAAAGACTAGAGCCATAGATCCAATGTACATTGATGTAAAGAATTCATCATGCCAATAATTCTTCTTGGAGATTCATCATGCCAATTTTTCTTCCTGGAGATTGACTTGAATGTATGATGAGGAGTTTCGATGGAGAAATAAGTTTAAAATGTGGGATTGTATGCGTTGGCTTCATAATGCGCATGACCTCCCTTGGCTGCTCATTGGTGATCTCGATGAGATCCGGTTCTTGCACGAGAAGGAAGGTGGTAATCCTCGGCTGCAAAAATACATGCAAGCGTTTCAGAGTGCAGTTGATGAATGTGTGATAACCCACAAGTATAGGGGATCGCAGCAGTTTTTGAGGGTAGAGTATTCAACCCAAATTTATTGATTCGACACAAGGAGAGCCAAAGAATATTCTCAAGTATTAGCAGCCGAGTTGTCAATTCAACCACACCTGAAAACTTAATATCTGCAGCAAAGTGTTTAATAGCAAAATAATATGATAGTAGTGGCAACGGTAGCAGAAGTAACGGTAGCAAAAGTAATGTTTTTGGTATTTTGTAGTGATGATAACAATAGCAATGGAAAAGTAAATAAGCGAAAAACAATATATGGAAAGCTCGTAGGCAATGGATCAGTGATGGAGAATTATGCCGGATGTGGTTCATCATGTAATTAACAGTCATAACATAGGGTGACACAGAACTAGCTCCAATTCATCAATGTAATGTAGGCATGTATTCCGAATATAGTCATATGTGCTTATGGAAAAGAACTTGCATGACATCTTTTGTCCTACCCTCCCGTGGCAGCGGGGTCCTAATGGAAACTAAGGGATATTAAGGCCTCCTTTTAATCGAGTACCGGACCAGAGCATTAACAGATAGTGAATACATGAACTCCTCAAACTACGGTCATCACCGGGAGTGGTCCCGACTATTGTCACTTCGGGGTTGCCGGATCATAACACATAGTAGGTGACTATAGACTTGCAAGATAGGATCAAGAACTCACATATATTCATGAAAACATAATAGGTTCAGATCTGAAATCATGGCACTTGGGCCCTAGTGACAAGCATTAAGCATAGCAAAGTCATAGCAACATCAATCTCAGAACATAGTGGATACTAGGGATCAAACCCTAACAAAACTAACTCGATTACATGATAAATCTTATCCAACCCATCACCGTCCAGCAAGCCTACGATGGAATTACTCACGCACGGCGGTGAGCACCATGAAATTGGTGATGGAGGATGGTTGATGATGACGACAGCGACGGATTCCCCTCTCCGGAGCCCCGAACGGACTCCAGATCAGCCCTCCCGAGAGAGTTTAGGGCTTGGCGGCGGCTCCGTATCGTAAAACGCGATGAATCCTTCTTTATTTTTTTCTCCCCGAACACGAATATATGGAGTTGGAGTTGAGGTCGGTGGAGTTCTAGGGGGCCCACGAGGCAGAGGGCGTGCCCCCACCCTCGTGGCTAGGGTGTGGCCCCCTGGCCTTGATTCTTTGCCAATATTTTTTATTATTTCCAAAAATAATCTCCGTGGAGTTTCAGGTCATTCCGAGAACTTTTGTTTCTGCACATAAATAACACCATGGCAATTCTGCTGAAAACAGCGGCAGTCCGGGTTAGTTCCATTCAAATCATGCAAGTTAGAGTCCAAAACAAGGGCATAAGTGTTTGAAAAAGTAGATACGACGGAGACGTATCAACTCCCCCAAGCTTAAACCTTTGGTTGTCCTCAAGCAATTCAGTTGAAAAACTGAAAGTGATAAAGAAAAGCTTTTACAAACTCTGTTCGCTCTTGTTGTTGTAAATATGTAAAGCCAGCATTCAAGTTTTCAGCAAAGGTTATGAACTAACCATATTCACAATAACTCTTAGGTCTCATGTTTACTCATATCAATGGAATAATCAACTAGCGAGCAATAATAATAAATCTCGGATGACAACACTTTCTCAAAACAATCATAATATGATATAACAAGATGGTATCTCGCTAGCCCTTTCTGAGACCGCAAAACATAAATGCAGAGCACCTTTAAAGATCAAGGACTGACTAGACATTGTAATTCATGGTAAAAGAGATCCAGTCAAGTCATACTCAATGTAAACTAACAGTAATCAATGCAAATGACAGTGGTGCTCTCCAACTGATGCTTTTTAATAAGAAGATGATGACTCAACATAAAAGTAAATAGATAGTCCCTTCGCAGAGGGAAGCAGGGATTTGTAGAGGTGCCTTAGCTCGATTTTGAAATAGAGGTGAATAATATTTGAGCGGTATACTTTTATTGTCAACATAACAACCAAGAGGTGGCGATATCATCCATGCTACACATATTATAGGCGGTTCCCAAACAGAATGGTAAAGTTTATACTCCCCTCCACCAACAAGCATCAATCTATGGCTTGCTCGAAACAACGAGTGCCTCCAGCTAACAACAGTCCCGGGGCAGTTTTGTTTGTAATTATTTTGATTTGATTTGCATAAAGCATCACTACTAGGGAAAACCCTAGTAGTAGCATGGGTTTTGAGGCTAGCAGCAGCGTAGGTGGCCGCGCTACTAATAAGGCGCTACAGCTAACTTATAGTAGTAGCGCGATCCTTACCCGCGCTACTACTGTTGACGATATCAACAACGCTTTTTGTGAACGCGCTACTATTACTTAGCTCTAGCGATTTCGCAGTCCCTCGCTACTGCTATATCTTTCATCATCCCCCCCGTACCCCTTTCCCTTTCAGTTTCCCTTTCAGATACTAGATACTAGGTACTGCTAGTTGTCGTGGTTCTAAGACTGACATTAGAGTAGGGGGGTGAGAATGTAGAGGCAAGATCCTAGCTATGGAGGAGTTGTACACACAAGTTTTACGAGTTCAGGCCCTTCTCGGAGGAAGTAACAGCCCTACGTCTCGGAGCCCTGAGGTGGTCGACTGAATATATGTGTGTGAATTACAGAAAGTGCGGACCCTTGTCCTAGAGGAGGGGGTGGCTTATATAGAGTGCGCCAGGACCCCAGCTCCCCTCCGTTACACAGGGTTCAATGCTCATAAAGGTGAGGCGTTACTGGTAACGTCTATAATAAAGTGTTATAAATGCCCATAAAGCTATGGTTTAAGTCCTGACCGTTGCAGAGTGGAGGGCTTCTCATCTTTAAGGTGGTCGAGTGTCTTCAAGGTGGTCGAGTGAGCACATCTTCATGTCCGAGTGGATGATGGTTTCTCTTCGACTGCTTCTGATTCTTTGTAGAGATGTCCTTGGGGAGGGTATGTTGGACAGATCCATGACCCTACCCTAGGTACATAGCTTCATCATTAGCCCCCGAATGGATCAGGGTTTGAGTGGGGAAGGAGTTGGGAACACTTCTGACCCATTCTTTGTGCTATGAGTATATCTTGTTCTGGAACAATGAGTTGAGGTGAGGACGTCAACTCCTTTCTCAGTCGCCTTGGTCCATTCTTGGTTTTTGTCGAGTGAATTTTCATGGTAGGATTCCGAATGATGATGTAGAGGATGTTTGTCTTCAGTCTGACAAGTTGTTCTGCTCTCCGCGGATCTCGCAGGATTTGAATTTTGGGAAGCGCGCCGGATGGATGGAACCGAGGTTATCGGGATGGATTAGGCAAGTCTCCTCGATCCCTGTGCCACCTTTTTCGCCACGTACTGCGCGCGCGACTGTTGCGGGATTTGTTTAGATCGCCTGGGTCCACCAGTCAGTCACTCGGATGATGACCTTATAAAAGGCCCCGGACCAGGCCTCTGCCCCGTGCGCTCCCATTCTCTCTTCTTCTTCTCCCAATCTCTCCGCCACGTTCTCTTCCGCCCTCGTCGCCGGACCTTTGCTTGAGCTCAACCCGTCGCCATGGGGAAGGAGAGGACGGTGGCGCTGGAGCGCGCGAAGAAGGCGACAACGAAGGCGGAGGGCAAGCGGACCAGCCGGGGCGGATCCTCGTCGAGATCTGGCCTGCCGGCGGGCTGGATCCAGGGCGACTAGATCCGCTCGACAATCACCCAGGATGACCTCGACGACCTGGTGGAGAGGGGACTAATCCCCCACAAGTCGGCACGGCTCCCGGGGAACGAAACCGAGCCGCAGCCAAGGGAGGGTGAGTGTGTTCTCCTCGCCACCCACGTAGATCGCGGATTCTCGTTGCCTCCCCATCCTTTCTTCTGGGGTTTTTTGAAATTCTTTGGGGCTCAGCTCCACCATTTCACTCCAAACACCATAGTCTATCTGGTCGCTTTCGTGTCGATGTGTGAAAACTTCTTGGGCTGTCGACCACACTGGGGTCTTTTCAAACACATCTTCACCTGCCGCTCCCAGTCAGTCAAAAAGGCCAAGTCGAGTGACGAGAAGACACAAGTGATCCAGATGTGCGGGGGTCTGGGGATCCATATGAGGAGCAAGAGTACTTTCCCAGCCATGATTCTTCCCGACTCGGTCCGGGGCTGGCAGTCGACTTGGTTCTACTGCAAGGATCAGCCGACCCCGGGTCAGTCGACTGGACTTCCTCCCTTTTCTTTGGCTCGAGTGGAGAAGCCCGCCCCCCTGAAGGTAGTTCCAGAACAGAAGGCACAGGTCAAGGTGCTGGTCGAGCGGGTCGTCCAGCTTGTCCGCGACGGGGTGACCGGGATGGACCTGCTGGAGGTCTTTCTCGGTCGACGCATCCAACCTCTTCAGGCGCGTGATCATCCGATGTGGATGTACTCTTGGCTCGAGGATTCCACTCGGATCCACCCAGAGGACGTCAGCGAGGATACCTTGGAGAAGTGGTTGATGGGGATCACCAGCAACAAAGACAACCCTCGGGGGTCTAGGAGGGTGATTCCATTCGACAACTCGCACCAGCCGGAGCAGGTATAATTCTGTCTTATCAAGTATCTTTCCGATTCACCGAGTGATATCTTGTTTATGGTCGATTGAATTTCCTTTGATCGTTGTCCTTTCAGGCCCTCATCGACATGTACTCAATGCCCAATGGAATGCAGGACCAAGAGGCCGAGGAAGAAGGGAGCGGCGGCGAGAGCGGCGAGGAGCATTTTGATGCCGAGGAAGAAGAGGAGAGAGATGAATCGACTGATGACGAAGAAGTCGACTCGCCTCCTCGCAGGGAGAGGAGATCCAAACACGCTCACGACCCGGCGAGCGCTCCGGACTTGGTGGCCGCGCTGATTGGTCAGTCTTCGAAGCGTCCCAGGATGTCTTCTCCAACACCGACTGAGAAGGCTCCAAAGCAGCCCAAAGTTGTGCCGCCCCCAGTGCCGAAAGCGCCGAAAGCCACCTCCTCCAAACTGCTAAAAGCTTTGCCCAGGATCAAAGTGACTGTTCCTACTATCTCTGGGTAACCATCTGACTTGTCCTTTTCGTCGACTCAATTAACCGGACGTAACCGATTGAATGCGGGTCTTTGAAGTGCTGCTACGTCAGGAACCTCTTCTTTCCAGTACCGGGATGAGGAAATGGAAGATGCGTTAACCTCCAACCCAGGTATCAACTCTTGCAATTTTGTTCTTGATTCTTTGGTCGATTGCGTTCGAGTGATTCACTTGGGGTCGAATGATCTGCCTTGCAGCTCGACCCAACGTCATTGATCTTCCAGATGATGATGAAGATGTGGCTCTTAAGCCCAGGAAGAGCAAGAAGGTAGCAGCTGGTAGGATGGCTCGGCAAGAAACAACTACAACACCTCCCATCCGTCAACCTGAAGACGCGGGCAGGCCTTTTGTGACCTTCATTGCACCCTTGTCGAGTGGGCATCCCGCACCGTCGACTGCACCTGTGATTCCTTCAGCTGTCCAACTCCACGCCACGGAGCTCCAAGCCGCCGCACCTGGGTCGTCTGCTCACTTCTTCACTAGCTACCCCGTCCCGGACAACCAGTCGGAAGCGGCCGCGGAAGCCATCCGACAAGCTGACATGATGATGGAGCGGGTGAAGACAGTGCATGAGAACAGCCGGGCTGCCTATGACGCTAGCTCTGCTCTTTGGGCCAATGTCCAGGTGAGTATACTTTCCGACTGTTTTGCTCTATGAGGAAATGTTACTCGAAAAATCTTCTTCTACACAATCTCCTGTTGTTTGCGTCGAATTAGAGCACCCACTGGGTGTTTTGTTGTTTTTTGTAGTTTCGTTCTTCCACTCGGTCTGTGCGAGTGGGATCTGAACCGATGGGGGCACGCTAAGTGCACCCACTGGGTGTAGTCCCCGAGACCGCGGTCGACTGCTGGCAGTCGACTGGGGTCCGAGTTCTTCTTTCCTTTCTTTTTTACTCCTTACACTCGACTCAGGCGGACCGGTCGAGTAGTTTCGTTCTTCCACTCGGTCTGGGCGAGTGGGATCTGAACCGGTGGGGGCACGCCAAGTGCACCCACTGGGTGTAGTCCCCGAGACTGCAGTCGACTGCTGGCAGTCGGCTGGGGTCTGAGCAGTTTCTTTTTTTTGGCCGGGCGGACCGGTCGAGTTGAGTCTTAGTCAGCGGGGGTACACCAAGTGCACCCGCTGGGTGTAGCTCCTAAGACCGCAGTCGACTGTGCGTAGTCGGCTGGGGTCTAAGCGAACATCTTTAGGTTTTATTCACTCGAAAGTAAACAACTTTTTGATCTTATCGACTGATCTGTCTTTTGCCTTCTGCAGAAGTCTTGTACTCTCATTTCTAAGTTTGCTGAACTTGAGGAGAAGCAGAGGCAGCTCAACCTCGACTTGGAATTAGCCCAGCAGAATCTGAAGAAAGCTCAAGACGAAGCCGCTGGTATGGAAGGTAACTGACTGTCGACTGACTTTCAATACATTTCTTTGATCTCTTCTTTGATTCGATTGCTTCTTTTGCAGAGAAAATGAAGTTGGCTCTGGAGAAGAAGGACTCGGACCTCGCCGCCGCGCAAAAAGCAGCCCAAGATAAAACTGCTCTTGCAGACCAGAAGCTTGCTTCAATCGGAACGCTGGAAGGAGAGGTGACCAAACTAAAATCCCGTCTTAATGAAGCTAACCGCGAAGTGACCAGTCTGAAGAAGGACAAGGTCGCCCTGAATGAAAAGCTGGAGTCTGCGATCCGCAAGAGGAATGACACGGAAGCTTATCTGAGGACTCATGCGAAGAAGCTTTATCTCACGCTGGAAGGTATTCTTTTAATCTGACCGTGTTGATGCTTGCGATCGGATCTTGCTCGGTCGATTGACTAATTTTTGCTGTAGAATTCTGTCAAGACTTCGACGAGGAAACTGGAAGGGTCAAGACGGGTCTGGACCCTATTGCTTCTCGAGTCTGCGACGAAACTGCAATGAACGTGCTCGATTGGAGTCCCGTATCGCCAGCGCCATAAGCTACCTCGCGCGCCTGAAGGACGTAGTCTCCCGAGTCAACTCATCGCTTTGGCCGAAGGCGACGCTTCAGAACGACCTGAAATCCCTGATGACTTGACTGAATGAAATCCCTGACCGAGTGCAAGAATGGAAGAAATCCTCCGCCTAGTGTGGTGCTGACGTGGCGCTGTCCTTGGTGCGAGTCCATTGCATGGAAGTTCGTGAAGACAAGCTGGCTGCGATCAAGGTCGCTAACACCAAAAAGCATGACTTCCAGTCCTTCATGGAGACTTTCATTGCTGCCGCCACTCGGATATCTGATGGGATCGACCTGGACTCATTCGTGGAGCCTGCCAGCCCTCCTCCGGCCGAGTGAACAAACTTATGAAACTTGAATCTGCTTTAAATTTGCCTCGGAATGCCGAGTGATTGCTGTAACCGTTGAACTCCTTCGGGCTTGATGCCCGAGTACTTTTGATTTGCTGCTTGGAACTTTTAGGTTTTATCTGAATTTGGTTTATCTCCGAATGTGCTTGCGTTTGCCTTCGAATGGACTTTGCTCATTGCTTGGTGTAGTCTTTGCGCTAGAGACGCAGCTCTGAGGCGGCGGCTCCAGTCGACCTGTGCTTCGCTGTCCTTGCGGATAGGGATGGAGCGGACGTTGTACTTGCGTCGTAGCTTCGAAGGAGAAGGCTGCAGTCGACCTGCACCTCGTCGTCCTTGCGGATAGGGATGGAGCGGACGTTGTACTTGTGCCGTAGTTCCAAAGGAGAAGGTTGCAGTCGACCTGCACCTCGTCGTCCTTGCGGATAGGGATGGAGCGAACGTTGTACTTGTGCCGTAGCTTCGAGGGAGAAGGTTGCAGTCGGCCTGCACCTCGTCATCCTTGCGGATGGGGATGGAGCGGACGTTGTACTTGTGCCGCAGCTTCGAAGGAGAAGGTTACAGTCGACCTGCACCTCGTCATCCTTGCGGATGGGGATGGAGCGGACGTTGTACTTGTGCCGTAACTCTGAAGGAGAAGGTTGCAGTCGACCTGCACCTCGTCATCCTTGCGGATAGGGATGGAGCGGACGTTGTACTTGTGCCGCAGCTCCGAAGGAGAAGGTTGCAGTCGACCTACACCTCGTCATCCTTGCGGATAGGGATGGAGCGGACGTTGTACTTGTGCCGCAGCTCCGAAGGAGAAGGTTGCAGTCGACCTGCATCTTGTCGTCCTCGTGGATAGGGATATGTTTCGGACTTAGGCGAGTACTGGACTGCAGCTAAGACCCTCGAGTGAGAGGGCTGCTCTCCACTCGGTAGGATTTTTTCAAACTTAGGCGAGTACTGGACTGCAGCTAAGTCTCCTAGTGAGAGAACTTTAGGCCAGTAGTGGACTCCAGCTAAGCCCCCGAGTGGGAGGGTTGCTCTCCACTCGGTAGGATTTTTTCAAACTTAGGCGAGTACTAGACTGCCGCTAAGTCTCCTAGTGAGGGAACTTAGGCAAGTGCTGGACTGCAGCTAAGCCCCCGAGTGGGAGGGTTGCTCTCCACTCGGTAGGATTTTTTCAAACTTAGGCGAGTACCGGACTGCAGCTAAGTCTCCTAGTGAGAGAACTTAGGCGAGTGCTGGACTGCAGCTAAGCCTCCGAGTGGGAGGGTTGCTCTCCACTCGGTAGGATTTTTTCAAACTTAGGCGAGTACTGGACTGTAGCTAAGTCTCCTAGTGAGAGAACTTAGGCGAGTGCTGGACTGCAGCTAAGCCCCCGAGTGGGAGGGTTGCTCTCCACTCGGTAGGATTTTTTCAAACTTAGGCGAGTACTAGACTGCAACTAAGTCTCCTAGTGAGAGAACTTAGGCGAGTGCTGGACTGCAGCTAAGCCCCCGAGTGGGAGGATTGCTCTCCACCCGGTAGGATTTTTTCAAACTTAGGCGAGTACTGGACTGCAGCTAAGTCTCCTAGTGAGAGAACTTAGGCGAGTGCTGGACTGCAGCTAAGCCCCCGAGTGGGAGGGTTGCTCTCCACTCGGTAGGATTTTTTCAAACTTAGGCGAGTACTGGACTGCAGCTAAGTCTCCTAGTGAGAGAACTTATGCGAGTGTTGGACTGCAGCTAAACCCCCGAGTGGGAGGATTGCTCTCCACTCGTTAGGATTTTTTCAAACTTAGGCGAGTACTGGACTGCAGCTAAGTCTCCTAGTGAGAGAACTTAGGCGAGTGCTGGACTGCAGCTAAGCCCCCGAGTGGGAGGGTTGCTCTCCACTCGGTAGGATTTTTTCAAACTTAGGCGAGTGCTGGACTGCAGCTAAGCCCCCGAGTGGGAGGGTTGCTCTCCACTCGATAGGATTTTTTTCAAACTTAGGCGAGTACTGGACTACAGCTAAGTCTCCTAGTGAGAGAACTTAGGCGAGTGCTGGACTGCAGCTAAGCCCCCGAGTGGGAGGGTTGCTCTCCACTCGGTAGGATTTTTTTTCAAACTTAGGCGAGTACTGGACTGCAGCTAAGTCTCCTAGTGAGAGAACTTAGGCGAGTGCTCGACTACAGCTAAGCCCCCGAGTGGGAGGATTGTTCTCCACCCGGTAGGATTTTTTCAAACTTAGGCGAGTACTGGACTGCAGCTAAGTCTCCTAGTGAGAGAACTTAGGCGAGTGCTGGACTGCAGCTAAGCCTCCGAGTGGGAGGGTTGCTCTCCACTCGGTAGTATTTTTTCAAACTTAGGCGAGTACTAGACTGCCGCTAAGTCTCCTAGTGAGGGAACTTAGGCAAGTGCTGGACTGTAGCTAAGCCCCCGAGTGGGAGGGTTGCTCTCCACTCGGTAGGATTTTTTCAAACTTAGGCGAGTACCGGACTGCAGCTAAGTCTCCTAGTGAGAGAACTTAGGCGAGTGCTGGACTGCAGCTAAGCCTCCGAGTGGGAGGGTTGCTCTCCACTCGGTAGGATTTTTTCAAACTTAGGCGAGTACTGGACTGTAGCTAAGTCTCCTAGTGAGAGAACTTAGGCGAGTGCTGGACTGCAGCTAAGCCCCCGAGTGGGAGGGTTGCTCTCCACTCGGTAGGATTTTTTCAAACTTAGGCGAGTACCGGACTGCAGCTAAGTCTCCTAGTGAGAGAACTTAGGCGAGTGCTGGACTGCAGCTAAGCCCCCGAGTGGGAGGGTTGCTCTCCACTCGATAGGATTTATTTCAAACTTAGGCGAGTACTGGACTGCAACTAAGTCTCCTAGTGAGAGAACTTAGGCGAGTGCTGGACTGCAGCTAAGCCCCCGAGTGGGAGGGTTGCTCTCCACTCGGTAGGATTTTTTTTCAAACTTAGGCGAGTACTGGACTGCAGCTAAGTCTCCTAGTGAGAGAACTTAGGCGAGTGCTGGACTGCAGCTAAGCCCCCGAGTGGGAGGATTGCTCTCCACCCGGTAGGATTTTTTCAAACTTAGGCGAGTACTGGACTGCAGCTAAGTCTACTAGTGAGAGAACTTAGGCGAGTGCTGGACTGCAGCTAAGCCCCTGAGTGGGAGGGTTGCTCTCCACTCGGTAGGATTTTTCAAACTTAGGCGAGTACTGGACTGCAGCTAAGTCTCCTAGTGAGAGAACTTATGCGAGTGTTGGACTGCAGCTAAACCCCCGAGTGGGAGGATTGCTCTCCACTCGTTAGGATTTTTTCAAACTTAGGCGAGTACTGGACTGCAGCTAAGTCTCCTAGTTAGAGAACTTAGGCGAGTGCTGGACTGCAGCTAAGCCCCCGAGTGGGAGGGTTGCTTTCCACTCGGTAGGATTTTTTCAAACTTAGGCGAGTACTAGACTGCAGCTAAGTCTCCTAGTGAGAGAACTTAGGCGAGTGCTGGACTGCAGCTAAGCCCCCGAGTGGGAGGATTGCTCTCCACTCGGTAGGATTTTCTTTCGAACTTAGGCGAAACGGATTCGCGACTAAGCCCACCCACTGGGGGATTTCAGAAGTAAATTAGAACAACACAATCAAATGAGAGGACCGTAAGCTCTTGTCTTTGATAAACAAATTACAAAGGTGTTTCTTATTACATTTTATTCGAACGAGTGCTTAAGTATAAAAGGGGGCGAAGCAGCTCCATGTTCCAAGCTCGTGGCTCGTCTTTCTGATGCTCAATACTGTAAAGATGGTATGCTTCGTTGTGGAGAACTTTGGTGATGATGAAGGGGCCCTCCCAAGTCGGGGCAAGCTTGTGTGGTTTCTGTTGATCCACCCGAAGAACCAGGTCTCCTTCTTGAAAGGCTCGACCCCTCACATTTCTGGCATGGAATCAACTCAGGTCTTGCTGATAAATGGTCAAGCGGATCAAGGCCATCTCTCTTTCCTCCTCTAAGAGATCGACTGAATCTTGCCAGGCCTGCTCTGCTTCCTCTTTGGAGAAGAGCTCAACTCGGGGTGCATTGTAGAGCAGATCACTTGGGAGAACAGCTTCGACTCCATAGACTAAGAAGAAAGGAGTTCGTCCGGTCGACCGATTAGGAGTTGTCCTCAAACCCCACAGAACTGACGGAAGTTCATCAACCCAGGCGCCTGCTGCGTGTTTGAGATCACGCATCAGTCGGGGTTTCAGTCCTTTGAGAATTAGGCCATTGGCTCTTTCTGCTTGTCCGTTCAACTGCGGGTGAGCGACAGAAGCATAGTCGACTCGAGTGCCCTGAGAGGCGCAGAAAGCTCTGAACTCATCAGAATCGAAGTTCGATCCGTTGTCCGTGATGATGTTGTGTGGGACTCCATATGTGAATGTCAATTCTCTGATAAAACTGACAGCGGTGCTAGCATCAAGGTTCTTGATAGGTTTAGCTTCGATCCATTTGGTAAACTTGTCGACTGCAACAAGCACATGAGTGAAGCCGCTCCTGCCAGTTCTCAGTGGTCCAACCATATCTAGCCCCCAAACAGCAAAGGGCCAGATGAGGGGGATGGTCTTCAGGGCTGACGCTGGCTTGTGAGACATGTCAGAGTAAAACTGGCAGCCTTCACATCTGTCGACTATATCTTTCGCCATTTCATTTGCGCGCGGCCAATAGAATCCAGCTTGGTATGCTTTAGCCACGATGGCCCGAGAGGACGCATGATGACCACAGGTTCCCGAGTGGATGTCATTGAGGATCATTCGACCTTCTTCTGGTGTTATGCATTTCTGACTGACTCCAGTCACGCTTTCTTTGAACAGCCGCCCTCTTATCACAGTAAAAGCCTTGGATCGACGGACGATCTGTCGAGCTTCTTCTTCATCCTCTGGGAGTTCTTTCTTGAGGATGTACGCAATGTAGGGCACCGTCCAGTCGGGAGTAATGGCCAGAACCTCCATGATCAGGTCGACCACGGCTGGGACCTAGACTTCAGTCGGATCTGTGGCGCTCTTAGGTTGCGGGGACTCTTTAGTAAAAGGATCTTCCTGAACCGTTCGCGAGTGAATATGCTCCAAAAACACATTGCTGGGAATGGCTTCTCTCTTGGAACCTATCTTCGCCAAATCGTCGTCTGCTTGATTTTTCAGTCGGTGTATGTGGTGGAGTTCTAACCCCTCAAACTTCTTCTCAAGCTTTCTCACCGCGTTGCAGTAACCAGTCATGGCTAGGCTTCTGACGTCCCACTCCTTCATCACTTGATTAACTACCAAATCTGAGTTGCCATAGACCATGAGGCGACGGACGCCGAGTGAGATGGCCATGCGCAACCCATACAGGAGTGCTTCATATTCTGCTTCATTGTTGGAGGAATCAAAGTGAATCTGGAGGACATATCTGAGCCTGTCTCCTCGGGGGGATACTAGAACTACTCCAGCACCAGAACCGTTCAACATCTTGGATCCGTCAAAGAACATGGTCCAGTGCTCAGAGTGAACTTGAGTCGGCAGTTGCTGTTCGATCCACTCGG
The DNA here is from genome assembly GCF_056163025.1 of Triticum urartu. NCBI lineage: Eukaryota > Viridiplantae > Streptophyta > Magnoliopsida > Poales > Poaceae > Triticum > Triticum urartu. The sequence continues at coordinate 621,854,469 of NC_141875.1, forward strand.
CGAGGAAATCTGCTATTGCTTGGGACTTGATAGCTTTCTTTGCCTCAAACTTGATATCCAAGGGAAGGAGTTCAATCGCCCATTTGGCCACTCGACCAGTTGCATCTCTGTTGTGCAGAATCTCTGACAATGGAGCGTCGCTGACGACTGTAACAGAGTGATCCAAAAAATAGTGTGCAACCTTCGTCGTGGCCATGTAAATCCCATAGACAAGCTTCTGATAATGAGGTTATCTCTGCTTTGACGGGGTCAGGACTTCAGAAATATAATAAACTAGAAGTTGAACCTTATAAGCTTTTCCTTCTTCTTCCCGCTCGACCGTAAGTACTGTACTGACGACTTGTCCAGTGGCTGCTATATAAAGCAGTAGAGGCTCTTTGTTGATTGGAGCAGCAAGCACCGACTGGGTGGAAAGCAGGGCTTTTAGCTCTGCAAACGCTGCATCAGCTTCTAGGGTCCACTCGAACTTGTCTGATTTCTTCATCAGTCGGTAAAGAGGCAGCGCCTTTTCACCGAGGCAAGAAATGAATCGACTTAGGGCGGCCAAGCAACCAGTAAGCTTCTGGACATCATGCACACACACATGGCGTTTCATTCGGAGTATAGCGCCTACTTTCTCTGGGTTAGCATCGATTCCTCGTTCAGAAACAAGAAAACCGAGTAACTTTCTGCCTGGAACTCCAAACGTGCACTTTGATGGATTGAGCTTGATATCGTACCTTCTGAGGTTGGCAAAGGTTTCAGCAAGGTCAGTCAGTAGGTCGGAACCTTTACATGACTTGACCATAATGTCATCCATGTATGCTTCCACATTTCGACTGATCTGAGTGAGCAGGCACTTCTGAATCATCCGCATGAATGTGGCTCCGGTGTTCTTCAAACCGAATGTCATTGTGACATAACAGAAGCACCCAAACGGGGTGATAAAAGCTGTCTTTATTTCGTCGGGTCCGTACAGACGGATCTGGTGGTACCCGGAGTAGGCGTCCAAAAAGGACAAATGCTCGCACCCTGCAGTCGAGTCGACTATCTGATCGATGCGAGGGAGAGGGAAGTAATCTTTCGGGCAGGCCCGATTCATATCCTTGAAATCAATACACATACGAAGTGAGTCGTCTTTCTTTGGGACCATGACAACATTGGCTAACCACTCGGAGTGATAAATCTCTCGGATAAACTCATTTGGCAAAAGCTGAGCCACCTCTTCACCGATTGCCTTTCTTTTCTGGACGGTGGACCGTCGAAGATGCTCTTTAACTGGTTTCACCTTCGGGTCGACTCGCAAACGATGCTCAGCCAGTCCCGTGGGAACACCCGGCATGCCAGAAGGCTTCCATGCAAAGATGTCCCAGTTCTCATGGAGGAACTGGATGAGCGCTTCTTCCTATTTGGAGTCAAGTGAGGTTGAAATGTGAGTCGGCAGCATTGGGATCTGTCGGGTGAATGTGAATCGACTTCGTTTCACCAGACGACTGGAATGCTGAATCTGTGGCTGGCTTCTTGGCTCACTGCAAGTCACTCGGATCTGCATTTTTCTGGTATTCTTGCAATTCTACCACGGCCATCTGGGCATTGACGATCTTTGAGCCCTTCTGGAAGCACTCTTATGCCTTCTTCCGATTACCAGAGATAGTGATCACTCCTCTGGGACCAGGCATCTTCAGTTTGAGGTACACGTAACATGGTCGAGCCATAAATCATGCATAAGCTGGTCTGCCCAGAATTGCATGATAAGCACTCTGGAAATCCACCACTTCAAACGTCAACTTTTCTTTGCGGTAATTTTTAGAATCACCGAAAACCACGTCGAGTGCAATCTGACCAAGGGATGCAGCCTTCTTGCCTGGAATGACCCCATGGAAACTCATATGGCTTTCACTAAGTCTGGACATCGGAATGCCCATTCCCTTCAATGTTTCTGCATACAGTATGTTCAGGCCACTGCCACCGTCCATCAGGACCTTTGTCAGTCGAGTGCCTTCGACCACCGGGTCGACCACCAGTGCTTGCCTCCCAGGGGTGGCGATGTGCGCTGGATGATCAGACTGGTCGAATGTAATGGCAGTCTGCGACCACTTTAAGTAACCGGGTGTCGCCGGAGCGACCATGTTCACTTCTCTGTTGATGACTTTCAATCGACTTTTGCTCACAACATCAGCAAAAATCATCAGAGTGGAATTCACGTGGGGATAACCATCGTCATCCTCTTCCTCATCCTCAGCCTTGTCTGCTTCTTTCTCCTTTTCCTTGGGCTATTTCTCTCGGAACTGCTAGATTAGGAGCCAAAACTACCGAGTGGTGTGCTTCGGGTAAATGAAATTACCTTCTTCATCTTTTTTGGTGTGGATATGGCACGGCAGATCCAACACGTCATTCCCATCTTGATCTTTTACTTTCTTGGGGTTCCACGACCCTTTGGGCTTCCCCTTGAACTTTCCTTGAACCACAGCCAAGGCTTCACCCAGAGCAGCTGGCTCGGCCTTGCGCTTCTATTTCCGACCGGAGTTTCCTCCTTCGGCTTCGTGGGCGACTGCTTTGTGCTTGCCGCTCCGGAGTCGCTCTTCTTCCTCACCATTGGCATACTTGGTGGCAATTTCCATCATCCGAGCCAGAGTCATATTTCCTGTCCGGCCGAACTTCATATTCAACTCTTGATATCTGAAGCCTTCCTTAAAGGCACAAATTGCCTGATGATATGACACATCTTCTACCGTGTGGTGCAGGGTGATCCATCTCTGGATATAATCCCTCAAAGTTTCATTTGGCTTCTGAACACAACACTGCAACTCTGTCAAACCTGCCGGCCGTTTGCAAGTGCCCTCGAATGTTCTGACAAACACTCGGGCGAGATCTTCCCAAGTATAGATGCTGTCAGGCGCTAACGGATTCAGCCATGCTCTAGCCGAGCCCTCCAACATCAGAGGAATGTGTTTCATGGCCACTTCATCATTGCCGCCACCAATCTGGACAGCCACTCGGTAGTCTTCAAGCCAAGTGTCAAGCTTGGACTCTCCGGTGAACTTACTAACTCCAGACGCCAACCTGAAGTTGGGGGGAATCACCGCAGCTCTGATAGCTCTGCTGAAGCACTCTGGACCAGAGACATGCACCCTGTTGCTGGTTTGTGGATCTCTATCATGGCCCTCTCGGTGAGCTCTATTTCTGTCGACCAAGCCCTGCACGAGAATATATCTCGCATCAAAGCCTGGCTCTCTGGGGTCGATTGGAATACCTCGCCGAACACTATGAGGGCGTCTGTCTTCATGCTGCCGAGGCACGTACGACCCGCTCCTTGGGGGAGGCGTGGGCACTCGACGGCGATCATCACGATCGACTTAGCGATCATACTACTCTCGGTTTTTGTACTGATCTCGTCGATCCCCACGTCCCTCATGCCTCGGAGGCGATCTTGGGCTATGGGCCGACTGAACTGTGTCTGCCATCACGGATTTGCTATGGATCCTATCCCGCGACTGAGATACAACCGTATTCTGTTCTCCCGCCGCCCGGAGCAAGGCTCGGATCTGCACCAGACCTCGACTAGCTTCTGACTGGGAGGGTTGGATCGACTCCACTATTCGGGCAGCAGCAGCCAAATTCTGGATCGGGGTTCGGTATACCTGAGTCGGAGGAGGAAAAAGCTGGCGTCGACTGGATTCGGGAGCGCGCTGCCGAGCGCGATCGTCGAGTGCGCGCTGGAGATTCTCCAGTCGAGTGCGCTCAGCCAGGTTGGCCAAGCGCGCCTGCTCCAAGGCTTGGGCCTCAGGGGTTTCTCCAACTATAGGAGTATGCAATGCATCCATGTTCCGTCTCTCTCTATCTCTGACTTGTGCTCAGGTACTGAACGAGGAATCCGTCTGAGTGAACTTGGGTCTGTGGCCGAGTGAACTTGAGTATCTGTCTGGGAAGTTGATGATGACGCGAGCAGCTACATGACCACGTGCAGGGCGGCCGAGTGGCAACGCATGGACGGCTGAGCGCCAGTGATCCTGTTCGGTCCGAGTGAGCTAGCCCATCCGAATGAAAAGGTGAATCGGTCGAGTGAACCACTGTTAGGCTGCGATCCGGTCGCCACACCATCAGCCGAGTGGAGTAAATGGCGAGTTGGTCCATTGACGTTGTTCGTCTCAGTAAGCCTGCAAGTTAGTACATCCATGAATATTTTTTTGCTGGACTAAAATGTCCATACACGGATGCTACTTTGCAAGGATTAAAGACCAGCCGTGCATGCATGCATGGATGCTAGTATTTTGTAGGGAGTAAAGACCATGGATGGTCATGCATGCATGCACAGATTAATCGGTTTAGAAACTGAAAGATGGGCAATTAAGCCATTAATTTGCGGGAAAGGCGGGAGCATCAATCACCATAATTAGGTAATGGACGCCTAATGGCCTCTTAATGAGGTGATTATCTTAATGAAGTGGTAACTGGCCCATGACATGCACTTTGGTTAGAGGGTACGTACTCTCCCATGTAGACGATGCAGATGAAAGAGGTGTAGATGATGGGGCAACGTGTGTTGCCAGCGATGTGAGCGAGGGCCGACAAGCGCAACGCTGGGTGGCCAGCGCGGTGTGGGGCCGACGAGCTCGTCGCAGGATGGCCAGCACGGCGCAGGGCCGACAAGCGCGTCGCCGGATGAACGAGTACGACGCTGGGTCGGCATGCGTAGCGCGAGGCCTGCAACCACGGTGTGGCGCCGGCAAGCGCATCGCCGGCAAGCGCATCGCCGGTGGGGCGAGCGTGGCACAACATTTTGCCGCTTCGGGAGTCGGACGGGGCCGATTCTTTTGCCTCTTTGTCCGCACGTGCAGCGACCATGCGTGGAAGAGCGATGATGGTGTTCGCATATGAGGCCCAAGATGACCCTGTTCTTGGCAAAGCGCGAGACATATCACAAATAAAATAGGGAATAGATGTAAGAATTGATACAAACCGTCTGCATCATGGTTTGATAGACACCATGCCCCACGGTGGGCACCAACTGTCGTGGTTCTAAGACTGATAGTAGAGTAGGGGGTGAGAATGTAGAGGCAAGATCCTAGCTATGGAGGAGTTGTACACACAAGTTTTACGAGTTCAGGCCCTTCTCGGAGGAAGTAACATCCCTACGTCTCGGAGCCCTGAGGCGGTCGACTGAATATATGTGTGTGAATTACAGAAAGTGCGAACCTTTGTCCCAGAGGAGGGGGGTGGCTTATATAGAGTGCGCCAGGACCCCAGCTCCCCTCCGTTACATAGGGTTCAATGCTCATAAAGGTGAGGCGTTACTAGTAATGTCTACAATAAAGTGTTATAAATGCCCATAAAGCTATGGTTTAAGTCCTGACTGTTGCAGAGTGGAGGGCTTCTCATCTTCAAGGTGGTGGAGTGTCTTCAAGGTGGTCGAGTGAGCACATCTTCATGTCTGAGTGGATGATGGTTTCTCTTTGACTGCTTCTGATTATTTGTAGAGATGTCCTTGGGGAGGGTATGTTGGACAGATCCATGACCCTACCCTAGGTACATAGCTTCATCACTAGTAGATATCAAATTCATAAACCATTACTGGATAGTACTCCCTTCATTCCAAATTACTCGTCGTGGTTTTAGTTCAAACCACGACGAGTAATTTGGAACGAAGGGAGTACTAGATAACAATTTAATGCATAGTCAACATGCATCCTCAAGCAGTACAAGGTCATATCAACGACGATCATCATATGTAGTTCTAGACGATATCGACGATGATCATCATATGTAGTTCTAGATGATATAGCCACACACACATATGTAGTTCTAGATGATATAGCCACACACACATATGTAGTTCTAGATGATATCGAAGACAATCATCATCCTCAAGGCTGGGCGGTTGGTGTTCCTGATAGTAATTAGGATGGCATGTCCAACACGAAGATTCTTGCCATCAAGGAATTTCTTCCACCCAACCGAGCTTAAGTGTGTGCGACCGTCCGTGTCCACGCGGTAAGTACAGGTTGTGACGGAGCCCCTTGCAGTAAGGCGTAGTCCAGCTGAGCCTTCTTCATCAGGCTCGATACCATAACTCATAGATATGCTCTTTGCCAATTTCTGAATAAGAAAAACATTTCAATTAATAAATAGCCTTGCAAATAAGTACATATGGATTATCTACACTATTAATAGTTTCCTTAGATTCTACACTAATAAGCATGTGATCGAACTCTACACTAAAACATATCATCGACTAGATTCCACACAACATACCATATCATTGGACTGTACACTAAGTATTTCATCGGATAATTTGCATTTGTAAGTATAACATACCATATCCTGTCGATCAACCATGGTATTTGTCAGGCGGGTCATGAATGGCACCCCGACAAAGTCAACACGTGGCGGAATTATGTCCCATAGGTTGGACACCTCCTCCTTGCTCAGCCTTGTTCTTTGAGCTACGATGGCTTCATGAAGTGGGTCCTCATCATCTTCATCGAGTGGGTCCTCATTATCTTCATCATCTTCATCATCTTCGTCATCTTCATCATCTTCCACCAGGTTGAGATAAATGACAGCCAGCTTGGGTCTTTCTGCTCTGAAGGAGAAGCTGATCAACTCATCACCAGTAAGACGCATGCGAGCGACAAAACGGGCCCATCCATCTCCTCCAATCTGCGACATATTGCGTCCTTTCTTGACCTCCATAGTGTACGCCCCCCCAGGAGCCTCAAATGTCACAGTGTCTCCTGTCAGCTTGTTGAATTTCAACCTCACATTGCATGGGATGATCTGTGTAAAATAAGCAAAATGACACAATGCAGTAATTCCAACACTAAAAATAAAATAGTTATTACATTTCATCTAATTTCTTACCGCTGCATGAAGAAAACCCGGCTGGAAGTAGATGCCGAACAGCTTGCCAGCTGCAAGGCTGCTGGCGCACCTTGACTTGCACAGTCGACATAGTGGTGGTGGTGGTGGCGCCATTTTTCCGAAAGCAATATGAGCAAAGGGTTAACGATCCACTTCACAGGGAAGAAAAAAAGTAGCATGAGATATTTTTGGTTCTTCCGCGAGAAGCAATTTGATGGACAATTATAATCCTAAGATCTAGTAACATATTAGATGACAAGGTACCACCTACATTTTGCCAAAAAGTAACTAAATCAACTAAATGAAAATGTTCTAAATCAACTAAATGAAAATGCTCTAAATCAACTAAATGAACTAGCATACTAAATCAACTAAATCAAAATGTTCTAAATCAACTAAATGAACTAGCCTACTAAATCAACTAAATCAAAATGTTCTAAATCAACTAAATCAACTAGCCTACTAAATCAACTAAATCAAAATGTTCTAAATCAACTAGCCTACCAAATCAACTAAATCAAAATGTAGGGAGGACGGAGGAGGAGGCCGGTGCCGAGTCCAGCAAGGAGGAGGAGGGGTCGGCCGGCGGCCAGTGGAGGGAGGACGGAGGAGGAAGGCGGAGCGAGGAGGGGCCGGCGAGCAACGAGTGGAGAGGGAGGACGGAGGAGGAGGCCGGTACCGAATCCAGCAAGGAGGAGGAGGTGACAGCGGCGCAGAGGGAGGAGGGGCGACGGGGGAGGACAGACGCGGGGGATAGAGAGGAATCCAGTGAGTGTGTGACTGTGAGTGGATCGGATAGAGGAGATGGGGTGGGAGATGGAATGGCTTAGCAGTAGCGCGCTATAGAGAAAGACGCTACTGCTAAACTACCTAGCAGCAACGCCTTTCACAAAGAAGCGCTACTGCTATGTGTCAGCATGTAAAAATACATTGATCATCAACGATCTTTTTGTGTACAATCTGATTTGTCAATATGAGTCCTCACCAGTTTAGGTACAAGTGAAGACTCATATTGCAGCCACAAATTCTACACATAGAGTTCAATGAAGACCAAGTGCTTGTCAAAGTTTGAGAAGTAACATATTTAAGGTGGTAGAAACTCTCTTCACGAAGCGAGGTGGGACTAAATTTTTGTAGTAAACTTAGCAATAGTGCTTATTGGCGAAATGCGCTGCTACTATGCTACGTAGCAGTAGCGCCCTTCGTTATAATGCGTTGCTGCTATAGCTAGCCTCGCGGCGGCCTCGTGGGAATTATAGCAGTAGCGCATCTTTCAGCTGGCGCGCTACTGCTATATTTATTTCAGCAGCAAGTTATTCTTGAGCTCGCTACGGCTAATTAGCAGCAGCGCCTTATTTTAAAGCGCGCCGCTGATAAGATTTTGTGTATAGGATTTTCCCTAGTAGTGCATGGGACTGGGCATCCTGGTGACCAGCCATTTTCTCGTGAATGAGGAGCGGAGTCCACTCCTCTTGAGAATAACCCGCCTAACATGGAAGATACGGACAACCCTAGTTGATACATGAGCTATTCGAGCATACAAAACAGAATGTTTATTTGACGGTTTAGAGTTTGGCACATACAAATTTACTTGGAACCGCAGGTAGATACCGTATATAGGTAGGTATGGTGGACTCATATGGAATAACTTTGGGGTTTATGGGATTGGATGCACAAGCAGTATTCCCGCTTAGTACAGGTGAAGGCTAGAAAAAGACTAGGAAGCGACCAGCTAGAGAGCGACAACAGTCATGAACATGCATTAAAATTAATCAACATCGAATGCAAGCATGAGTAGGATATAATGCACCATGAATATAAATATCGTAGAGGCTATGTTGATTTTGTTTCAGCTACATGCGTGAACATGTGCCAAGTCAAGCCACTCGAATCGTTCAAAAGAGGATACCACCCTATCATACCACATCACAACCATTTTAATAGCATGTTGGCATGCAAGGTAAACCATTATAAGCTCCTAGCTAATTAAGCATGGCATAAGCAACTACAATCTCTAATTGTCATTGCAAACATGTTAATTCATAATAGGATGAATCAGGAACGATGAACTAATCATATTTACAAAAACAAGAGAGGTCGAGTTCATACCAGTTTCTCCCATCTCACTAAGTTCATCATATAATCATCATTATTGCCTTTCACTTGCATGATCGAATAGTGTGGATAATAATAATAGTGCATGTGCATTGGACTAAGCTGGAATCTGCAAGCATTCAATTCAAGAGATAAGACAAGGTAATACGGACTCTTGGTTAAATCAACAATAATACATATATGAGTCACTTCAATAGTTTAATCATGGTCTTCTCCTATCGACCCCAAAGGAAAGAAAAGAAATAAAACTATTTACACGAGAAAGCTCCCAACAAGCAAAAGAAGAAAGGGAAATCTTTTTTGAGTTTTCTTTTTAATTACTACTACAAGCATGGAAATTAAACTAATTAAAAGCTACAACTATTTTTTTTGTTTTTTTAAAGGTTTATCAAACACGCAAGAAGAAAGCATAAAAAGAAATAAACTAGCATGGATATTACAATGAAAAAGTATGAGCACCGACATCTAGCAATGAGTGTGTGAACATAAATGTAATGTCGGTGAGAAATACGTACTCCCACAAGCTTAGGCTTTTGGCCTAAGTGGGTTCATTGCCACGGATGGCCAGACGGATATCCAAAGTTGTAGTTGGGGTCGTACTGAGATGCAGCGGTCATTGCATCGTGAGCTGCAGCTTGGAGGCAAGCTATCTCAGCCCTCCTCTTATACTCTTCCGCCTCCTCTCTGGTTATAAAATATATCCCTTTTGCCTGAAAGTCAAAGAAAGTAGAAGCAGGGAGAGCGACGTGATACGTGCGTCGTCTGTCAAAGATTAGTCGGTACTGGAGGAACTGATCGTTCCTCTCAACAAAATGATGACGAACCATAGCCTCATAATCCAAATAAGCAGGAGGCAACTCAATATCATCCTCACGTATGGTTATACCAAGAAAATTAGCTATACGGGTTGCATAAATTCCACCAAAGAAATCTCCATTAAATCTATTATGATGCAACCTACGTGTAACAATGGCTCCCAAATTATAATGTTTATCTCCTAACACAACACTCCTAAGAATACTGAGGTCAGGGACACACATATGACATTCTTCATCTTTACGATTTATGCACCTACCTATGAAGATACCAATGTATAGCAGGAAAATGAATGCTCCCTATGGTAGCTTGTGCTATATCTCTAGATTCCCCCACAGTTATACTACCAAGAAAATCTCTAAATTCAGATTTGCGAGGTTCACTAGCACTACCCCACTGTGGAAGTTTGCAAGCAGTGGTAAAATCCTCTAAGTCCATAGTATAAGAATTTTCATAGAGATCAAACAGGACAGTTTGAGAATTGCATGAAGATGAAAATTCAAATCTCCGCACAAAGGAACTAGTGAGATAGTGGTACTGACGACACTTTTCTGCCTCAAAGCTCACAAGATCAGCGTTACGCAAATATGAGTTAAATTCTTCCTTAATTCCCGCTCGATCCATGAAGTCCTCTGAAGGCCATTCACAAGGCCACACTGGGGCGTCCCTTGGTGGTTCATCACCAGCATCATGCATTGCAAGCCTGGGTCCTTGCTTCCTTGAAGGACCACCTTGGTACATTTTCCTAAACATATTTCTTCTTCTGAAAAATTTCTGAATTTTTAGTAACTTCCAATAAAAGTGAACCAAGCTCAACAATATTGATAGCAACTACTCCTACAAGTGCCTAGGACCTATATCATGCATTAGAACTACTTGGAACCATATAAATTTGACATGCAAGCTCAAGAACATGGTCACGTAGGCAGCACAAATTTGCAATGAATAAAGTACTAGAACAAAAACTAATTGGACCAATGGAGGAGTCACATACCAAGGAACAATCCCCCAAAGCAGTTTTGTGAGAGGTGCTTTGAGCAAGAAGATCGAAAATCGCAGCAAAATGAGCTAGAACTCGTGCTTGAGCTGGATGGTGATTTTTTTGGGGAGGAAGAAGAAGTGTGTGGGTGCAGGAATAAGTGGAGGGGAGCTACCGTGGGCCCACGAGGAAGGGGGCACGCCCGGGGGTGGGCGCGCCGTGGACCCTCGTGGCCAGGTGTTTGCTCCCCCTGCTGTGTTCTCAGTGCCAGATATTCTCAAATATTCCAGAAAAAATCATATTAAATTGGCAAGGCATTTGGAGAACTTTTATTTTTGGGGTATTTTTATATTGCACGGATAATTCAGAAAACTAACAGAAAAAACTATTTTTACTTTATTTCAACTAAATAACAGAAAGTAAAAGGAGGGTACAGAAGGTTGTGCTTTCTAACTTCATCCATCTCATGCTCATCAAAAGGAATCCACTAACAAGGTTGATCAAGTCTTGTTAACAAACTCATTTCGAGTAACATGAAACCGGAGAAATTTCGAATGACACTATGTTACCTCAACGGGGATATGCACATCCCCAATAATAAGAATATCATATTTCTTCTTGACAGTAGGAAGAGGAAATTCAAAACCTCCAAAAATAATTGATGGAATTTTTCCAATAGAATTGATACTGTGGACTTGAGGTTGTTTCCTCGGAAAGTGTACCGTATGCTCATTACCATTAACATGAAAAGTGACATTGCCTTTGGTGCAATCAATAACAGCCCCTGCAGTATTCAAAAAGGGTCTTCCAAGAATAATAGACATACTATCGTCCTCGGGAATATCAAGAATAACAAAGTCTGTTAAAATAGTAACGTTTGCAACTACAACAGGCACATCCTCAGAAATACCGACAGGTATAGCAGTTGATTTTATCAGCCATTTGCAAGGATATTTCAGTAGGTGTTAACTTATTCAAATCAAGTCTACGATATAAAGAGAGAGGCATAACACTAACACCGGCTCCAAGATCACATAAAGCAGTTCTAACATAGTTTCTTTTAATGGAGCATGGTATAGTTGGTACTCCTGGATCTCCTAGTTTCTTAGTTATTCCACCCTTAAAAGTATAATTAGCAAGCATGGTGGAAATTTCAGCTTCCGGTATCTTTCTTTTATTAGTAACAATATATTTCATGTAATTGGCATAAGGATTCATTTTAAGCATATCAGTCAAGCACATACGCAAAAAGATGTTGGGGAACGTTGCAGAAAACAAAAATTTTCCTACTCGTTTCACCAAGATCATCTAGGAGTTCATCTAGCAACGAGTCATTGGATGCATCTACATACCTTTGTAGATCGCGCACGGAAGCGTTCAAAAGAACGGTGATGATGTAGTCGAACACGACGTGATCCAAATCACCGATGACCAAGGCCGAACGGACGGCACCTCCGCGTTCAACACACGTACGGGACGGGAGACGTCTCCTCCTTCTTGATCCAGCAAGGGGAGGAGGAGAGGTTGATGAAGATCCAGCAGCACGACGGCGTGGTGGTGGATGCAGGGCGTCACAGTAGCAGGGCTTCGCCTATACTACGAGGAAGAGTGACGTAACGGGGAGAGAGGGAGGCGCCAGGGGCTGGTGTATGAAGTCCCTCCTCTCCCCACTATATATAGGAGGGCCAAGGGGGGGTGGTGCGCAGCCTAGGAGATCCAATCTCCTAGGTGCGGCGGCCAAGGGGAGGTTTCCCTCCCCCCCAAGGCACCTCGGGGTGCCTTCCACTAGTGGGACTCCTCCCCCATGGAAACCCTAGGCGCATGGGCCTAGTGGGGCTGGTGCCCTTGGCCCATGTAGGCCAAGGCGCACCCCCTACAGCCCATGTGGCCCCCCGGGACCCCTCCGGTGGTCCCGGTACAATACCGATAACCCCGAAACTTGTCCCGATGGCCGAAACAGCACTTCCTATATATAATTCTTTACCTCCGGACCATTCCGGAACTCCTCGTGACGTACGGGATCTCATCCGGGACTCCGAACAACATTCGGGTTACTGCATATACATATCTTCACAACCCTAGCGTCACCGAACCTTAAGTGTGTAGACCCTACGGGTTCGGGAGACAAGCAGACATGACCGAGACGACTCTCCGGTCAATAACCAACAGCGGGATCTGGATACCCATGTTGGCTCCCACATGCTCCACGATGATTTCATCGGATGAACCACGATGTCGAGGATTCAATCAACCCCGTATGCAATTCCCTTTGTCAATCGATATGTTACTTGCCCGAGATTCGATCGTCGGTATCCCAATACCTCGTTCAATCTCGTTACCGGCAAGTCACTTTACTCGTACCGTAATGCATGATCCCGTGACCAGACACTTGGTCACTTTGAGCTCATTATGATGATGCATTACCGAGTGGGCCCAGTGATACCTCTCCGTGATGCGGAGTGACAAATTCCAGTCTTGATCCATGTCAACCCAACAGACACTTTCGGAGATACCCGTAGTCTACCTTTATAGTCACCTAGTTACGTTGTGACATTTGGCATAGCCAAAGCACTCCTACGGTATCCGGGAGTTACACGATCTCATGGTCTAAGGAAAAGATACTTGACATTGGAAAACTCTAGCAAACGAACTATACGATCTTGTGCTATGTTTAGGATTGGGTCTTGTCCATCACATCATTCTCCTAATGATGTGATCTCGTTATCAATGACATCCAATGTCCATAGCCAGGAAACCATGACTATCTGTTGATCAACGAGCTAGTCAACTAGAGGCTTACTAGGGACATGTTGGTGTCTATTATTCACACATGTATTACGATTTCCGGATAATACAATTATAGCATGAATAAAGACAATTATCATGAACAAGGAAATATAATAATAATGCTTTTATTATTGCCTCTAGGGCATATTTCCAAAAGTCTCCCACTTGCACTAGAGTCAATAATCTAGTTACATTGTGATGAATCGAACACCCATGGAATTCTGGTGTTGATCATGTTTTGCTCTAGGGAGAGGTTTAGTCAACGGATCTGCTATATTCAGGTCCGTATGTACTTTACAAATCTCTATGTCTCCATCTTGAACATTTTCACGAATGGAGTTGAAGCGACGCTTGATGTGCCTTGTCTTCTTGTGAAACCTGGGCTCCTTGGCAAGAGCAATAGCTCCAGTGTTGTCACAGAAGAGCTTGATCGGCCCCGACGCATTGGGTATGACTCCTAGGTCGGTGATGAACTCCTTCACCCATATTGCTTCATGTGCTGCCTCCGAGGCTGCCATGTACTCCGCTTCACATGTAGATCCCGCCACGACGCTCTGCTTGCAACTGCACCAGCTTACTGCCCCACCATTCAAAATATACACGTATCCGGTTTGTGACTTAGAGTCATCCAGATCTGTGTCGAAGCTAGCATCGACGTAACCCTTTACGACGAGCTCTTCGTCACCTCCATAAACGAGAAACATTTCCTTAGTCCTTTTCAGGTACTTCAGGATATTCTTGACCGCTGTCCAGTGTTCCTTGCCGGGATTACTTTGGTACCTTCCTACCAAACTTACGGCAAGGTTTACATCAGGTCTGGTACACAACATGGCATACATAATAGAACCTATGGCTGATGCATAGGGGATGACACTCATCTCTTCTATTTCTTCTGCCGTGGTCGGACATTGAGCTGAGCTTAATTTCATACCTTGCAACACAGGCAAGAACCCCTTCTTAGACTGATCCATATTGAACTTCTTCAATATCTTATCAAGGTATGTGCTTTGTGAAAGACCTATGAGGCGTCTTGATCTATCTCTATAGATCTTGATGCCTAATATATAAGCAGCTTCTCCAAGGTCCTTCATTGAAAAAATCTTATTCAAGTAGGCCTTGATGCTGTCCAAGAGTTCTATATCATTTCCCATCAAAAGTATGTCATCTACATATAATATGAGAAATGCTACAGAGCTCCCACTCACCTTCTTGTAAACACAGGCTTCTCCATAAGTCTGTGTAAACCCAAACGCTTTGATCATTTCATCAAAGCGAATGTTCCAACTCCGAGATGCTTGCACCAGCCCATAAATCGAGCGTTGGAGCTTGCATACCTTGTTAGCATTCTTAGGATCGACAAAACCTTCCGGCTGCATCATATACAATTCTTCCTTAAGGAAACCATTAAGGAATGCCGTTTTGACGTCCATTTGCCATATCTCATAATCGTAGAATGCGGCAATTGCTAACATGATTCGGACGGACTTCAGCTTCGCTACCGGTGAGAAAGTCTCATCGTAGTCAACCCCTTGAACTTGTCGATAACCCTTAGCGACAAGCCGAGCTTTATAGATGGTCACATTACCATCCGCGTCTGTCTTCTTCTTAAAGATCCATTTATTTTCTATGGCTCGCCGTTCAACGGGCAAGTCAGTCAAAGTCCATACTTCGTTTTCATACATGGATCCTATCTCGGATTTCATGGCTTCTAGCCATTTGTCGGAATCCGGGCCCGCCATTGCTTCTTCATAGTTCGAAGGTTCACTGTTGTCTAACAACATGATTTCCAAGACAGGGTTGCCATACCACTCTGGTGCGGAACGTGTCCTTGTGGACCTTCGAATTTCAGTAGGAGCTTGATCAGAAGTATCTTGATCATTATCATTAACTTCCGCTCTAGTCGGTGCAGGCACCTCAAGAACATTTTCTTGAGTTGCGCCATTTTCCGGTTCAAGAGGTAATACTTCATCAAGCTCTACTTTCCTCCCACTTACTTCTTTTGAGAGAAACTCTTTCTCTAGAAAGGACCCATTCTTGGCAACAAAGATCTTGCCTTCGGATCTGAGGTAGAAGGTGTACCCAATAGTTTCTTTTGGGTATCCTATGAAGACGCATTTTTCCGACTTGGGTTCGAGCTTCTCAGGTTGAAGTTTCTTGATATAAGCATCGCATCCCCAAACTTTTAGAAACGACAGCTTAGGTTTCTTCCCAAACCATAATTCATACGGTGTCGTCTCAACAGATTTCAACGGAGCCCTATTTAAAGTGAAGGCGGCAGTCTCTAAAGCATAGCCCCAAAAGGATAGCGGTAAATCGGTAAGAGACATCATAGATCGCACCATATCTAATAGAGTGCGATTACGACGTTCGGACACACCGTTACGCTGAGGTGTTCCAGGCGGCGTGAGTTGTGAAACTATTCCACATTTTCTTAAGTGTGTGCCAAATTCGTGACTCAAGTATTCTCCTCCACGATCTGATCATAGAAACTTGATTTTCCTGTCACGTTGATTTTCAACCTCACTCTGAAATTCCTTGAACTTTTCAAAGGTTTCAGACTTGTGTTTCATTAAGTAGATATACCCATATCTACTCAAGTCATCTGTGAGGGTGAGAACATAACGATAGCCACCGCGAGCCTCAACACTCATTGGACCGCACACATCAGTATGTATGATTTCCAATAAGTTGGTTGCTCGCTCCATTGTTCCTGAGAACGGAGTCTTGGTCATTTTACCCATAAGGCATGGTTCGCATGTGTCAAATGATTCATAATCAAGAGACTCCAAAAGTCCATCTGCATGGAGCTTCTTCATGCGTTTGACACCTATGTGACCAAGGCGGCAGTGCCACAAGTATGTGGTACTATCATTATCAACTTTACATCTTTTGGTACTCACATTATGAACATGTGTAGTAATACGCTCGAGATTCATTAAGAATAAACCATTTACCATAGGAGCATGACCATAAAACATATCTCTCATATAAATGGAACAACCATTATTCTCAGATTTAAATGAGTAGCCATCTCGAATTAAACGAGATCCCGATACAATGTTCATGCTCAAAGCTGGCACTAAATAACAATTATTGAGGTTTAATACTAATCCCGTAGGTAAATGTAGAGGCAGCGTGCCGACGGCGATCACATAGACCTTGGAACCATTCCCGACGCGCATCGTCACCTCGTCCTTCGCCAGTCTCCGTTTATTCCGCAGCTCCTGCTGTGAGTTACAAATATGAGCAACGGCACTGGTATCAAATACCCAGGAGTCACTACGAGTACTGGTTAGGTACACATCAATTACATGTATATCACATATACCTTTTGTTTTGCCGGCCTTCTTGTCCGCTAAGTATTTAGGGCAGTTCCGCTTCCAGTGACCGCTTCCCTTGCAATAAAAGCACCCAGTCTCGGGCTTGGGTCCATTCTTTGGCTTCTTCCCGGCAGCTTGCTTGCCGGGCGCGGCAACTTCCTTGCCGTCCTTCTTGAAGTTCTTTTTACCCTTGCCTTTCTTGAACTTAGTGGTTTTATTGACCATCAACACTTGATGTTCCTTCTTGACTTCTACCTCCGCTGATTTCAGCATTGCAAACAACTCAGGAATGGTCTTTTGCATCCCCTGCATGTTGAAGTTCATCACAAAGCTCTTGTAGCTTGGTGGAAGCGACTGGAGGATTCTGTCAATGACCGCATCATCCGGGAGATTAACTCCCAGCTGAGACAAGCGGTTATGTAACCCAGACATAGTGAGTATGTGCTCACTGACAGAACTATTTTCCTCCATCTTACAGCTGAAGAACTTATCGGAGACTTCATATCTCTCGATCCGGGCATGAGCTTGAAAAACCATTTTCAGCTCTTCGAACATCTCATATGCTCCATGTCTCTCAAAACGCTTTTGGAGCCCCGGCTCTAAGCTGTAAAGCATGCTGCACTGAACGAGGGAGTAGTCATCAGCACGTGTCTGCCAAGCGTTCATAACGTCTTGGTTCTGTGGGACGGGTGGATCACCTAGCGGTGCTTGTAGGACATAATCTTTCTTGGCAGCTATGAGGATGATCCTCAGGTTCCGGACCCAGTCCGTATAGTTGCTGCCATCGTATTTCAGCTTGGTTTTCTCTAGGAACGCGTTGAAGTTGAGGACTACGTTGGCCATTTGATCTACAAGACATATTGCAAAGATTTTAGACTAAGTTCATGATAATTAAGTTCATCTAATCAAATTATTAATGAACTCCCACTTAGATTAGACATCCCTCTAGTCATCTAAGTATTACATGATCCGAGTCAACTAGGCCGTGTCCGATCATCACGTGAGACGGACTAGTCAACGTCGGTGAACATCTTCATGTTGATCGTATCTTCTATACGACTCATGCTCGACCTTTCGGTCTACTGTGTTCCGAGGCCATGTCTGTACATGCTAGGCTCGTCAAGTTAACCCTAAGTGTTTTGCATGTGTTCCGAGGCCATGTCTGTACATGCTAGGCTCGTTAACACCCGTTGTATGTGAACGTAAGGATCCATCACACCCGATCATCACGGCGTGCTTAGAAACGACGAACTGTAGCAACGGTGCACAGTTAGGGGAGAACACTTCTTGAAATTGTTATGAGGGATCATCTTATTTACTACCGTCGTTCTAAGTAAACAAGATGCAAAACATGATAAACATCACATGCAATCAAATAATGAACGTGACATGATATGGCCAATATCACATAGCTCCTTTGATCTTCATCTTGGGGCTCCATGATCATCTTGTCACCGGCTTGACACTATGATCTCCATCATCATGATCTCCATCATCGTGTCTCCATGAAGTTGCTCGCCAACTATTACTTCTACTACTATGGCTAACGCGTTTAGCAATAAAGTAAAGTAATTTACATGGCGTTTCTCAATGACACGCAGGTCATATAAAAGAATAAAGACAACTCCTATGGCTCCTGCCGGTTGTCATACTCATCGACATGCAAGTCGTGATTCCTATTACAATAGCATGAACATCTCATACATCACATATAGATCATTCATCATTCATCACAACTTTGGCCATATCATATCACAAACCACTTGCTGCAAAAACAAGTTAGACGTCCTCTAATTGTTGTTGCAAGTTTTACGTGGCTGATTTAGGGTTCTAGCAAGAATGTCTTCTTACCTACGTTAAAGCCACAACGTGATTTGTCAACTTCTATTTACCCTTCATAAGGACCCTGTTCATCGAATCCGCTCCAACTAAAGTGGGAGAGACAGACACCCGCCAGCCACCTTATGCAACTAGTGCATGTTAGTCGGTGGAACCGGTCTCACGTAAGCGTACATGTAAGGTTGGTCCGGGCCGCTTCATCCCACAATACCGCTGAAGCAAGATAAGACTAGTAGCGGCAAGAAAGTTGACAAATCTACGCCCATAACAAATTGTGTTCTACTCGCGCAAGAAGAACTACGCATAGACCTAGCTCATGATGCCACTGTTGGGGAACGTTGCAGAAAACAAAAATTTTCCTACTCGTTTCACCAAGATCATCTAGGAGTTCATCTAGCAACGAGTCATTGGATGCATCTACATACCTTTGTAGATCGCGCACGGAAGCGTTCAAAAGAACGGTGATGATGTAGTCGAACACGACGTGATCCAAATCACCGATGACCAAGCACCGAACGGACGGCACCTCCGCGTTCAACACACGTACGGGACGGGAGACGTCTCCTCCTTCTTGATCCAGCAAGGGGAGGAGGAGAGGTTGATGAAGATCTAGTAGCACGACGGCGTGGTGGTGGATGCAGGGCGTCACAGTAGCAGGGCTTCGCCTATACTACGAGGAAGAGAGACGTAACGGGGAGAGAGGGAGGCGCCAGGGGCTGGTGTATGAAGTCCCTCCTCTCCCCACTATATATAGGAGGGCCAAGGGGGGTGGTGCGCAGCCTAGGAGATCCAATCTCCTAGGTGCGGCGGCCAAGGGGAGGTTTCCCTCCCCCCCAAGGCACCTCGGGGTGCCTTCCACTAGTGGGACTCCTCCCCCATGGAAACCCTAGGCGCATGGGCCTAGTGGGGCTGGTGCCCTTGGCCCATGTAGGCCAAGGCGCACCCCCTACAGCCCATGTGCCCCCCCGGGACAGGTGGCCCCACCCGGTGGGCCCCCGGGACCCCTCCGGTGGTCCCGGTACAATACCGATAACCCCGAAACTTGTCCCGATGGCCGAAACAGCACTTCCTATATATAATTCTTTACCTCCGGACCATTCTGGAACTCCTCGTGACGTCCGGGATCTCATCCGGGACTCCGAACAACATTCGGGTTACTGCATATACATATCTTCACAACCCTAGCGTCACCGAACCTTAAGTGTGTAGACCCTACGGGTTCGGGAGACAAGCAGACATGACCGAGACGACTCTCCGGTCAATAACCAACATCGGGATCTGGATACCCATGTTGGCTCCCACATGCTCCACGATGATTTCATTGGATGAACCATGATGTCGAGGATTCAATCAACCCCGTATGCAATTCCCTTTGTCAATCGATATGTTACTTGCCCGAGATTCGATCGTCGGTATCCCAATGCCTCGTTCAATCTCGTTACCGGCAAGTCACTTTACTCGTACCGTAATGCATGATCCCGTGACCAGACACTTGGTCACTTTGAGCTCATTATGATGATGCATTACCGAGTGGGCCCAGTGATACCTCTCCGTGATGCGGAGTGACAAATTCCAGTCTTGATCCATGTCAACCCAACAGACACTTTCGGAGATACCCGTAGTCTACCTTTATAGTCACCCAGTTACGTTGTGACGTTTGGCATACCCAAAGCACTCCTACGGTATCCGGGAGTTACACGATCTCATGGTCTAAGGAAAAGATACTTGACATTGGAAAACTCTAGCAAACGAACTATACGATCTTGTGCTATGTTTAGGATTGGGTCTTGTCCATCACATCATTCTCCTAATGATGTGATCTCGTTATCAATGACATCCAATGTCCATAGCCAGGAAACCATGACTATCTGTTGATCAACGAGCTAGTCAACTAGAGGCTTACTAGGGACATGTTGGTGTCTATTATTCACACATGTATTACGATTTCCGGATAATACAATTATAGCATGAATAAAGAAAATTATCGTGAACAAGGAAATATAATAATAATGCTTTTATTATTGCCTCTAGGGCATATTTCCAACAAAAGATAGGTCCAATCATTTCAGCAAAGCGCTCAAAATCCTCATCATCCTTTTTCTTGGATGGCTTAGGAGGAAAAGGCATGGGTTTCTGAACCCAAGGCTCTCTTTCCTTACCGTGTTTCCTAGCAACAAAGTATCTTTTATCATAACATTGATTCTTTGATTGTGGGTTATCAAGATCAACAGCAGGTTCAACTTCTACCTCATTATCATTGCTAGGTTGAGCATCAACATGATCATTATCATTAACATTATCACTAGTTCAATGTTCATTACCAGATTGTGTTTCAGCATCAGAAATAGAGATATCATTGGGATTCTCAGGTGTGTCAGCAATAGGTTCCCTAGAAGCATGCAAAGTCCTATCATTTTTCTTTTTCTTCCTTTTAGAAGGACTAGGTGCATCTATATCATTTCTGTGAGAATCTTGCTCAATTCTCTTAGGATGGCCCTCGGGATACAAAGGTTCCTGGGTCATTTTATCACATCTAGTCATAACTCTAACAACATTATCATTTTTCTTACTATTTAATTCATTGAGCAAATCATTCTGAGCTTTAAGTACTTGTTCTACTTGAGTGGTAACCATAGAAGCATGTTTACTAATGAGTTTAAGTTCACCTTAAACTCTAGACATATAATCACCCAAGTGTTCAATCATATAAGCATTTTGTTTCAATTGTCTACCAAAGTAAGCATTCAAGTCTTCTTGCCTTACCATAAAGTTATCAAACTCATCCAAACATTGGCTAGCAAACTTAGTAGGAGGGATTTCAGCTTTATCATATCTATAGAGAGAATTTACCTTTACTACCTGTGTTGGGTTATCAAGACCACGTGTTTCTTCAATAGGTGATGGATTAAAACCATATATTTCTTCGACAGGCGGTAAATTAAGACCATGTATTTCTTCAATAGGAGGTAAATTTTTAACATCTTCAGCTTTAATACCCTTTTCTTTCATATATTTCTTTGCCTCTTGAATATCTTCAGGACTGAGAAATAGAACACCCCTTTTCTTCGGAGTTGGTTTAGGAATAGGCTCAGGAGTTGGCTCAGGAAGTGTCCAATTATTTTCAGTTGTCAACATATTATTCAATAGAATTTCAACTTCATCCGGTGTTCTTTCCCTAAAAATAGAACCAGCACAACTATCCAGGTGGTCTCTGGAAGCATCGGTTAGTCCATTATAAAAGATATCAAGTATTTCATTTTTCTTAAGAGGATGATCAGGCAAAGCATTAAGTAATTGGATAAGCCTCCCCCAAGCTTGTGGGAGACTCTCTTCTTCAATTTGCACAAAATTATATATATCCCTTAAGGCAGCTTGTTTCTTATGAGCAGGGAAATATTTAGCAGAGAAGTAATAAATCATATCCTGGGGACTACGCACACAACCAGGATCAAGAGAATTAGACCATATCTTAGAATCACGCTTTAATGAGAACGGAAATATTTTAAGGATATAAAAGTAGCGAGTTCTCTCATCATTAGTGAACAGGGTGGCTGAGGGAGTCCTGGATTAGGGGGTCTCCGGACAGCCGGACTATATCTTTCGGCCGGACTGTTAGACTATGAAGATACAAGATTGAAGACTTCGTCTCGTGTCCGTATGGGACTCTACTTGGCGTGGAAGGCAAGCTAGGCAATGCAGATATGTATATCTCCTCCTTTGTAACCGACCTTGTGTAACCCTAGCCCTTTCCGGTGTCTATATAAACCGTAGGGTTTTAGTCCGTAGGACAACAGACAATCATACCATAGGCTAGCTTCTAGGACTTAGCCTCTCTGATCTCGTGGTAGATCTACTCTTGTACTACCCATATCATCAATATTAATCAAGCAGGACGTAGGGTTTTACCTCCAGCAAGAGGGCCCGAACCCGGGTAAAACTTCGTGTCCCCTGCCTCATGTTACCATCTGCCTAGACGCATAGTTCGGGACCCCCTACCCGAGATCCGCCGGTTTTGACACCGACATTGGTGCTTTCATTGAGAGTTCCTCTGTGTCGTCGCCGTTAGGCTTGATGGCTCCTATGATCATCAGTGGTGATGTAGTCCAGGGTGAGACTTTTCTCCCCGGACAGATTTTTGTATTCGGTGGCTTTGCAGTGCGGGCCAATTCGCTTGGCCATCTGGAGCAGATTGAAAGCTACGCCCCTGGACATCAGGTCAGGTTTGGAAGCTTAAACTACACGGCCGATGTCCGCGGAGACTTGATCTTCGACGGATTCGAGCCTCTACCTTGTGCGTCACGCGGTCATGATGAGTACGATTTGGCTCTACCATCAGACAGTGTTCAGGAGATTGCACCGGCAGCCACTCCGACCCTCAATTCGGAGCTAGTTGCGCCGTCCATGGACGGGTGGATGGACCCTGCCACAGAGGCCTTACCCTCATCGGCGATCGAGCCGAACATCGACCTTACTCTGCACGAGAGCAGTGTTGACAAACTGCCGGATCTCTCTCCGGCCACGGACTCCGAACCGCCGGCGCCCGTTCCTAGCGAATCCAATTGGGCTTCGATCATGGAGTTTACCTCCGCGGATATTTTTCAGCACTCGCCCTTTGGCGACATACTGAACTCGTTAAGGTCTCTCTCCTTGTCAGGAGGATCCTGGCCGAACTATGTCTGGTAGGATTGGGATGCGGACGACGAAGAAATTCGCGGTCCACCCACCACCCACTTAGTAGCCACTGTCAATGACTTAACCGACATGCTCGACTTTGACTCCGAAGACATCGACGGTATGGATGACGATGCGGGATACGAAGATGAACCACTGCCCGCAGGGCGCTGGACAGCCACCTCATCATACGATATATACATGGTGGACACACCCAAAGAAGGCAATGGTGACGAGACAGCGGAGGATGACCCCTCCAAGAAGCAAACCAAGCGCCAACGTTAGCGGCGCCGCTCTAAGTCCCACCAAAGCAAAAGTTGTGATACCGGCACATGAGATAATAACACTCCGGATAGTGCCGAAGACAACAACAATCCCCTCCAGCAAGATTTAGAGCAGGAGGATGGAGGAGCCAGCCCTCCTGAGAAAGCGGCATATAGAGAGGTGGAGGATGATAATTACATACCCCCCTCCGAAGACGAGGCAAGCCTCGGCGATGACGAATTCGTCGTGCTAGAGGATCCCGTTGAACAAGAGCGCTTCAAGCGCCGTCTTATAGCCACGGCAAATAGCCTTAAGAAAAAGCAGCAGCAGCTTCAAGCTAATCAAGATCTGCTAACTGATAGATGGACCGAAGTCCTGGCGGCCGAGGAATATAAACTCGAACGCCCCTCCAAGAGTTACCCAAAATGCAGGTTGCTACCCCGACTGGAGGAAGAAGCGTATGACGCGGCTGATCGGCCACCTCGTGGCCGTGATAGAGAGGCATTCTAGCTAAAAACTCAGCGTGCACCTCGGCGCCATTCAAATAAAAAGGCATGGGGAAATACGCCAGACCTGCGAGACGTATTGGAGGACAAAGTAAAACATGCAAGATCAATCTACGGATCACGAGGGCGCGCCACTATGAGAGACGATAAACATCACGCCGGGTACAGTAAAAGTCAATCCGGCCGGGCCGAACACAGCGGGCAAGACCCATTCGAGCTGCGTCGCGATATAGCCCAATACAGAGGCGCCGCACACCCCCTATGCTTCACAGACGAAGCAATGGATCATCAAGTCCCAGAGGGTTTCAAACCCGTAAATATTGAATCATACGACGGCACAACAAATCCTGCTGTACGGATCGAGGATTTCCTCCTCCACATCCACATGGCCCGCGACGATGACTTACACACCATCAAATACCTCCCACTAAAGCTCAAAGGACCAGCGTGGCATTGGCTTAACAGCTTGCCAGGAGAGTGCATTAGCTGTTGGGAAGATCTAGAAGCCGCATTCCTCGACAACTTTCAGGGCACTTATGTGCGACCACCAGACGCCGATGACTTGATCCACATAATTCAGCAGCCAGAAGAATCGGCCAGGCAATTCTGGACACGGTTCCTAGCAAAGAAAAATCAAATCGTCGACTGTCCGGATGCAGAGGCCCTAGCAGCTTTCAAACACAACATCCGCGACGAGTGGCTAGCCCGGCACCTTGGTCAGGAAAAGCCGAAATCTATTGCAGCCTTCACGACACTCATGACCCGCTTTTGTGCGGGAGAAGACAGTTGGCTGGCTCGCAGTAACAATATGTCAAAGAACCATGGTACTTCGGATACCAAGGACGGCAATAGCAGGTCACGTCGCAACAAACATAAGCGCCGCATTAACAGCGATAATACTGAAGATACGGCAGTCAATGCCGGATTCAAAGGCTCTAAACCCGGTCAGCGGAAAAAGCCATTCAAAAGAAGCACTCCGGGCCCGTCTAGTTTGGACCGTATACTCGATCGCTCGTGTCAAATACACGGCACCCCCGACAAGCCAACCAACCACACCAACATGGATTGTTGGGTGTTCAAGCAGGCCGGCAAGTTGATTGACGAAGACAAAGATAAGGGGCCACATAGCGATGACGAGGAAGAGCCCCAGTAGCCGAACACCGGAGGACAGAAGAGGTTCCCCCCACAAGTGCGGACGGTGAACATGATATACACAACCCACATCGCGAAGAGGGAGCAGAAGCATGCGCTCAAGGCCGTATATGCGTTGGAGCCAGTCGCCCCAAAGTTCAACCCATGGTCCTCCTGTCCGATCACCTTCGATCGCAGGGACCACCCCACTAGTATCCGTCATGGCGGAATGGCCGCACTGGTCCTAGACCCAATCATTGACGGATTTCACCTCACTCGAGTCCTTATGGATGGCGGCAGCAGCCTGAACCTGCTTTATCAGGACACAGTGCGCAAAATGGGTATAGACCCCTCAAGGATCAAACCCACAAAAACGACCTTTAAAGGCGTCATTCCAGGTGTAGAGGCCCATTGCACAGGCTCAATTACACTGGAAGTGATCTTCGGATCCCCGGATAACTTTCGAAGCGAAGAATTAATCTTCGATATAGTCCCGTTCCGCGGTGGTTATCATGCACTGCTCGGGCGAACCGCATTTGCGAGATTCAATGCGGTACCGCATTATGCATACCTCAAGCTCAAGATGCCAGGACCTCGTGGGGTTATTACAGTTAATGGAAACACATAGCGCTCTCTCCGAACGGAGGAGCACACTGCGGCCCTCGTAGCAGAAGCGCAAAGCACCCTCTCAAGGCAATCCACCAGTTCGGCGTTTCAAGACCCGGACACCTTCAAGCGCGCTCGGAGTAATCGGCAACTAGACCGCCTGGCACAATCTGAGCTCGCATAGCAATGCGGCCCCCACCCCAGTCCCAGCCAAATGGCAAAATCCGTGCCACACGTACATAACTATGCATTAAAAATACCATGGGCACAGGTGGGGAGGGGGGCACAACTACGGCACGCCCCAAGACGTGGCTTAAACCACACTAGGGGCTTCCCGCTTTGTTATTTTTCTCTTTTCAGGGCTTTAATCTCTGGAAACCCTGTCCGGCAGCATGATTGCCGAACACATGATGCAGCAACCAAGGAGGCAGAAAGCTACGTCACACCACGGAATTCCTAGGTGGATTACGATAACGAGTGAAATATTTGCTTTAATACTATTCCTCAGCTTGCCCTTGGAAGGGACATAGTCCTACTTTTTGCTTATCGCACTATCTGTATCATTCTGCTTTAACGCACCCTTTTGAATAAACAATGCATAACATTACGACTATTATTGCATTCTTGTTATATACATGTGTTCATTAATAACGCCTTGCAACCGTACACTTTGGTACGACCAATACACCAGGGGCTTAAGTACCCCACAATATGGTGTGAGAAGTCCGAACACTTTCACAAGTGTGGCACCCCGAACTTATAACATTATATGCATCAGCTCCGAATCATGTCTTTGGTCAAATGTTGGGTTTGCCCGGCTCCTATGTTTTGGTACCTTACGTTCCGCTCTATCGGCTAAGGTAGCGCTAGGAGAACTAATGCGATTGTGCCCCGGTTCTGCTGGGCTAAGCACCTCAGTAGAGAAAGCTAAAACTGACTGTCATGATAAGGCAAGAGACTGGTCGCTGTTCGGCGAGGTTTCGAGTCCCTAAAGACTTATGCCGCTTAGAGCGAGGAGCCGGTCCTGTCCGGCTTAAAGGCGTGTATCGCGCCCCGAATTCGGCCTTTCGAATATCAGGGGCTTCGCCGAAATTTAAAACTATAGAATTTTATGGCTAAGTGAGAGTGATAAGGCATTATTGGTCCAGTTGCCTTGTTCGCCGTGCTGAGCACCTCCCTCGAAGGACCCAAAAATGGGAACACAAGTGCTCAGGTTTATCCCGAACACCCCAACACTCGCGGCATGGGGGCAGAAGCCGAGGACTAGCCATCTCTCAGATTGGATAAACAGCCAAACAGAAGGTAATATTTTAAATTCAAATAAGCGTTGCATAGCGCATATGAAACAAGTTTTCATCATACAGGATCACACGAGCAAGTTTACTCAAATATTACATCCTTTGAACATTCATCCGCTACAAGACGGGCACCCTACAGGACACCCTCATAATAAATTTTGGGGGTGCGATGCTCCTTGCACTACGACGGTCCTTCCTTGATCAGCTTCACAGCGTCTAGCTTGGCCCATTGCACCTTCACGCGGGCGAAAGCCCGGCGTGCACCTTCGATGCAGACAGACCGCTTGACGACTTCCAGCCGTGGGCAGGCGTCCACAAGCCGCCTCACCAGGCCGAAGTAGCTGTTCGGAAGGGCTTCGCCAGGCCACAACCGGACTATAAAGCCCTTCATGGCCTGTTCGGCCGTTTTGTGTAGCTCGACCAGCTGCTTCAGCTGGTCGCTCATAGGCACCGGGTGTTCGGTCCCAGTATACTGAGACCAGAACAGCTTCTCTGTTGAGCTTCCCTCCTCGGCCTGGTAAAACTGTGTGGCATCTGACACGCTGCGGGGCAAATCTGCGAATTCTCCTGGAGAGCTCCGGATTCGGGTAAGTAATAGGTAATTTACTTTCACATGCTTGCTTTGCATATAGAATGCCTTACCCGCCGCTATTTTCTTCATCGCGTCAATCTCCTGGAGGGCCTTTTGGGCTTCGGCCTTGGCACTTTTTGCGCTCTCAAGGGCCACGGCAAGCTCAGACTCTCGCGTCTTCGAGTCAAGCTCCAACGCCTCATGCTTCGTCACGAGAGCCTGGAGCTCTTGTTGCACCTCGCCCACCCGAGCCTCATGCCTTTCCCGCTCGGTGCGCTCCTTGGCTGCTTTATCTTCGGCCTCGGACAACGCTTGCCTTAGGGTCGCCACTTCGGTCGTGGCCCCTGGCAAATTCATGATGATCCTGTCATTTTGTAATCGCATTCTTTTTATACATATCCATAAACTAGGTATTACTTACCTTTGTTCTCCTCGAGCTGCCTCTTGGCAAGGCCGAGCTCGTCCTTGGACCCTTTAAGGTCCTGCTTTAGTGCGGCGACCTCCGCAGTCAGTGCGGCAGATGCCAGCAGCGAAGCCTGCATATGCATATTGACATACTTATATTAGACTCCTGCGATATTGTTTGATCCTCTATTCGGCTTTACTTCGTGAACACCGAACAGAGCATCAGGGGCTATTGTCTATGCGGTAATATTTTTCCTATATTTTAAACACTTACCTCAAAGCCTGTTAGAAAGCTGGCACATGCTTTAGTCAATCCGCTCTTAGCGGACTGAACCTTCTGGACCACCGCCCTCATAATAGTATGGTGCTCCTCGTCGATGGAAGCATTGTGAAGCGCTCCCAGCAGATTGTCCGACGCCTCTGGATGGACAGAGGTCACCGGCACAGGCGTCTCGCCCCTCTTGGAAGGATTCCACCTGCCCGAGTCCGGAACCACTGGAGGTTCCAGCGTGGTGTTCGGCTGAGGGCCGAACTCGGAGCCCTCAGGGGCCTTGTCCCCTCTGCCCCCGGAGTCCGGAAGGTCACCTTGAGGCGCCTCCGAGACTATCTCCCCTCGACCCAGTGCCTCTTGAGACAATACCTCGGCGTCGTCCGCAAGGCAAGGGGAGGTGGCGGTCGGAAGTGGATCGCTATCCATATCCGACGAGCCCAGGGACCCGTCAGACGATACATCGATACGGGCTCGTGGCGGCCTGCATAATCATATTCTGCGTTAGGGAAAGTAGTGCGACAAAGGAATGCTATGAGTTACTCTGGTATCCGAATACTTACGACCTCCCCAGGGGCTTGGCCCTGGGAAACCACTCGTCTTCGCCTTCGGCGGCGGCGGTGGAACAGTTCGGAAGGAGAGTCTTTCCCTTCTTGGACCCTTCGGCCCCCCAGTTGGGGCGGCCTTCCTTTTCTTGTCTCCCCCGCCTGGAGGGGGAGCATCTTCTTCTTCCTCCTCGTCTTCGGGGGAGGAGTGTGCCGCAGAGTCATCGGACGGTGAGTCCGATGACGCCTGGCGTCGGGAACTCTTTCGGGTTCCCTTGGCCTTCTTGGTCTTCTCCGGCACCATGTAAGGAGCCGTAGTCAGCATCTTCGCCAGGAGAGCGTCAGCTGGACCTTCGGGCAAAGGAGCCGGACAGTCGATCTGTCCGGCCGTCTCCTGCCAGTCCTGTCAAAGGTACAGGAGCTTAGATCCCGCATAGAGTCAAACTATGAAAAACAAGTATCCTGTGAGAGGTAAAACAGCTTAACGCGCTGGCTTGGTGCTTCGCGCAGAATCCGCGGTCCTCGGTAGTGGGAGGGGGAACCTCGGCGCTCTTGAATAGTACCTTCCAGGCATCTTCGTGAGTTGTGTCGAAGAGCCTGTTCAGAGTTTGGTGTTGGGCCGGGTCGAACCCCCACAAGTTGAAAACCCGTTGTTCGCACGGGAGGATCCGGCGGATGAGCATGACCTGGACTACGTTGACGAGTTTGAGCTTCTTGTTCACCATGTTTTGAATACATGTTTGGAGTCTGGTTAGCTCTCCCGAACTACCCCAGGACAGGCCCTTCTCTTGCCAGGAGGTGAGCCGCACGGGGAAGTCAGATCGGAACTCGGGGGCCGCTGCCCATTCAGGGTCACGCGACTCGGTGATGTAGAACCACCCCGATTGCCACCCCTTTATGGTCTCCACGAAGGAGCCCTCGAGCCATGTGACGTTGGGCATCTTGCCCACCATGGCGCCTCCGCACTCCACCTGGCGGCCGCTCACTACATTCGGCTTGACATTGAAGGTCTTCATCCATAAGCCGAAGTGGGGCTTGATGCGGAGGAAGGCCTCGCACACGACGATAAATGCCGAGATGTTGAGGATGAAGTTCGGGGCCAGATCATGGGAATCCAGGCCGTAGTAGAACATGAGCCCCCAGATGAATGGGTGGAGAGGGAATCCCAGTCCGTGGAGGAAATGGGTAAGGAACACTACCCTCTCATGGGGCCTGGGGGTGGGGATGAGCTGCCCCTCTTCTGGGAGCCGGTGCGCGATGTCGTCGGGCAGGTATCCGGCTCTCCTCAGCTTCTTGATGTGTCCCTCTGAGGGAGTCCTGGATTAGGGGGTCTCCGGACAGCCGGACTATCTCCATTGGCCGGACTGTTAGACTATGAAGATACAAGATTGAAGACTTCGTCTCATGTCCGGATGGGACTCTACTTGGCGTGGAAGGCAAGCTAGGAAATACGGATATGGATATCTCCTCCTTTGTAACCGACCTTGTGTAACCCTAACCCTCTCTGGTGTCTATATAAACCGAAGGGTTTTAGTCCGTAGCACAACAACCACAACATACAATCATACCATAGGCTAGCTTCTAGGGTTTAGCCTCTCTGATCTCGTGGTAGATCTACTCTTGTACTACCCATATCATCAATATCAATCAAGCAGGACCTAGGGTTTTACCTCCATCAAGAGGGCCCGAACTTGGGTAAAAACATCATGTCCCCTGCCTCCTGTTACCATCCGGCCTAGACGCACAGTTCGGGACCCCCTACCCGAGATCTGCCGGTTTTGACACCGACATTGGTGCTTTCATTGAGAGTTCCTCTGTGTCGTCGCCGTTAGGCTTGATGGCTCCTACTATCATCGATAGTGATGCGGTCCAGGGTGTGAATTTTCTCCCCGGACAGATCTTCGTATTCGGCGGCTTTGCACTGCGGGCTAATTCGCTTGGCCATCTGGAGCAGATTGAAAGCTACGCCCCTGGCCATCAGGTCAGATTTGGAAGTTTGAACTACACGGCCGACATCCGCAGAGACTTGATCTTCGACAGATTCGAGCCACAGCCGGGCACGCCGCATTGTCATGATGGGTATGACCTAGCCCTGCCGCCGAATAGTACCCCAGAGGCCGCGCCCGCATCAGCTCCGACCCTTAGCTCGGAGCCAACTGCGCCAATCGAGGACGGGTGGTTAGACACCGCCTCAGGGGCTGCAGTCTCAACGACGATCGAGCCGAACACCAGCCTAATCCTCTGAGCAGCCCGTGACCCCAATGTGCCGGACTCTTTTTCTGACTCTGAACCGCCCGCGCCCCGGCCAATCGAATCCGATTGGGCGCCGATCATGGAATTCACCGCCGCGGATATCTTTCAGCACTCGCCCTTCAGCGTCATTCTGAATTCACTAAGGTCTCTCTCTTTATCAGGAGAGCCCTGGTCGGATTATGGCCAACAGGATTGGGATGCAGACGACGAAGAAATTCGACGCCCACCCACCACCCACTTAATAGCCGATGTCGATTACTCAACCGACATGCTCGACTTCGACTCCGAATACATCGACGGTATGGACGACGATGCGGGAGGCGAAGAGGAACCACCGCCCACACGGCGCTGGACATCCAACTCATCATATGACGTATACATGGTGGACACACCAAAAGAAGACGACGATGAGGAATAGAAGGACGCTTGTTCCCTCGAGAAGCACTCAAAGGGGTGGCGCAAGCGCCGCCCCAAATCCCGCCTCGGCAGAAATAATGATCATACAGACCCAGCGTTGGAGCAGGGCGAACCACCGCCGGACCATGGCAATACGGAGAATCAAACTGGACAAACCAATTCTGTCAAAGATGATAGTCTGGAAGACATAACGCCGGACATGCACCCGGAGTAGCAGAATGCCCGCCAAAGGCTTGTTGCCACCGCGGGGAGTCTGAAAAAGCAGAAGCAAAGGCTCAAGGCTGCGCAGGACACACTCCAAATCAGATGGAGTAAAGTACTCAACACAGCAGCGAAGTACGGCGGCAATTGCCCCACCAAGAGCTACCCAAAGCGGAAGTTGCTACCTGAATTCGATGAGGAGGCCTCAGACCCCCCACAACCAAAAATTAAAACAACCATCTGGCCGGATAGACGACCTCACGGCCAACATAAAGTGGCAAGCAACGCCGCACATAAGCCAATACGCGGTCTACACGAGGGCTCGCATCAAAAGGAGGGCGAAACCAGATCCATCTATGGACCACGCAAGCGTGCTCCAGCATACGATGCAACACAACAAACATCCGAACAACGCGGTACACCCAGATATCAGGGTGTCGCACCCCCCCTATGTTTCACTGATGAGGTGCTGGACCATGAATTTCCAGAGGGATTCAAACCCGTAAACATAGAGGCATACGATGGAACAACAGACCCTGGGGTCTGGATTGAGGACTATATCCTCCATATCCACATGGCTCGGGGAGATGATCTCCACGCCATTAAGTATTTACCCCTCAAACTCAAAGGGCCAGCTCGGCACTGGCTTAAAAGCCTCCCCGAAAGCTCCATTGGAAGTTGGGAAGAGCTCGAAGACGCCTTTCGGGCAAATTTTCAAGGGACTTATGTCCGACCTCCGGACACGGATGATTTGAGTCATATAACTCAACATCCCGGAGAGTCAGCCCAAAAGCTTTGGAACAGGTTTCTTACTAAAAAGAACCGAATTGTCGACTGTCCGGACGAAGCCTTGGCAGCATTTAAGCATAGCGTCCGTGATGAATGGCTTGCCAGACACCTCGGCCAAGAAAAGTCGAGAACAATGGCAGCATTAACAAGCCTCATGACCCGCTTTTGCACGGGCAAGGATAGCTGGCTAGCCAGATGCGGCACCAGCGACCCCAGTACATTCGAAGTTAGAGATGGAAATAGGAAATCACGGCGCAACAGCAATAACAAACGCCAGAATAAAGAAGACAACAGGAAGAGCACGGCAGTAAACGCCGGATTCAAAAGCTCTCGGCCAGGTCAGCAAAAGCTGCCCTCTAAAGGCGCCAGAGACGAACTGTCCAGCCTAAACAAAATTCTGGACCAAATATGTCAGATCCATAGCACCCCTGGTAAACCCACTAATCATACCCACAGAGAATGTTGGGTCTTCAAGTAGTCCGGCAAGTTCAACGCCGTACACAAGGGGGAGGATACACCAAGCGAAGATGAGGATGAGCCTCTCAAGCAAGACACTGGGGAAGAAAAGAAATTTCCACCAGAAGTCAAAACAGTAAACGTATTACACGTGATCAAGGGAAGAAACAAAACGGCACTCCTAGAAAAATATGCCCAGGGGCCTATCACCGCGGGGTCCTGCCACTGGTCGTCTCAACCGATCACTTTCGACCATCGTGATTACTCAGCAAGTATCCGGCGTGCAGGATGGGCTGCCCTGGTATTAGACCCAATAATTGACAGATACCACTTCACACGAGTCCTGATGGACGGTGGCAGAAGTCTAAACCTGATATACAAGGATACAATCCGCGAAATGGGGATAGACCCAACAAAAATTTGCCATAGCAATACTACCTTTAAAGGAGTAACGCCAGGCCCAGGGGCTCATTGCACAGGCTCCCTGCTACTAAAGGTTATATTCGGCTTCCCCGATAACTTCCGTAGCAAACATTTAACCTTCCACATCGCTCCGTTCCAAAGTGGCTATCAAGCACTACTCGGACGCAAAGCTTTTGCTCGCTTTAATGCAATACCGCACTACACTTCCCTCACACTCAAGATGCCCGGCCCACGTGGCATCATTTCAGTGAACGGAAATATCAAGCGATCTTTGCGTGCCGAAGAGAGTGCGGCTGCCTTGACAGCCGCACACTAAAAATGGCCTCACCAACTAAAGCATTTAACAGGTCGTCAAGACCTCGGACACGGTTAGACGAGTCCGGCGCAGCTATATGTAATTCATACCGGATCAATGGTCACACCCCTATTACAAATATAAGGGGCTCAACGCGCGCAGACAAGTGGCAATTTTTACTCATCTTGAATTATACATGGTTTCTTTAAAAACTATCTTTTTGCACGACAACTTTTTCACCTAAGTTCCTCTCTTTTACAGATGATCATCGTGTTACACCCGTCCAGGATACGGCACAATGGAGACACAGGCGCAGACGTGCAGTAGGGACCCGCTCCAAGGATTCTTTTTAGATTAAGACCCTGCGTAAACCTTTTTTACTGTCTCTTGTTGATACACATCCACCGAATTCTTAGCACAGTTGAGAAGGATGCTAACATCTTGGCATGTGGCCACGTCAGAATAATGCACGTACCTGGACACAAGGGGCTTCTTACAAAGGGCACTATTTAGGCCCGGTTTATACCATAAAGACCGAATACCTTAGGGAGTGTTCGGCGTCGCGAGTTTGGCCTTATATGCATCAGCTCCGAATCATTGTCTTTGGTCAAATGTTGGGTTTGCCCGGCTCCTGTGTTTTGGTGCCTTACGTTCCGCTTTATCGGCTAAGGTAGCACCAGGAGAACTACTACGATTGTGCCCTGGTTCATCCGGACGAGCACCTCAGTAGAGAAAGCCGAAAACTGACTGTCATGATATAGCGTGAGACTGGTCAACCACTCGATGACCTATCGGAATGTTAGAATTCCTCCGCCTTAACGAAGGGCCGTTTTCCGGCCAGGCATGTACGCACCCCGTGATCGGGAGAGTAAGGAGCCACCAGGGGCTATCTAGTAGCCCCACTGTCAAACTCCTATGGCTAAGTGAAAGTGTTAAAGCATTATAGTCCGGTTGCCTCGTTCGCTACGCTATCACCTCCTTAATAGGACCAAGACGTTGGGTTAAGTGTGAACACACGTTTTTCGCGAGCACCTCCGCATTATATGCGTGGGGGTTGAAGCCGACGGCTGCAATCTTTCAGGTTATACACATGTATACATAAACGGCCGCACAGGAGGCATCATACTACTTTCAGGCAAAAGTATAAACATAGCCTTATAAAACTTCATAAAAGCATTGTGTTTACAATGAGAATACATATCACTCAAACATTATATTCTTCGAGCACTGGGCCTCTATCAAACGAGCACCCTCGAGAACCTCCTCGAAATAATGCTCGACAGCCACTCGGCCTATGGCCGAACCCTGCGCCGCAACGTGGTAGCGTCCATCTCCGCCCAGTATGCTTTAACACGGGCAAGGGCCATCCGCGAGCCTTCTATGCACACCGACCTCTTCATCGCATTAATGCGCGGCACCGCACAAGGGAACTGCCGCACTAAGCTGAAATAGCTGTTTGGCTTTGGCTTTTCCGGCCATAACTGATCCACAATAGACCTCATGGCGAGTCCGGACAACCTATTCAGTTCGGCCCATTCGGCTAGCTGGTCAGTCAATGAAAGCGGACGCTTTGGAACGTTGAATTGCGACCAGAACAGCTTGTCCACTTCACGATCTATCTGACCTTGGAACTACTTGGCCGCATCGGCAGCGCTCGCCGCCAAATCCATATACGCATCTGCCGAACTCCACAACCGATCCAGAGGGGCATACCGTGGATCTCCGAACTTCCTCCGTAACATGAAGGGTTTCCCAGCCGCAATATCCCCGGCTTCCCGCAGCTCCTCCTTCTTCGCTCTCATAGCAGAACGGGTGTCTTTGTCCGCCGTCGTGGCCTTCTCAAGGTCCGTTGCCTTCGCTCGGTTTTCTTTTTCAAGGACCCGGCAATGGTCGGCAGTGTCTTTTAATTCTACGGCCATCTTGGCCATCTTCTCTTGGCTCTCGCAATGTGCGGCCTTCTCGGCTTTCAACTCTTCGGCCGCCTTCAAAGCAGTCGCATTACTAATCCTCGCTTATTCCTTGGCTCGGGCAAGTTCTGCCCGCAAGGTTTCCACGGTGGCAGCTCCATCTGCAGTCACAACATATTAAAGATACTGGCATCATGCTGCTCTTACTATGTGGTGTTCACCAGATAATAACACTTACCCTGTGCCTCATCAAGCCTCTTGTTAACAAGCTCGATGTTGGCGTTTGCCGCATCCAGTTGCCGTTTTAATTTGGCAAACTCACTAGTCCGGCTAGCCACCGGAGCTTCCACCACCTGCACATAGGGGCAGTCTGTTATTTCCTGGGAATATGATCCTCTGTTCACTGCCGTTCTCGACGACAACCAGAGTCTCAGGGGCTACTATCTACACAGGGCACACCTAACATGTGCAGTACTATCACATATTATCTCACGTACCTCAAAGCCTGTCAGTAGACTCATAAAGGCTTCATGTAATCCGCTTTCGGTGGACGAAATTCTCTCCATCACCGTACCCATCAGCGTACGGTGTTCTTCTGAGATGGCCGCTCGCCCCACCAACTCCCTCAGAACGTCCAACCGCACACCAGACGGTGCCGGACTCTTTTGTCTGCTCTCTTCGGGAGCCGGACGCTGGGGACTTTGGGGGTCTATGGGATTATCTTCTGGCCTCACCGGATCCGGAGAGGCCCTCCGCGATGACACTTCGGGGTCGCCCGCTTCTTGAGCGGAGGAGTCCGGGGGAGGCGTTTCGCTCTCCATCATCTCTGAAAGAAGATCCCCCGAAGACGAGCTCAGCTGAGAGGGGCTAAGGCCCGAACTGCAAGATATATGCGGTGGTTATTTTCTCAGAAAAGAGATAGCATACCTTTACTATTAAAGTATTTTGGATCACTTACGACTCGTTGGAGGGCTGATCCCCCACGGACTTTGTGCGGCAAAAGCACCCCCCGAGGCAGGACCCTCCGTGGGAGACTTCTTCTCACGTTTGGAGGCTTCGGCTTCCGGATCCTCGGAAGCAGTCCTTTTCCTCCCTCGGTTATTCTCCTTCATGGAGACGCTCATTCCTCGGTTGGAATGAGCAGCGATGGGGGCCCGCATCCGCCCGTATTATCCCCCCCGTATCTTCCTTTGAGGGCTCCGGGCAAGGTGCGACCTCGAGCATCTTTTCCAATACCGGATTTTCCAAACCCTCAGGGAGGGGGGCCAAACACCGAATCATCTTCGCCTTTGTTAGCCAGTCCTGGTCAAAAAGCAAACTCTCAGAAATAACTTCGTGATGAATAAAAGACAGTGTGTTCGGCCAGAGGATTTCTTACTTATTCGGCGGCGCGGTTACTGCTCAGGCCCGCGTCCTCGGTAATATCCGGACACTCTACTTGAGGTCCGAAGAATGACTTGTACATCTCCTCGCGCGTCAGGTCGAGGAAACTTTGAATGGCACGCGATCCCTCTGGGTTGAACTCCCACAAGCGAAGGGGCCGGCGTTTGCAAGGCTGGACTTGACGAACCAGCATAACTTGTATTACCACAAACAAATTAAAATCTCCCTCGAAGAGATCTCGGATGCGGCTTTGCAGTATAGGCACGTCCTTGGCTGGACCCCAGCTCAGACCTCTGCTAATCCATGACATCAGTTGTGGTGGGGGGCCCGAGCGAAAAGCGGGGGCAGCCGCCCACTTGGCACTTCTGGGAGCCGTGACATAAAACCACTCCCGTTGCCATAATTCGGACACCTATGGAAAGGAACCTTTTGGCCATGGAGCTCCTGCCATCTTGCCTATTGATGCACCTCCGCACGCTGCACGTTGCCCCTCGATCATCTTCGGCTTTACTTCAAAGGTCTTGAGCCACAGGCCGAAGTGAGGGGTAACACGGAGGAAGGCCTCACACATGACAATAAATGTCGAGATGTGGAGAAAGGAGTCCGGAGCTAGATCGTGGAAATCTAGCCCGTAATAGAACATCAAACCCCTGACGAAGGGATCCAGAGTGAGGCCTAGACCTCGGAGGAAGTGGGAGACGAACACAACGTTCTCGTTGGGTTCGGGAGTAGGGACGATCTGCCCTCGAGCAGCCAGCCGATGCGAAACCTCGGCGGTCAGGTATCTGGCCTCCCTCAACTTCTTAATGTCCTCTTCCGTAACGGAGGAGGGCATCCATCGGCCTTGAAGACTGGATCCGGACATGATTGAAGATTCGAAGCACCTAACCTGGGCTTTGGGTGTTAGAACTCGAGGCGGGGGAAGGGTTCGATTGAGCATGAGAGGGAAAAAGTGAAAACCTTGCCCCTTTATAAAGAGGGTGAATATCAAGCGTCCTCTCCGTAGCCGTTTAGGACTTGCCTATAATCTAGGAGTCCTAGACACGGTTGGGTTACCCACGACCGCATTTATGAGAATCCCGTAATTGGGGGAACACGATCTCCGCTTCGACAAGACGTGTCAAGAAACCGCCTCGCGTTATGTGTGGAGCTGGTTAAAAGAAACAGGTCGACTAATCACCGGGCCATGACATAACGTCATGCTGCCAAAACAAGCCAGCAAATTAGATATGCAAAAATATTATTCTCTCTACGGTGGAATGTGGAACTTATTTTGCAGGGTCGGACACTATCCTCGTATTCAAATTCTTCTGTGATGTATTCGGAGAAGGAACCCGCCTTGCAATGCCGAAGACAATACTGCGTGCCGGACTCATCGTCATTGAAGCCTGGTTCAGGGGCTACTGAGGGAGTCCTGGATTAGGGGGTCTCCAGGCAGCCGGACTATCTCCATTGGCCGAACTGTTAGACTATGAAGATACAAGATTCAAGACTTCGTCTCGTGTCCGGATGGGGCTCTACTTGGTGTGGAAGGCAAGCTAGGAAATACAGATATGGATATCTCCTCCTTCGTAACCAACCTTGTGTAACCCTAACCCTCTCCGGTGTCTATATAAACCGAAGGGTTTTAGTCTGTAGCACAACAACCACAACATACAATCATACCATAGGCTAGCTTCTAGGGTTTAGCCCCTCTGATCTCGTGGT
This sequence comes from Triticum urartu, assembly GCF_056163025.1. Classification (NCBI taxonomy): domain Eukaryota; kingdom Viridiplantae; phylum Streptophyta; class Magnoliopsida; order Poales; family Poaceae; genus Triticum; species Triticum urartu. The sequence goes on from NC_141875.1 coordinate 621,893,261, forward strand.
AGATCTACTCTTGTACTACCCATATCATCAATATCAATCAAGAAGGACGTAGGGTTTTACCTCCATCAAGAGGGCCCGAACCTGGGTAAAAACATCGTGTCCCCTGCCTCCTGTTACCATCTGGCCTAGATGCACAGTTCGAGACCCCCTACCCGAGATCCGCCGGTTTTGACACCGACACCCTCCGTGACGGAGGAGACCATCCACTTGCCTCCCGCTCCGGACATGGTTGGGGAGGGTTGAGGTGGGAAATGCGGACTTGGGCGCTGGAGCTCGAGTGTGCGTAAGTGGATGAGCAAAGGAGGAAGAAGGCGTGGATGAAAAGGTGAATCCTTGTCCCTTTATATGGGCGGCCGAAACCATGCGCCCCCACTAGCCTGGTAAAACTCGCTTATCCCCCAAGCGCCGTAATCGATGGCGCGGTTGGGTTACCCACGCCCGTATTGATGAGAATCCCGTGATAAGGGGACACGATCTCTGCTTTGACAAGGCGTGTCAAAAAACGGCCTCGCCTTATGTGCGGGGCTAGTTAAAGGAAACGGTTCGAATAATCACCGGGCCATGGCATAAGGTCGTGTTGCCAAAATAAGTCAGCAAATTAGATTTGCGGAAATATTATTCTCTCTGCGGTGGTATGTGGAACTTATTTTTGCAGGGTCGGACACTATCCTTGTATTCAAATTCTTCCATGGTGTATTCGGAGGAGGAACCCGCCTTGCAATGCCGAAGACAATACTGCGTGTCGGACTCATCGTCATTGAAAGCCTGGTTCAGGGGCTACTAAGGGAGTCCTGGATTAGGGGGTCTCCGGACAGCCGGACTATATCTTTCGGCCGGACTGTTAGACTATGAAGATACAAGATTGAAGACTTCGTCTCGTGTCCGGATGGGACTCTACTTGGCGTGGAAGGCAAGCTAGGCAATACAGATATGTATATCTCCTCCTTTGTAACCGACCTTGTGTAACCCTAGCCCGTCCGGTGTCTATATAAACTGAAGGGTTTTAGTCCGTAGCACAACAACCACAACATACAATCATACCATAGGCTAGCTTCTAGGGTTTAGCCTCTCTGATCTCGTGGTAGATCTACTCTTGTACTACCCATATCATCAATATTAATCAAGCAGGACATAGGGTTTTACCTCCATCAAGAGGGCCCGAACCTGGGCAAAACTTCGTGTCCCCTGCCTTCTGTTACCATCCACCTAGACGCATAGTTCGGGACCCCCTACCCGAGATCCGCCAGTTTTGACACCGACAGTGGCTATATCATTTAATTTAGTAAGATGTGCCACAATAGTTTCAGATTCATAGCCATAAAAAGGATCAGATTCAACCAAAGTAATTATATCAGGATTACTAGAGAATTCATAATCCTTATCAGTAACAAAGATAGGTGAAGTTGCATAAGCAGGATCATATTTCATTCTAGCATTCAGAGTTTTTTGTTTAAGCTTAGCTAATAATTTCTTAAGATCACTTCTATCATTGCATGCAAGAAAGTCTCTTTTAGTTTCTTCATCCATAACATAGCCCTCAAGCACAATAGGCAATTCATATTTATTAGGAGAGCCTTCATCATCACTGTCATCAATATTATCAGTTTCAATAATTTCATTCTCTCTAGCCCTAGCAAGTTGTTCATCAAGAAAATTCACCAAGTGGCACAATAGTATCAAGCATAGAAGTATTTTCATCATAAGTATCATGCATAGCAGAAGTGACATCATCAATAATATGCTACATATCAGAATTAATAGCAGAAGCAGGTTTAGGTGTCGCAAGCTTACTCAAAACAGAAGGTGAATCAAGTGCAGAGCTAGATGGCAGTTCCTTACCTCCCCTCGTAGTTGAGGGATGCATTTTTGTTTTCGCGTCTTCCAAGTTCTTCATAGTGACCAGCAGATATAAATCCCAAGTGACTCAAAGAATAGAACTATGCTCCATGGCAACGGCGCCAGAAAATAGTCTTGATAACCCACAAGTATAGGGGATCGCAACAGTTCTCGAGGGTAGAGTATTCAACCCAAATTTATTGATTCGACACAAGGGGAGCCAAAGAATATTCTCAAGTATTAGCAGATGAGTTGTCAATTCAACCACACCTGGAAACTTAATATTTGCAGCAAAGTGTTTAGTAGCAAAGTAATATGATAGTATAGTGGCAACGGTAGCAGAAGTAACGGTAGCAAAAGTAATGTTTTTGGTATTTTGTAGTGATGATAACAATAGCAACGGAAAAGTGAATAAGCGAAGAACAATATATGGAAAGCTCGTAGGCAATGGATCATTGATGGAGAATTATGCCGAATGTGGTTCATCATGTAACAGTCATAACATAGGGTGACATAGAACTAGCTCCAATTTATCAATGTAATGTAGGCATGTATTCCGAATATAGTCATACGTGCTTATGGAAAATAACTTGCATGACATCTTTTGTCCTACCCTCCCATGGCAGCGGGGTCCTAATGGAAACTAAGGGATATTAAGGCCTCCTTTTAATAGAGTACCGGACCAAAGCATTAACACATAGTGAATACATGAACTCCTCAAACTACGGTCATCACCGGGAGTGGTCCCGACTATTGTCACTTTGGGGTTGCCGGATCATAACACATAGTAGGTGACTATAGACTTGCAAGATAGGATCAAGAACTCACATATATTCATGAAAACATAATAGGTTCAGATCTGAAATCATGGCACTCGGGCCCTAGTGACAAGCATTAAGCATAGCAAAGTCATAGCAACATCAATCTCAGAACATATTGGATACTAGGGATCAAACCCTAACAAAACTAACTCGATTACACGATAAATCTCATCCAACCCATCACCGCCCAGCAAGCCTACGATGGAATTACTCACGCACAGCGGTGAGCATCATGAAATTGGTGATGGAGGATGGTTGATGATGACGACAACGACGGATTCCCCTCTCCGGAGCCCCAAACGGACCCCAGATCAGCCCTCCCGAGAGAGTTTAGGGCTTGGCGGCGGCTCCGTATCATAAAACGCGATGAATCCTTCTTCTTTATTTTTTTTCTCCCCGAGCACGAATATATGGAGTTGGAGTTGAGGTCGGTGGAGCTCCAGGGGGCCCACGAGGCAGGGGGCACGCCCACAGGGGCAGGCGCACCCCCACCCTCGTGTCTAGGGTGTGGGCCCCCTGTCCTTGATTCTTTGCCAGTATGTTTTATTATTTCCAAAAATAATCTTCGTGGAGTTTCAGGTCATTCCGATAACTTTTGTTTCTGCACATAAATAACACCATGGGAATTCTACTGAAAACAACGTCAGCCCGGGTTAGTTCCATTCCAAACATGCAAGTTAGAGTCCAAAACAAGGGCAAAAGTGTTTGGAAAAGTAGATACGACAGAGACATATCAATGTGCTCTAATATCTTGGGTTCTTAGGTGATGGGTTCACTTCGCAAAGATGAAGGATTAGGGAGAGATTGAACCATGGCCTAATTAATGATGCATGATCAAATTTATTCCCACTAGCAACCCTGGAGAATTTACAATGTGCACCGACCTCTCCTAGTGAATACAAAATATTACGTTGTGCTCACGGAGTTTTCTTCTATAAAAAAATGCCAACAGGCTAGTCTAGCCCGGGTTGGTCTCGGTTTTTAATGGGAGAAAAGGTGGTCCATTGATGTTCTCGAAGAAGGAAATAACAATACAAAGACTAGAGCCGTAGATCTAATGTACACTGATGTAAAGAATTCATCATGCCAATAATTCTTCTTGGAGATTCATCATGCCAATTATTATTCTTGGAGATTGACTTGAATGTATGATGAGGAGTTTCGGTGAAGAAATAAGTTCAAAATGTGGGATTGTATGCGTTGGCTTCATAACGCGCATGACCTCCCTTGGCTGCTCATTGGTGATCTCGATGAGATCCAGTTCTTGCACGAGAAGGAAGGTGGTAATCCTCGGCTGCAACAGTACATGCAAGCGTTTCAGAGTGCAATTGATGAATGTGCTTTAAGATCTTGGGTTCTTAGGTGATGGGTTCACTTCGCAAAGATGAAGGATTAGGGAGAGATTGAACCGTGGCCTAATTAATGATGCATGATCAAATTTATTCCCACTAGCAACTCTGGAGAATTTACAATGTGCACCGACCTCTTCTAGTGAATACGGAATATTATGCCTTGCCTGTCCTGGCTAATGGTGACGCACAATCGAATCACTTAACTGATTACACTCGCGGTTTCATGATTGGGATCAAAGAGTTGTGAAGAAGCCAAAATAGAAATACGCAAGAACAAAGAGATTTAGAGAATGTGATGATTGGACCGATGGATGATATGAACGATGAAAAGAAAAAAGAATTGAATAAGTCATTGAATATCTTCTAGAGCTAGATGAGATACAAATGATGCAGAGATCAAGGGTGAATTGGTTGAGAACGATGACCATAACAACACTCTAGGCATATGCATCGGCGAGAAGGAAAATGAACTTCATCAAAAAGTTTAAAGGTATTGGTGGGAATTGGCTTTGAAGGTACAACATATTTGAATCCACATGAGATGAAAAAGCAGGAAAGGCGGGTGAATGGTTTGGGTGGGCCAGGGCGGGGCTTGGGAGCGGTCCGGACTCCCGCAAATCTCCCCCATGTTTGTCTCTGATTTGCACTAGATCATCGATGGCGCGCGTTGCTGCGCCCGTACATTTTTAAATTAAAATGGTTGGCATTTATAAAAAATAAATAGGGATGCAAAATGTAAGTGCATCTAGTGCCACCCCTAGTTGGTTTTGGAGTATTGACGAGAAACCTAGTTGAGGGATTAATGTGTTTGTGAGAATTGCAGGATAACACAGGTAGTAGTCCCTCATTGATTCGGTTTACCTACCAGAGATGACCCCTAAAAATGTGTGAAGACATTGAAGATAATGGTGGTATGTGAAGATATTCACATTGAAGACTATGACATGAGAAGACATCGCATGAAGTCTTTGGAGCGCGAAAACATAGTTGTTTCGCAATTTCATTTTCTTCTCTGTTGAGTCATAGGAACCACCGTACTGTTAAGTGGGGTCCAAGTGAACAAAGTCAGAGTGACTAAAGTGATGCTCAACCAAATCCTATGTCTTCAAGCAAAGACAATGAGAGCAAATCTTATGCAGAGCTGGATGAGTCAGGTTTACTCGTAGCCCAAGTTAATCTGCCGCGTGTGTTTGAAATCTGACCGTTGGAACATGTGTCAGTTCTTTAGTGACCCAAGGTCATTTCAGACAAATCAGGTTGGGTTGCCTAGTGGCTATAAATAGCCCACCCCTACACCATAAATTGGTGGCTGCTCAGAGTTAGTGCACGGCTTTTGTCGTTTGAGAGCAACCCACCTCCGAAGCTTTTGAGAGAGAGAAATCCTTGCGAGGACAAAGCCCAAAACACCCAGAGCCCAAAGAGTGTTTGGCATCACTGAAGTCTTTCTGTCCGTGTGATCCGAAGACTTGTTACACTTGAGGACTATGAATCCTCCAGCCGGTTAGGCATCGCGTTCTGAGCATCCAAGAGTCATTGTGGATCGTCGGTGAACGAAGTCTGTGAAGGTTTGGAAGTCTACCTTGAAGACTTACCAGAGTGATTGGGCGAGGACTGTGTGTCCTTAGCTCAAGGGGAATAAGGTGAAGACGCGGTCTTCTGAGTTGAATCTTAGCCTCCCCAACCAGACGTACAGTTGTAACAGCAACTGGAACTGGTCCAACAAATACCTATCCTCACCAAGCAACTGGTTCTATCTCCTCCTTCTGTTTACTTATAGTTTGTCTTCGTGAAGTCATTGCCTGCTTGCATTATCTGTTTGACTTCACTGTGTGACTACTTGTTCTGATTGGCTTCATACTATCTTCCATCCTGATCCATACTGCCTAGCTGCTAATAGTCTTCGTGCTTTCACTTCATTGAATACTTGACTATGGCTTGGTTAGTGTAGTCTACCTTCCGATGCATGTTAATAGGTTCATTTCTATCGTTTGTCTTCGAAACTTCCATGTTTTAAAGACTTTCATAAGAATCGCCTATTCACCCCTTCTAGTTGATAACTAGCACTTTCAATTGGTATCAGAGCAAGGTACTCCCTTGTTCTGTGTGATTCGGTTTAACCACCTAGAGTTTTATCTATGTCGACTGCAGGGATAATCAAAGTCTCTGCTGCGTGACCTATCTTTGATGGCACTGATTACCCCTACTAGAAGAATAAGATGCGCATGCATCTTGAAGCCATTGATGTCGATCTATGGTATGTCGTCAAGAACGGCGTTCCCAAGACTGGTGAAGGTGTCACCCCTGCTGATGTCAAGAAGTTCGTTCAACTGGATTCTACTGCCAAGAGGCAAGAACATCATCTGTGGTCATCTGATCAAAGGACAGTATGGCCATGTCAGTGCTCTGGAAACGTCGAAGCTAGTCTGGGACTGGCTCTCCAAGGTCAACGAAGGCGTCTCAACCCAGAGATATCAAAGGATCAGTGTCCTTCACAACCTCTTCAGCCGCTTCAAGAGAAACGACAATGAGAATGTTCAGCTCACGTTTGATCGCCTCACTGACATCACAAGTGAGCTCCATGCTCTCGGCGCCACTGAGATCACCAAGCATGAAAGCGTCAAGACACTCCTGAGATCACTTGACAGCTCATTTGACACCCTAGCCCTAATGATTCAAGAACGCCCTGACTTCAAGACACTTGATCCTTCTGACATACTTGAGAGGCTCAACACACATGAGTTTCAGCTATCTGAGAAAAGAGATATCTATGGTCCCAACTATGGCCGAACTCGTGCTTTGAAGGCAAAGGTTGTTTCCTCTTCTGAAGAAGAATCTGACTGCAGTTCTGGTGATCCTGAAGACATTGGAAAGGAGCTTGCTATGCTTGTGAAGAAGTTCTAGAAATTCACCAAGAAGAAAGGCTTCAGAAAGTCTTCACGATCCATCTCAAGAAATGATGAAGCTTCTACTCATGACCACAAGAAGAGAACATGCCACAAGTGCAAGAAACCTGGTCACTACATCTCTGAGTGTCCATAGTGGGACAATGAAAACAACAACAACAAGAAGAGCAAGGAATATGATTCTGATGACAAGAAGAAGAAGAAATCCTCAAAGTCTTCTTCCAAGTCTTCATCAAAGTCTTCATCACACAAGAAGAGCTCATCTGGCAAGGCTCATGCTTTTGTTGGCAAGGAGATGGATTCAGAGGAGGAGTCTGCTTCTAAGGAGGCGGAGGTGGAGTCTGAGGAGGAGTCCGACTCTGGCGTTGCAAGTCAGGCTCTAGCTACAGCCTACATTGCCAAGTCCATCTTCAACACTGAAGACAATGGCTCCGTCACCTACGCTGATGCTAATGACAAGGAGGACTCTGCTACCACCTACTGCTTCATGGCACGTGGTGCCAAGGTAAACTCACGCGATGCTTACTTTCAAACATCAAGTGAAGATGACTCTGATTGTGAATCGAAACCCAGCTACAAAACACTTGCTAAAATTGCAACTGAACAACAGAAAGCTATGGAACATATTCCAAAACTGTTAGACAAAATCGATGACATGTTGGACGCAGAAATGACCCGATCTCAGTTGACGGTGTCCTGGACTAGGGGGTACTCACCACGTCATCTCCCGGTCTATTAGATTGGGCCGAGGACCCCCATGGCTGTATACTCATGGGCCAGTTCGAACAGCTGTCGCATACATGGAAGATTCTACAAGACTTGGTGATCAAGACAAGGACTCCTCCCCACCGGCGTATTCGGCTAGGACTCTTGTTATCCTAGGCCTCTGGTGCATTATATAAACCAAGGCCAGGCTAGTCGATAGATCATATACATACAATCATACCATAGGCTAGCTTCTAGGGTTTAGCCTCTCCGATCTCGTGGTAGATCAACTCTTGTAATACCCATATCATCAAGAATAAATAAAGCAGGACGTAGGGTTTTACCTCCATCAAGAGGGCCCGAACCTGGGTAAACATCGTGTCCCCTGCCTCCTGTTACTATCCGCCTTAGACGCACAGTTCGGGACCCCCTACCCGAGATCCGCCGCTTTTGACACCGACATTGGTGCTTTCATTGAGAGTTCCACTGTGTGTTCGGCAAAAGGTTGATGGCTCGCCTGCAGATCAACTACGACTTCGGCATCTTCGTCACCAGCTCGACTGGTCACCTTGGTTTGACCAAGGACTACGCCCTACCTCCGATCATCATGTTCGGATAAGAGCCTTTATAAACATCAACTCTGATCTCTATCAAGATCATGAAGGAATCATCCAGGGAGCCCGGGGGCTCAACGTCAACATTGCTCTCGGGCGACTGTGCTGTTTTTCTGGACAGCAAACTTGTGTCTGCCGCCACCGCCTCCTCAAGTGTCTTTTTAACGATCTCTTTGGTGGAATTGTGCGGAATTGAGTCTACAACAACCTTGGAAAGTTTCGTCGAGTTCCGATGGAGGAATCTTTGGCAATCCACGATATACCGGAGCCCTGTCAAATCTGGACGGGAATCTGGATGAGTTTAGGGCGTGGTGTCCAACTTCTAGCTCGGACATCCTTTGGAAGATCCAACCGTTGATCGGCTGCGGAATTCCTATATCTACCACCTCTCAAAATTTTAGCTTGATCCGACCGTCCAAACTCCGGGAACCTTCCGATTAGTGCGTCACTTTTCGGATATGTTTTCTACGCGAAAACGAATCCGACCCGAGTTCGTCTTTTCTATGAACGGGATTTCGGACATCCCTTTTGAAGGAAGTTTTGTATGAGATATTGTGTTTTGTTCCCGAACACATCCCACTAACTTTAAGATCTTTTGAACATGATCTTCAACATCATGTTGGTGTCAAACCAGTCCGGTAATATTGCTCCACGGCTGTCGACCTGCGCTAGACACGTCGTCACTTTGTTGTGCCGAGCTCAACCTCTTCGAATCATCATCTCGGCAAGCCGAACAAGAGTCCGGCATCGCGAAGGATAAATCATCACCAACATCGCCGCCCCACGGATTACACGGAGCTGGCATACCGGCATCGCCGCACGGTCGCTTCATCAAGCCGGCATCGACCATGTCACGACCTGCATCGGCAGGGCCGCACTATTGCTTCTTCAAGCTGGTGTCCATCACGCCGACCTACTTCGACTCATCGGCTGACATCGAGGCTTCGACATCTCGGCTGGACCGGGGGCTTCGCCATCTCTTCATCAACCTACTCCGGACACTTCGGTGTCACTAGCCGACCAGCTCCGTCACGTTAGTTGGACCAAGGGCCTTGCCTCGACGAGCCAACCTTTGCCAGTATTGCCATGTCGTCATTTTATCGCCCATCAGGCAATGGGTGTGCGGATCGGATCCCAATTTTGGGAATCACCTTCCTTCGGATTGCTACAACAAATAAACCAGGTGCTATTAATCCAAATATTTTTTGCTTGTTTGGGTTCATTTTTCCCAAGGAATTATTACTCTGGTTTGTCCATCATATGTACACAGGTCTATCAAATGGTGGCCGCATTAACGACAGTCGCATGGTGGTTCGGTCAGTTTCCGTACATAGTCCGGCGAATGCCGCATCCGGAGCTCGGACCGACTTGTGAATTCAGGCTTTGACACGCCTTTACCGCATCACGCCGACGCCCTGCATCGACATTGATTTCGGCGCCATGCCATATTTCTTTTATTACTCACTTTTCATAAATTATTTATTATGCAACGATTTTTTTAATTATCATTATTACTATTATCTCTGGTTTGCACTATTTTTTGTGCACAGAAAATGATCCGGGGACTTCGGCGTCACTCTGCCGGTCTGCATTGACTGTGCTATGTCACCACTTCGGCGTGTTGAGCTCTCCGCTTCGCCACCTCGGGACCGGCTTGGGGGATGGAACCTTGTCCCGCATCAAGCTCGGACCGCGTCATCAATACCGAACACATTAACTAGCTAAGTCGCTTTCATGCTCAAAGCTTTAATTTCTAACTTGTGTTCGGTTCGACCAAGCATTATACTTTTTTGGAAAAAAGCTGCTTGTAAAAAAAATTCCTTGTCCAAACTTTGTTTGTGACGCATAAATTCAAATACCCAATTCATTTGGGGGCTTCCTTCATGAAGCTTTTCCTCTTGCATATGATTATACTTGTACGGCTTCGTTCCTTATTCGTGTATTACGCCACAATATGCACCATATTGACTTAAGCGATTTGCAAGCTGGGTTGCCTCGCTCCTGTGTTTACCCCTACGTTCCCGATTGTTCGGCTAGGGAGTAAAGGGAGCACCTCTGCGATTGTCACGATCGGGTCATCCTAGCCGGACCTCAGACTGGGTGAGGCCGAAAGCTAGCGCTCTTATAGTTTTCAATGATGGTCGGCACACAACGGAACTCATGAGTACAAAAAATCTATTGCACAAGTCTCATAATAACAATGAGCACCGAAGAAAGGTATCGGTGGGGGTACTATTTTCTTCGAAGATGCTTCTTACACTTCGCAGTAATATAGCATAAGTTCCCTGAGCGCGCTTTGTCTGTTACAGCCTTATGGCCTGATTGCCTGGTAATTGGAAACACCATCGATATTCTCGACAGATGGAGTACATAACACTTTTAGGTCCTTGACCAAAGAGGGAGAAGCCGACGGTCGGTTAAGACGCGTTTAAAGTTCGGTTGAACATAGATATGATATAAGTACTTCGGTACATGTAATCATTCTTTTACCCAAGTCACTTGGGGGCTCTTAAATTTATATGAGCCGTTTTATGATAAGTGTTCTTCTTCTTAGTCATTGCAAAGTTTTATTATTATTATTATTATTATTATTATTATTATTTATCATTCCTTTTTCCGACACAAGTATGTGGTCACTAGCTGAGGAGCCTAATTTCTCTCTCGAAACAGCTAGAGTTTAGTATGCTAAACTGGCCTAATGAGAAGTACTCCGCCTTCGGGATAGGAGGTTGAAGCCGTAGGCTGACCCACTTGAAGTCTTGAGATAGGATGTGTCATGTTAAAGCACGGCAGAAGCACTTTTTTTTCTAGTCCAATTTTCGGATTGGCACCGAACACTTGATCTAGTTCGGACATTAAACTTTTGAATAAGTTTTTTGGCTTTTCGAGCCTATGGCACTTTTAACTATTTGTGCTTTTCCAGCATTAGTCTCGCAGTGCAACGCCGGACACCTTTAGGGATTCGGCAAAAACATTCTCGGATATTGCTATATATGCATCGGTTTCGAATTGTGTCTTCGGTCAATAGTTGGGTTGCCTGGCTCCTGTGCTTTCCTCCTACGTTCCGCTTTGTTCGGCTAGGTGTGCAAAGGGAGAACCACTGCGATTGTGCTTCCAGCTCGCATGGTCAAGCACCTCAGTGGAGAAAGCCGAAAACTGACTGTCATAATAGGCATAAACTGATCAGCGATCCGATGACTATGTTAAATGACGGGCCGTTCATAACATTAGCCGAAGTGTTTACGGCTTGACCTCGACTATCGCCGGACACTACCGGGGGCTGTTAACTGGCCTCCCAAACTAAATCCTCGATATTTTGCTCTTACATTCGAGCTGAGGTTTCATGATCATGCTTAGCATGACAACCCAAAGAATGGAACCGATAGCGGGACTATTTTCTTTGGAAGACATTTCTTCTGTTAAATAGTAATATAACATATCTCTCTGCGTACCTTAGTTTATAAAACTGTGTGGCCAGATTGCCTTGTTTGTCGTAAATCTTTGCCCTCATAAAGGCTTTATAAAGTAGGACAAACACTCCTCGGCTACTGGCCGAGGAGGTGGAAGCCGATGGTCGGTCAACAAAGTTTTGTACAATGCGGATCCGAGCATTAATGACGTAAAGTACTTGGATACATAGAGTCATTACATATAATTTTTGATTTTACTATGGATATCGATCCTTAATTCGGCCACCCATGCCCGCATTAAGGCTCGGGGGCTACTGGGCTTCGGGCTTATTATTTACAAATATTACAGGGGCACAACGATCCCCTGATCTGGTGTTGCCACCCGACCAATGTCTCGGGGGCTACCGCATTGGCAATCCAGTGCAGAAAATTTAAGTGTAATACAGTTTCCGAGGAGATTTTGATCCTCAGGTTGGCCTGCCACACCCAACCTGAGTCTCGAGGACTAAGCACGCCGCTTTTTGTGTCCCAAAGTATTCTGCCGAGCTAGGACTTGATTCTCAGGCCAATTTTGCAAATCAACCTGAGTCTCAGCGGCTACTGGGATCAGCGGTCTTACGTCATCTTTCAGGTGCATCTCGGGCTTTAGACCGATACACACCTTGAGGGCTACTGGCTATATATCTCGTCAGAGAATAAATTGCACCAATAAAATATATTGACAAAAAAATGGCCCACGATCGGGGTGGTGCACCACCTCGGAAGCAGTCTGGCATAATGCTCGGGCGCTAGTGGCTGGCTCCATAGAGGGCATTTCCAGCATTAAGCTCGGCTAAACTCCTTCAACTCTTTTGGACCAAGACGATCTATGACATCTTGGATATAGTCCGGCGTTGGAGCTTGGACACAGTCCGGCGTTGGAGCTCGGATACATTTCGGCGTTAGAGCTCGGAAGCAGTCCGGCATTGGTGCTCAGCTGCAAAAGATACCTCGAATGCAGTCCGACGTTAGAGCTCGGACGCAAGAGGACACTGCCTCCCGGGAACAACTTCAAACCTGAGGTGTGGCATAAAAATAACAAGGCATTGATAAAGGCCGGAAACTTAAAGGGGCTCCTCGGATACCCGACGTGTAACCTCGTCGAATGCATTTCGGCGATCCTCAAGATCGAAGATGGGAAGATTTGTTGAACCAGTTTCCAAGACCGACGACCGAAGATGAAGAATAGTTCGGAAGAATTGAGGAGCGTCTCTAACTTGAAGACCGGTTCAGGGGGCTACTGACAGTGTCCTGGACTAGGGGGTACTCACCACGTCATCTCCCGATCTATTAGATTGGGCTGAGGACCCCCATGGCCGTATACTCATGGGCCAGTTCGGACAGCTGCCGCATACATGGAAGATTCTACAAGACTTGGTGATCAAGACAAGGACTCCTCCCCACCGGCGTATTCGGCTAGGACTCTTGTTATCCTAGGCCTCTGGTGCATTATATAAACCGAGGCCAGGCTAGTCGATAGATCATATACATACAATCATACCATAGGCTAGCTTCTAGGGTTTAGCCTCTCTGATCTCGTGGTAGATCTACTCTTGTACTACCCATATCATCAATATTAATCAAGCAGGACGTAGGGTTTTACCTCCATCGAGAGGGCCCGAACCTGGGTAAAACTTCGTGTCCCTTGCCTCCTGTTACCATCCGGCCTAGACACACAGTTCGGGACCCCCTACCCGAGATCTGCCGGTTTTGACACCGACATCAGTCCTTAATTGAAGACATAAAAAATCTTCATGTTAAGTATGCGGAACTTGAAAGTCGTCATGAAACGCTCTCAACAACTCATGAAAAGCTTTCCTACGATTATCTTCAAAGGAAGCAAGGACTTGAGAAATTGAGAGCAGTTCATGAAGATCTTCAAAAAGAAAACGAGTCACTTTGTGCTCAACAGACCAGTCCCGCTCAGGAAGAATTTGAACCACCATGTCTAAAATGCCTTGAGCGTGATAACACCACTTCTGTTGCTGAATGTTCTACTGTTGCTACTATTGCAATATCTTCAACTGTTGATGTGGTAACTATCCCCTCTGTTGAGGATGCCACTGCTATTGCTGATGAAAATGCTAGGTTGAAGACATTGCTTGAGACAGGGATGTACAAAAGTCTCAAAGGGCATCAAACATTATGTGATGTCCTCAAAAAGCAGATTCTGAACCGAAACCCTAGGAAAGAGGGTGTTGGGTTCGAGAGGAAAATGAATGTTGATGGTTCTTACTAGAAGCTTGAGCAGTACCCCAAAACCACATGGGTTGCTGCAAAGGAACCTTCAGTGGATCCATCCACCCTATCTGGCTTCACTTGTGCTAACCCTATTATCATTGATGAATCCTTTGATGCAAATTATAAACTGTTTAAGAATCAGAATGGTGAAGTGTTTGCCAGGTATATTGGTATTAACTGCAGGAATGGGCCACCTATGAAGAAAATCTGGGTGCCCAAAAGGTGTCTGGAAAATCTTCCTATGAATGTCATCATGACACCACAAGGGAAGAAGACAAACCCCAGACCAAAGGCTTCATATGGTCCAAAGGCTTCATACAGACACATGACTCACCTGAGTCACCCTAACACCAATGTTTTGTAGGAAAATCATACTCAAACTTATGAATATGAGCGTGGATCATCAAACCAATATATTCATAAGACTAAGAACTACTCTGCTTATTCATATGCGTACTATTCGCCTCCTGCAAAGGCTATTTGCTAGGGCCCCAAAGCCAAAGTTCTCAGATGTTGCACTTAGACTCATTGCTTGAAAGCCACCCTGAAGATGTGGGTGGTTAAGAAGACTTAACTCTCTTTTGTAGGGAAAGGTCTCCAGCCAGAAATCAAAGGCATCAGATGCTATTGCTGGGGACCTAAAACATCTTGTGGGGAGCAAGATAAAATGCCCGAATGGTCTTATTATGTATTTTGTTCCTGAGTCGCTTGTCACTTATCCTATCAGTCCTAACCTGGATTTGAGCTTTCATAATCCACTTGCTCGTCAAATGTTTATGCTTCACAATACTCTTCGTGAAGACTATCCCCCTAACTGCACTGTAGGGTATGACACCAGCTGCTTTAGAATGGATTATGGATAGCGGATGCACTAATCATATGACTGGTGATCGAAGTCTTCTCATGGACTCAACCTTACGTCCATCGGACAAGAGTCACATCACAGTTGCTGACACTAGTAAAAGCAAGTCTTTGAAGGGTATCGGAAAGATGATTTGTAAATGGTAGATTTCTCAGCAGGACCACAGCTTGCCGTATGTCTTCTTGCAAAAGCTTCAGAGTGCTAGCTCTGGCATCGGAGGCTAGGGCATGCTAGCATGAGGAACTTGCATACTCTCGCAAAGAATAAGCACGTCATAGGCATCGAGGGCGTCAAGTTCAAGAAGGATCACTTATGCGGTGCCTGCGAAGCTGGAAAGATGATGAGGGCCAAGCATCCCTCGAAGACAATCATGACAACAACTCAACCCTTCAAACTGCTACACATGGACCTATTCGGCCCTACTCACTACTCTACTCTCACTACTAGTGCTTGTCTCTATGGCTTCGTCATTGTTGATGATTATTCAAGATATACATGGGTGCACATAATCCTCTACAAGACTGAAGTGCAGGATGTCTTCAGACGCTTCGCCAACCGTGCCATGAACAATTATGGCGTCAAGATCAAGCATATCAGAAGTGACAATGGCACAGAATTCAAGAACACCGGCCTCGTCACTTATATTGATACATTGGGCATCACTCATGAGTTCTCAGCTCTGTACACGCCGCAGCAGAATGGCATCGTGGAGCGCAAGAACAGAACACTCATTGAGATGGCTCGGACGATGCTTGATGAATACAAGACTCCAAGAAAGTTCTAGTCCGAAGCCATTGATACTGCATGCCATTTCATCAACCGTGTTTATCTTCACAAGCTTCTGAAGAAGACATCCTATGAACTCCTTACTGGTAAGAAGCCAAATGTCAGTTACTTCAGAGTTTTTGCTGCTAGGTGCTGGATCAAGGATCCACGACACACTTCAAAATTTGCACCGAAAGCACATGAAGGTTTTATGCTTGGTTACAGAAAGGATTCTCACTCCTACAGAGTCTTCAACCTCTTTCACTATAAAGTGGTTGAAACTGTGGATGTGCGGTTCGATGAGACTAACGGCTCGCAAAGAGAGCACCTGCCAAATGTGCTAGATGAAGTTCCACCCAGTGAATCCATCAAGATTATGGGAACTGGAGAAATCATACCGTCTGAAGCTCAGGCTAAAGAGTAACTTATCATTTCTGCACCTAATCAACCTGAAGACAATGCGTAGCCTGAAGACAATCCTCCTAATGATGACAATGATTAGCAAGAGCAAAATCTTCGTCCAGTTCATCCTTGTGTTGCAAATGAAGTACAGATTGAGAAGATAATTGATAGCATCAATGCACCTGGTCCACTCACTCATTCAAGAGCAACACAGCTAGCAAATTTCTATGGGCACTTTGCATTTGTCTCAATATCTGAACCCAAGAAAGTTGCTGAAGCCTTCATGGAACCTGAATGGATTCAAGCTATGCAAGAAGAGCTTCAATAGTTCGAGCTGAACAATGTGTGGGAATTGGTCAAGCATCCTGATCCTCGTAAACACAATATCATAGGCACTAAATGGATATATTGCAACAAGCAATATGAGCATGGTCAAGTTGTCGGAAACAAGGCTTGTCTCGTTGCTCAAGGATACACTCAAGTTGAAGGAATTGACTTTGATGAAACATTTGCTCCCGTGGCTAGGCTTGAAGCCATTCGCATACTGCTAGCCTACACAAATCATCATAACATCCTTCTGTATAAAATGGATGTGAAGAGTGCCAACCTCAATGGCAAGATTGAAGAAGAAGTGTATGTTGCACAACCTCCTGGCTTTGAAGATCCAAAACATCGTGATATGGTATACAAGCTCAATAAGGCACTGTATGGCCTCAAACAAGCCCCTCGCGCTTGGTATGACACACTCAAAGATTTTCTGAAGAGCAAAGGCTTCAAACCTGGTTCCCTCGATCCCACACTCTTCATGAAGACATATGATGGTGAACTGTTTGTGTGCCAAATATATGTGGATGACATTATCTTCGGTTGCACTAATCAAAAGTACAGTGATGAGTTTGGACACATGATGCAAGAACAACATCAGATGTCCATCATGGGTGAGCTGAAGTTCTTCCTTGGTCTTCAAATTCGTCAGCAAAGCAACGACATCTTCATATCTCAAGAGAAATACCTCAAAGCCTGCCTGAAGAAGTTTGGAATGCAAGACTGCAAGGGATACACGACGCCAATGCCAACCAAAAGTCATCTGGGTCTTGATGCCAATGGTAAAGAGTTTGATCAAAAGGTATACCGCTCCATGATTGGTTCTTTACTTTATTTATGTGCATCTAGGCCAGATATAATGCTTAGTGTTTGCATGTGTGCCCGATTCCAAGCGGCGCCAAAGGAATCGCATCACTTAGCTGTGAAGCGAATTCTTTGATATTTGGCCTACACCCCAACATTAGGATTATGGTATCCAAAGGGCTCAGAGTTTGATCTAGTTGGATTCTCGGATGTTGATTATGCTGGTGACAAGGTGGATCGCAAGTCTACATCACGCACATGTCATTTTCTGGGACGATCACTTGTCAGTTGGTCTTCAAAGAAGCAGAACTGTGTATCTCTCTCCACTGCTGAATCTGAATACATTGCTGATGGATCTTGCTACGCTCAGCTTCTATGGATGAAGCAAACACTCAAAGACTATGGTATCCATCTGAAGCAAGTACCACTCTACCGCGACAATGAAAGCGCCATCAAGATTGCCAACAACCCAGTTCAACACTCGAAGACAAAGCACATTGAAATTCATCATCACTTTCTCAGAGATCATGTCATGAAGGAAGATATTGATATCATTCACATCAACACTGAAGAGCAACTGGCAGATATATTCACCAAGCCCTTGGATGAGAAAAGGTTTTGCAAGTTGCGGTGTGAGCTAAATATCTTGGAATCCTTAAATGTTCTGTGATTAGGCACACATCCTAACACTTATGCATGTTGATGACTTAGATGTGCAACACATGAAGTAACATATATCTTCAGTTAATTAAGATTTACAATCTAAGTGTGAATACATTAACGCGGAATTTGACTTCGGAGCGCCACGATAATTGTGCGCCGTGTCTGGGTCTAATACTTCCTATACGGTGGGTAACGCCACCACCAAACTTTTGTTTGGAGTGTTTTCTGTTGGCGTTACATTTGCAAAGTCTTCGCATTTGGTTTGTCTTCAATATTGGCATGACTTCATGTTTATCTTCACAATGTTGATTTGGTCTTATTCTGATATATACATAAGTTAGTGTTCTGTCCTCTACAACATTCACTTATAGCTATGTCTTCTCATTTGAATCTTTTAAACTAAGTGAATGTGATCGGGCCCTAACCTCTCTATGCTTCCCTCTCAAATCTATCTATCCAAATCATATGCATTCTATTGAAACCGTCAAATGTCTTCTCTGCGTCCTTGTCAGCAGAAGATATAGAGACAAACATTAAATCTTTTTTAAATGCTCAATCCTTATTGCCTGAAACTCGGAGAAGCGGGAACGACCACCCAGCAATCCAAGCATGCGTGGGAACATGGAACAACTTCCAATGTGTTGCATGTTCGCCATGTGTCCCTTAGATGTGAACTACCAGGGGCACCTGCGTAATTGCGTTGTGCTGTCCCTGTCCTTATAAATACACACCGCACCCGAGTCATTATCTTTTCTTCCACCTCTCCACAAACCCTAGCGCCACTGCTAGCTCTCGACGATGCCGGCGGCAAAGCGCTTAGCTGCCGCGACCTCACCGACGCCGTCCTCACGCCGGCCGCGGACATCGTCTTCTTCGCCGCCGCCGTAGGTGTCCTCCGTCGCCAAGTTAGGGCACGAAAGATCGAATTGCTCGACCTCATCTTCTACTCCGTCTAGCAGTTCATCTTGTGGTATATTAAAACTCTCCTTTTACTATCTTTTTGATCCGATAGATTCATCCTTTTCAACCACAAGTGGTTTCTGTCTCTACAAATTTGGATCTATTCTGTTCTGCATCTCATAACATGCCTTGTATATTCACTTATGCTTCACACACAATTAGATTCCTCACTTGTACTTATTCTTGGATTCGTACAAATCTGGAACCAACTCTCATCATATAAGTGAATGTCTTCGCGCTATGAGGTCAATGTCTTCAAACTGATTTATCTTCAAAATCTTCTGAGAATGCATATGACCTCTTCCCCTTCCCTCGCATCTCTAATGTTGTCATAGGTACATGTCCGTGGGAGAATCCGTTATTTCCCATAGTCTGCATTCATATCCAGAGTTCTTACAGTGTCACATCAATTCTCCCGAAGCCAGTTCATGTCTGACCAGCTGACGGAAGCCATTGCAAGTTCTGAAGCCATTCAGTCTGAACTTCATGGCAACAGAGAAATCAGTCAGGGAGGGCGGCAGACAGCGCCGTGGGAACACAGCTGTCTTTGTCAAAACCGGCGGATCTCGGATAGGGGGTCCCGAACTGTGCGTCTAAGGCGGATGGTAACAGGAGGCAGGGGACACAATGTTTACCCAGGTTCGGGCCCTCTCGATGGAGGTAATACCCTACTTCCCGCTTGATTGATCTTGATGATATGAGTATTACAAGAGTTGGTCTACCACGAGATCGTAGAGGCTAAACCCTAGAAGCTAGCCTATGATTATGATTGCTGTTGTCCTACGTACTAAACCCTCCGGTTTATATAGACACCGGAGGGGGCTAGGGTTACACAGAGTCGGTTACAAAGGAGGAGATCTACATATCCAAATTGCCAAGCTTGCCTTCCACACAAAGGAGAGTCCCACCCGGACACAGGACGAAGTCTTCAATCTTGTATCTTCATAGTCCAACAGTACGGCCAAAGTATATAGTCCGGCAGTCCGAGGACCCCCTAATCCAGGACTCCCTCAGTAGCCCCTGAACCAGGCTTCAATGACGATGAGTCCGGCGCGCAGATCCTCTTCGGCATTGCAAGGCGGGTTCTTCCTCCGAATACTCCATAGAAGATTTCGTTCACAAGGATAGTGTCCGGCTCTGCAAAACAAATTCCACATACCACCGTAGAGAGTACAATATCCCACAAATCTAATCTGCTGACAAATTTCATAGCGTGACATCACGCCATGGCCCGGTCATTATTCGAACCGTTTTTCTCAACCAGCTACTGCACATATTGCGAGGCGGTTTTCTTGGTACGTCTTGTTGAAGCAGAGATCGTGTCCCCTTATCATGGGATTCTCATCAATACGGGTGTGGGTAACCCAACCGCGCCTGCTGGCATGACTCCTCAACTTTAGGCAAGTTCCGAACGGCCATGCGGAGGACGCTTGATAGTCATCCTCTTTATAAAGGGGCCAAGGCCTGTCCTTTTCTTCTCGCACTCGATCCTTCCCCTCCCCCACCTCGAGTTCCAACACCCAAGGCTCAGGCTAAGCGCTTCGGACCTTCAACCATGTCTGGATCCAACCTTCAAGGCCGGTGGATGGCCTCCTCTGTCATAGAGGGGGGCATCAAGAAGCTAAGGGAAGCCAGGTATCTGACCGCCGAAATCTCGCACAGGCTGCCTGCTCAAGGGTAGGTCATCCCCACTCCCAAACCCAATGAGAGTGTCGTATTTGTTTCCCACTTCCTCCGAGGGCTAGGCTTTAGTCTTGATCCCTTTGTTAGAGGGCTTATGTTCTATTACGGGCTTGATTTTCACGATCTAGCCCCAGATTCCATCCTTCACATCTCGTCGTATATCGTCGTGTGTGAGGCCTTCCTTCGCATCACCCCACACTTCGGCTTATGGCTCAAGACCTTCAATGTGAAGTCGAAGATGATCAATGGGCGACACGCAGAATGCGGAGGTGCCATAATAAGCAAAGGCGCCGACCCTCCATGGCCAAAGGGTTCCTTCCCGGAGGTGTCCAACTTATGGCAACGGGAGTGATTTTACATCACAACTCCCAGAAGTACTAAGTGGGTAGCTCCCCCTGCCTTCCGTTCCCGCCCCCCCCCCCCCCCCCCCCGCTACAACTGGCGTCATGGGTCAACAAGGGGCTGGACTCGGGGCCAGTTAATGATGTGCCGACATTGCAAAGTCGCATCTGAGATCTCCTCAAGAGGGATGTCAGTCTCGTCAAGGTAATGCAAGTTATGCTAGTTCATCGGGTCCTGCCATGCCAACGCCGTTCTCTCTGTATGTGGGAGTTCAACCCGGAAGGACCACGAACTATTCAGCAATTCTTCGTCATGACGCTCGAAGGGATGTATGGATTGTTCTTAGGATCACGAATAAAGTGTCCGGACACCACCGAGGATGCGGGTCTAAACTGCAATCTTCTAGATACCCATGTAAGTAATTCTGCGGCCGAACACGTCGTCTTTTCATTTGTCATAACATCATTCTGAAAAAATTGCTCTTGGCCAGGACTGGATAATAAAGGCGAAGATGATCAGGTGTTCGGCCCCCCTTCCCGAAGGCTCACTGGATCCTGTACTAGCCAGGATGCTTGAGCATGAACTTTATCAAGTGCCATCAGGGGAAGATAAAGGGAGGAATAAAGAAACCGAAAGCGTGCCTCACGCATTACTCATCCAAACCAGGGGAATTAGTGTATCCGCGAAGGAGGATACTCGGGGAGAAGAATCTAGAATCCCCTCTCCCCAAGGAAGGAAAAGGACCACCTATGAAGACTTGGAAATGAAGGTTTCCAAACGAGGGAAGAAACCTTCGCCAGGGAACCCTGCCCCGAAAGGCGTCCTTACCACACAGTGCCCTCAAGGGGGCCATCCCTCCACCGAGCTGTAAGTGACTCAAGAGTACTTTTGGTAAATATATCCTGCTTTATCTCCGAGGACAATAACCGAGACATATATCTTGCAGTCCAGCTCGTAGCCCTTCTCAATAGAGTTCTTCTTTGGGGGATCTTCTTCCGAAGATGATGGAGAGCGAAACGCCTCCCCCTGTCTCCCCGCCTCCTGGGGCGGACGACCCTGAGGTGTCATCACGGAGGATTTCTCCTGATCCACCGAGGCCAGAAGTTAACCCGTCGGCCACCCGAAGTCCGGAGCATTCGGCTCCTAAGGAGAGCAACAGAAAGAGTCTGGGACTGTTTGGTGCACAACCGGACGCACTGATGGGTCTTTTGGAGCAAGCGGCTATCTCAGAGGCGCATAGTACTTTAATGGGTACGGTGGTTGAGAGGATTTCATCCGCCAAAAGTGGGTTGCATGAGGCTTTTATGAGTCTTCTAAGAGGCTTTGAGGTACGCAAAGTAATATATGAATTTTTGACGGTACTACACATGCTAGGTGTGCTCTATACAGATAGTAGCCCCTGAGACTCTGGTTGCTATCCCGAGGCGGCAAACAGAGGATCATAGTCCCAGGTAATGATCGCACTGCTTTCATGTGCAGGCGGCTGACGGTACGGTGGCTGGCCGGACTGCTGAGTTTGCCGGATTGAGGCGGCAACTTGATACGGCAGATGCCGACATCGTGCTTGTGAACAAGCGGCTTGACGAGGCACTGGGTATGTGTTCTCTAGTGGTCAATAGATATTAAGAGGAGCATGATGCTAGTATCTATAACATGCTGTGACTGCAGATGGAGCTGCCGCCATGGAGACCCTTCGGGCGGAACTTGCCCGAGCCAAGGAACAAGCCAGGAGAAGTGATGCGGCCGCCCTAAAGGCGGCCAAAGAGTTAAGAGCCGAACGGGCTGCTCATCGCTAGAGCAAAGATAAAATAGCCAAGATGGCTGTTAAGTTGAAGGATGCCGCCTACCAGTATGAGTTTCTTGAAAAGGAAAGCCAAGCGAAAGTGGCGGACCTGAAGAAAGCCATGGTAGCAGCCAAGGAAACCCGCTCTAAAATCAGAGCGACGAAGGAGGAGCTCCGTCAGGCCGGAGATATCATGGCTGGGAAGCCCTTTTTGTTGCGAACGAAGTTTGGAGATCCGAAGTATGCCCCTCTAGATCAATTATGGAGTGCTGCACACACGTATTCGGACCTGGCAATGAGTGCTGCTGATGCGACTAAGTTTTTCAAAGATCGGAAAGATCATGAAGTGGAAAGATTGTTCTGGCCGTAGTTCAGTGCTCCAACGCGTCCGCTGCTGTTAAATGAGCAAATGGCCGAGTGGGCTGAGCTCCATAGGTTGTCCGGGCTTGCCATGAGGTCTGTCGTGGATCATCTTTGGCCGGAAGGACCAAGGACGAATAGTTATTTTGGTTTAGTGCAACGATTCCTTGGTGTTGTGCCGCATATCGACGCTGTAAAGAGATCGGCGTGCATAGAGGGTGCGCGGATGGCTCTTGCCCGTGTTAAGACATACTGGGCAGAGATGGATGCCACCGCTATTGCAACCCGGGGTCCGGCCATAGGCTAGGTCTCGGCCGAGCACTATTTTGAAGATGTCCTTGAAGGCGCTCATTTAATAGAGGCTCAGTGCTCGAAGAGTATTATGTTCGAGTGACATGTATCCCAATTGTAAAAACAATGCTATTTGGATTATAAAGGCTGTGTTTATACTTTTGCCTGAAAGTATTATGATGCCTCCTGTGCGGCTGTTTATGTATGTATATAACCTGAAAGTTTGCAGTCGTCGGCTTTAGCCCCCACGCATATAATGCGGAGGTGTTCAGAAAAGTGCGTATTCACACTTGATCCAATGTCTTGGTCTATTAAGGAGGTGATAGCGCGGCGAACAAGGCAATCGGACTATATTGCTTTAACACTTTCACTTAGTCATAGGAGTTTGATAGTGGGCTACTATATAGCCCCTGGTACTTCCGCGCTTATCCGAATACGGTGCGCATACATACATGACCGGGAAACCGGTCCTTCGTTAATGCGGAGGAATCACGAAGATTTTGCTGAGTCCTCGAGTGGTTGACTAGTCTCACGCTTTATCATGACAGTCAGTTTTCGGCTTTGTCTACTGAGGTGATCATCCAGATGAACCAGGGCACAATCGCAGTAGTTCTCCCGGTGCCACCTTAGCCGATAGAGCGGAACGTAAGGTAGCAAAACACGGGAGCCGGGCAAACCCAACTATTGACCAAAGACATGATTCGGAGCTGATGCATATAAGGCCAAACTCGCGACGCTGAACACTCCCTAAGGTATTCGGTCTTTATAATGTATACTGGGCTGAGTAACGCACTCGATAATAAGCCCTGAATTTCCAGGTACGTGCGTTAGTCTGACGTGATGAAATGTCAATAACGCCAGCATCCCTCTTGGTTATGTTGAGTATCCGGAGGGTGTGAAGCAACAAGAGATAGTAAAAAAGGTTTACGCAGGGTCTTAATCTAAAAAGAAACCTTTGAACGGGGTCCTGCTACACGTCTGCGCCTGTGTCTTCGTTGTGCCGTATCCTGGAAGGGTGTAGCACGATGATCATCTGTAAGAGAGAAAAGCCCAGGTGAAAGTTTTTGTGCGAAAAATTGGTTATTCTTAATAAACCATTAAAATTCAATCTAAATAAGGTCAAGCCGATCTATAGTCCTGTTTACATGTGGGAATCACCTAGCACCACCTATGGGGGTATATCCATCGACCCAGTCTTAGGTTTATCTGAGCTGTTACAACTAGTGGTGCGCCGGACGCGTCTAGCCGTGTCCGCAGTCTTGACGACCGATCATTTATTCTGGTTGGAGAGGTCGTTCAGTGTTCGGCTACTAAAGCCGCCACACATTCTTCCGCATGTAAGGAACGCTCTGTGTTTCCGCTAACTATGATGATGCCACGTGGACCGGGCATCTTAAGCTTAAGATAAGCGTAATGCGGTATTGCATTAAAACGAGCGAAGGTCATTCTTCCGAGTAGTGCTTGATAGCCGCTTCGGAATGGAGCGATGTCGAAGGTTAAATTTTCACTTTGGAAGTTGTTGGGAGAACCGAATACAACCTCTAGTACTAGAGAGCCCGTGCAGCGGGCCTTTGGGCCTGGTATTGCTCCTTTAAAGGTAGTATTGCTTTGGCTGATTCTTGTCGGGTCTATCCCCATTTTGCGGACTGTGTCCTGATATATCAGATTAAGACTACTGCTGCTGTCCATAAGGCTCGGGTGAGATGGTATCCGTCAATTATTGGGTCTAGTACCAAGGCAGCCGATCCTCCGTGCCAGAGACTAGTCGGGTGATCCCTGCGATCAAAAGTGATAGGGCAGGCCGACCAAGGGTTGAACTTGGGGGTGATGGGCTCCACGGCGCATACATCTCGGAGTGCGCGTTTGCTCCACCTCTTCATTACGTGGATCATGTTCACTGTTTTGACCTCTGGTGGGAATTTTTCTGTCCCCGAGTGTTTTGCTGGCGAGGCTCATCCTCGTCTACACTTGGTGTTTCCCTCCCCTTGTGTTCGGCGTTTAGCTTGCCGGCCTGGTTGAAGAACCAACATTTTCTGTTGGTGTGATTTGCCATTTTGTCGGAGGTGCCATGAATCTGACATAATATGTCTAGAATCTTGTTTAGGCTGGACGGTCCATCTCTGCTGCCTTTGAATGGCTTTTTCCGTTGACCGGGTCAAGAGCCCCTGAATCCGGCGTTTACCACCGTGTTGTCTGGGCTGTCTTCATTGTTTCGACGCTTGCTTTTATTGTGTCGTGGTTTTCCATTGCCATCCCTGACTTCGGATGTGCCTGGGTCGCTGGTGCCTCTATGGGCCAGGCAACTATCTTCGCCCGCGCAAAAGCGGGTCATAAGCCTTGTTAGGGCTGCCATTGTCCTCAGTTTTTCCTGGCCGAGGTGTCTGGCTAGCCATTCATCCCGGACACTGTGTTTGAAAGCCGCTAAGGCTTCGGCGTCTGGGCAGTCGACAATTTGATTCTTCTTAGTGAGGAATCTGTTCCAAAGCTTTCGGGCTGACTCTCCGGACTGTTGAATTATATGACTTAAATCGTCTGCATCCGGAGGTCGGACATAGGTCCCTTGAAAATTAGCCGTAAAAGCATCCTCAAGCTCTTCCCAACTTCCAATTGAGTTTTCGGGGAGGCTCTTCAGCCAGTGCCGAGCTGGTCCTTTCAACTTGAGGGACAAGTATTTGATGGCGTGGAGATCATCTCCGCGAGCCATGTGGATATGAAGGATAAAGTCCTCAATCCAGACCCCAGGGTATGTCATTCCGTCATATGCATCTACGCTCACGGGTTTGAATCCTTCTGAAAATTCGTGATCCAAAACCACATCGGTGAAGCATAGGGGGTGTGCGGCACCCCTATATTTGGATGTGTCATGGCATTCTGACGGTTGTAGTGTTCGGTATTGATTCTGTGCCGGAGCGCGTTTCCTAGATCCGTAGATAGACCTGGTCATACCGGCTTTTTGATGTAAGTCCTCACGTGAATCGTGTGCTGACTTATGTGCGACATCGTTATCCGCCATATCGCGTCCACGGGGTGGTCAATCCGGCTGATCGACCGTTTTATTTTTCGGTTGTATAGGCTCTAAAGCCTCGTCATCAAATTCAGGCAGCAGCTTGCGCTTTGGATAGCTCGTTGTGTGGCGGCTGTCACCGTACTTTTCTTCAGAATCGAGCACTTTGTTCCATCTACTGTTGAGTGTATTTTGCGCGGCTTTAAGCCTCTGCTTCTGCTTCTTCAGACTCCTCGCGGTGGCAATAAGCCTTCTGTGGAGGTCCTCTTGCTCCAAGTGCCTCTTCGGGATGATGTGTGCATCGTCGGCCGGACTGTTCTCCTCTCCAGAGACAGGTTGATGAGATTTACCCTTCGCGTCGCCATGATCGGACAGCGGATCCGTACTATGTTCGCCGTCTGCTGGTTCATCCTGCTCTGTTGCTGGGTCCATGTGGTCATCGTTTGCTTTGGAGTCGACCGGGATATTATTCTTTCTTGCGCTGTTATCGCTGTTTTTGCCGAGGCGGGATTTGGAACGGCGCCTACATCGTCGCTTTGGTTACTTCTCGAGGGGATTATCCTTCGCTGCATCCTTCCGTTCCTCGTCATTGTTTTCTTTGGGTGTATCCACCATGTATATATCGTGTGATGAAGTGGATGTCCAGCGCCCTGTGGGCGGTGGTTCCTGTTCCTCTCATGCATCATCGTCCATACCGTCGATGTCTTCGGAGTCGAAATCAAGCATGTCGGTTAAGTCATCGACAGTGGCTATTAAGTGGGTGGTGGGTGGGGAAGGAATTTCTTCGTTGTCCGCTTCCCACTCCAGCCGGATGATGTCTACTACACAACCTTCTTCTTGTAGACGTTGTTGGGCCTCCAAGTGCAGAGGTTTGTAGGACAGTAGCAAATTTCCCTCAAGTGGATGACCTAAGGTTTATCAATCCGTGGGAGGCGTAGGATGAAGATGGTCTCTCAAAAGCAACCCTGCAACCAAATAACAAAGAGTCTCTTGTGTCCCCAACACACCCAATACAATGGTAAATTGTATAGGTGCACTAGTTCGGCGAAGAGATGGTGATACAAGTGGTATATGGATAGTAGATATAGGTTTTTGTAATCTGAAAATATAAAAAACAGCAAGGTAACTAATGATAAAAGTGAGCACAAACGGTATTGCAATGCGTTGAAACAAGGCCTAGGGTTCATACTTTCACTAGTGCAAGTTCCCTCAACAATAATAACATAATTGGATCATATAACTATCCCTCAACATGCAACAAAGAGTCACTCCAAAGTCACTAATAGCGGAGAACAAACGAAGAGATCATGGTAGGGTACGAAACCACCTCAAAGTTATTCTTTCCAATCAATCCGTTGGGCTATTCCTATAAGTGTCACAAACAGCCCTAGAGTTCGTACTAGAATAACACCTTAAGACACAAATCAACCAAAACCCTAATGTCACCTAGATACTCCAATGTCACCTCAAGTATCCGTGGGTATGATTATACGATATGCATCACACAATCTCAGATTCATCTATTCAACCAACACATAGAACCTCAAAGAGTGCCCCAAAGTTTCTACCGGAGTGTCAAGACGAAAATGTGTGCCAACCCCTATGCATAGGTTCATGGGCGGAACCCGCAAGTTGATCACCATAACATACATCAAGTGGATCAATAAAATACCCCATTGTCACCACTAGTATCCCACGCAAGACATACATCAAGTGTTCTCAAATCCTTAAAGACTCAATCCGATAAGATAACTTCAAAGGGAAAACTCAATCCATTACAAGAGAGTAGAGGGGGTGAAACATCATAAGATCCAACTATAATAGCAAAGCTCGTGATACATCAAGATCGTACCACCTCAAGAACATGAGAGAGAGAGAGAGAGAAAGATCAAACACATAGCTACTGGTACATACCCTCAGCCCCGAGGGAGAACTACTCCCTCCTCGTCATGGAGAGCACCAGGATGATGAAGATGGCCACTCGAGAGGGATTCCCCCACCGGCAGGGTGCCGAAACGGGTCTAGATTGGTTTTCGGTGGCTACGGAGGCTTCTGGCGGCGGAACTCCCGATCTATTATCGTCTTCTATAGTTTTAGGGTATATGGATATATATAGGCGGAAGAAATACATCAGGGAACCCACGAGGGGACCACGAGGGTGGAGGGCGCGCCCAGGGGGTGGGCGCGCCCCCCTGCCTCATGCTCTCCTCATTGATCCCCTGACGTGCACTCCAAGTCTCCTGTATTGCTTTCTTTCCAAAAATAACTTTTCCGAAGGTTTCATTCCGTTTGGACTCTGTTTGATATTCCTTTTCTGCGAAACACTGAAACAAGGGAAAAACAGAAACAGGCACTGGGCTCTGGGTTAATAGGTTAGTCCCAAAAATCATATAAAATAGCATATAAATGCATATAAAACATCCAAGGTTGATAATATAATAGCATGGAACAATCAAAAATTATAGATACGTTGGAGACGTATCAGCATCCCCAAGCTTAATTCATGCTCGTCCTCGAGTAGGTAAATGATAAAAACAGAATTTTTCATGTGGAATGCTACCTAACATATTTATCCATGTAATTCTCTATATTGTGGCAAGAATATTCAAATCCATAAGATTCAAGACGAATGTTTAATATTGACATAAAAATAATAATACTTCAAGCATACTAACAAAGCAATCATGTCTTCTCAAAATAACATGGCCAAAGAAAGCTATCCCTACAAAATCATATAGTCTGGCTATGCTCTATCTTCACCACACAAAAAATTTAAATCATGCACAACCCCGCTGACGAGCCAAGCAATTTTTTCATACTTTTGATGTTCTCCAAATTTTGCAATCTTCACGCAATACATGAGCGTGAGCCATGGACATAGCACTATAGGTGGAATAGAATGGTGGTTGTGGAGAAGAAAAAAAAGGAGAAAGTCTCACATCAACTAGGCATATTAACAAGCTATGGAGATGCCCATCAATAGATATCAATGTGAGTGAGTAGGGATTGCCATGCGACGGATGCACTAGAGCTATAAGTGTATGAAAGCTCAACAAAAGAAACTAGTGGGTGTGCATCCAACTTGCTTGCTCACGAAGACCTAGGGCATTTTGAGGAAGCCCGTCATTGGAATATACAAGCCAAGTTCTATAATGAAAATTCCCACTAGTATATGAAAGTGACAACATATGAGACTCTCTATCATGAAGATCATGGTGCTACTTTTAAGCACAAGTGTGGTAAAAGGGTAGTAGCATTGCCCCTTCTCTTTTTTCTCTCATTTTTTATTTGGGCCTTCTTTTTTTAGGCCTCTTTTCTCTTTTTTTTATTTGGGCTTCTTTGGCCTCTTTTATTTATTTATTATCGTGCGGAGTCTCATCCCGAGTTGTGGGGGAATCATAGTCTCCATCATCCTTTCCTCACTTGAGACAATGCTCTAATAATGATGATCATCACACTTTTATTTACTTACAACTCGATACTTAGAACAAGATATGACTCTATATGAATGCCTCCGGCATTGTACCGGGATGTGCAATGACTCATGAATGACATGTATGAAAGAATTATGAATGGTGGCTTTGCCACAAATACGATGTCAACTACATGATCATGCAAAGCAATATGACAATGATGGAGCGTGTCATAATAAACGGAACGGTGGAAAGTTGCATGGCAATATATCTCGGAATGGCCATGGAAATGCCATAATAGGTAGATATGGTGGCTGTTTTGAGGAAGGTATATGGTGGGTTTATGGTACCGGCGAAAGTTGCGCGGTACTAGAGAGGCTAGCAATGGTGGAAGGGTGAGAGTGCGTATGATCCATGGACTCAACATTAGTCATAAAGAACTCACATACTTATTGCAAAAATCTATTAATTATCGAAACAAAGTACTACGTGCATGCTCCTGGGGGGATAGATTGGTAGGAATAGACCATCGCTCGTCCCCGGCCGCCACTCATAAGGAAGACAATCAATAAATAAATCATGCTCCGACTTCATCACATAACGGTTCACCATACGTGCATGCTACGGGAATCACAAACTTCAACACAAGTATTTCTAAAATTCACAACTACTCAACTAGCATGACTCTAATATCACCATCTCCATATCTCAAAACAATCATCAAGTGTCAAACTTCTCTTAGTATTCAATGCACTTTATACGAAAGTTTTTATTATATCCCTCTTAGATGCCCATCATATTAGGACTAAATTCATAACCAAAGCAAATTATCATGCTGTTTAGGACTCTCAAAATAATATAAGTGAAGCATGAGAATTCATCTATTTCTATAAAATAAAACCACCACCGTGCTCTAAAAAGATATAAGTGAAGCACTAGAGCAGCAACAAACTACTCCGAAAGATATAAGTGAAGATCAATGAGTAGTCGAATAATTATGCAACTATGTGAAGACTCTCTAACATTTAAGAATTTAAGATCTTGGTATTTTATTCAAACAGCAAGCAAATCCTAACAAAATAAATTGACGCTCCAAGTAAAACACATATCATGTGGTAAATAAAAATATAGCTCCAAGTGAAGTTACCGATGAACGAAGACGAAAGAGGGGATGCCTTCCGGGGCATCCCCAAGCTTAGGCTCTTGGTTGTCCTTGAATATTACCTTGGGGTGCCTTGGGAATCCCCAAGCTTAGGCTCTTGCCACTTCTTATTCCATAATCCATTGAATCTTTACCCAAAACTTGAAAACTTCACAACACAAAACTTAACAGAAAACTCGTAAGCTCCGTTAGCGAAAGAAAACAAAACACCACTTCAAGGTACTGTAATGAACTCATTATTTACTTATATTGGTGTTAAACCTACTGTATTCCAACTTCTCTATGGTTTATAAACTCTTTTACTAGCCATAGATTCATTAAAATAAGCAAACAACACACAAAAACAGAATCTGTCAAAAACAGAACAGTCTGTAGTAATCTGTAACTAACGCAAAATTCTGGAACCCCAAAAATTCTAAAATAAATTTCTGGACGTGAGGAATTTATATATTAATCATCTTCAAAAATATTTAACTAAATATCACTCTCCAATAAAAAATGGAAGCAATTCTCGTGAGCGCTAAAGTTTCTGTTTTTTACAGCATGATCGCAAAGACTTTCCCCAAGTCTTCCCAAAGGTTCTACTTGGAACAAACACTAATTAAACACAAAAAACACAACCATAACAGAGTCTAGATAAATTATTTATTACTAAACAGGAACAAAAAGCAAGGAACAAAAATAAAGTTGGGTTGCCTCCCAACAAGCGCTATCATTTGACGCCCCTAGCTAGGCATGATGATTTCAACGATGCTCAAATAAGAGATAAGAATTGTAACATAAAGAGAGCATCATGAAGAATATGAGTAGCACATTTAAGTATAACCCACTTCCTATGCATAGGGATTTTGTGATCAAACAACTTGTGGGAACAAGAATCAACTTGCATAGGAAGGCAAAACAAGCATAACTTCAAAACTTTAAGCACATAGAGAGGAAACTTGATATTATTGCAATTCCTACAAGCATATATTCCTCCCTCATAATAATTTTCAGTAGCATCATGAATGAATTCAACTATATAACCATCACATAAAGCATTCTTTTCATGATCTACAAGCATAGAATTTTTAATACTCTCTACATAAGCAAAATTCTTCTCAATCGGAATAGTGGGAGTATCATAAGAGACTCGAATACTATAAATTGTTTCCACATTAAAAGAGTAATGTTCAGAAAAAGGGTAATCATAATCATGATTTTTTTTATAAATGTAATCATCACTACTTTTTATAGCATATGTATCACCACAATAATTATCATAAGTAGCAACTTTGTTCTCATCATAATCGATTGAAACCTCTTCCAAGATAGTGGAATCATTACTAAATAAAGTCATGACCTGTCCAAATCCACTTTCATAATTATCACAAGTAGGAGGCATGCTATCATCATAATAAATTTGCATATCAAAACTTGGGAGACTACAAATATCATCTTCATTAATCATAGCTTCCCCAAGCTTGGGACTAACATTAATTGCAGCAAATATATTCTCAAAAACATCATCTTATTCAAACATAGCATCCCCAAGCATGGGCCTTTTCATATCATAAGCATAATCACTTTCATCATCAATAGTATGGATAGCACCAATAGTATAGAAATTATCATATTCTTCGAAGCAAGTGCCAAAAAGATTTTCAAGATCGTAATAAGTATCATTATCTTCCCAATCATAATCATCACAACAAGCAATAGGCATAATGAGATCATCATCAAGTGTATCATATTCCACAATTATATTTTCATGAGGCACAACAGTAATAGGAGCAGCATTATTTGGGAGAGATATCTTTTTACCTCTCTTCCTTTTTCTTTTCTTCTTCTAACCACATCATGTGTGGGTTCAATCCTCTTTTTGGAGCTCCTTATTAATGAGATTGGTTGAATAGAAGGCTCCTCCTCGTTACCTGATTCATCATAAGAAATAATAGGTGGATATTGGGAGGTCTCTTCCCTTTCATTAGTATTCTCTTCATCTTCTATTCATTTTATTTTCTTTATGTAATTGGCAATATAAGGGTTTTCAATGCAATTCATCACACAATACATATAAATTCCCTCTAGATCAAAATCAAGAAATTTATCGAGATTAAATTTTGGAATACCCTCAGTTATACGTTTCATTTCTTCATAACCCAAAAGAAGACTAAGATCTTTATGATGCTCAAGGGTAATCAAGTTATCACAATTTTTGGACACGACTTGATCATGAAACAAATAGCATTGGAGCTTTAAATGACCATGTTCATTGCAAAGTTCACAAGGATGGCGATAAATATTGAATCTTTCAGCATAGACATCTAGCCTTTCTTGCAACAATTTAGTTTCTAAATGCTTATGCCTCTTGCAATATCTATCTTCCCTATTTGGTGTGTACTTGCAAACCCAATGCACTCCACAAAAATTGACATGTTTATAGGAGACATTTTCATCATAATTAGTGCAATCATCATTAGTACTATCGATATTCAAGGAGTTCATACTAACAATATTGCAATCATGCTCATCATTCAAAGATTTAGTGCCAAACATTTTAATGCATTCTTCTTCTAACACTTTGGCACAATTTTCCTTTCCATCATACTCACGAAAGATATTAAAAAGATGAAGCGTATGAGGCAAACTTAATTCCATTTTTTTGTAATTTTCTTTTATAAACTAAACTAGTGATAAAACAAGAAACTAAAAGACTCGATTGCAAGATCTAAAGATATACCTTTAAGCACTCACCTACCCGGCAACGGCGCCAGAAAAGAGCTTGATGTCTACTACACAACCTTCTTCTTGTAGACGTTGTTGGGCCTCCAAGTGCAGAGGTTTGTAGGACAGTAGCAAATTTCCCTCAAGTGGATGACCTAAGGTTTATCAATCCGTGGGAGGCGTAGGATGAAGATGGTCTCTCAAAAGCAACCCTGCAACCAAATAACAAAGAGTCTCTTGTGTCCCCAACACACCCAATACAATGGTAAATTGTATAGGTGCACTAGTTCGGCAAAGAGATGGTGATACAAGTGGTATATGGATAGTAGATATAGGTTTTTGTAATATGAAAGTATAAAAACAGCAAGGTAATTAATGATAAAAATGAGCACAAGCGGTATTGCAATGCGTTGAAACAAGGCCTAGGGTTCATACTTTCACTAGTGCAAATTCCCTCAACAATAATAACATAATTGGATCATATAACTATCCCTCAACATGCAACAAAGAGTCACTCCAAAGTCACTAATAGTGGAGAACAAACGAAGAGATCATGGTAGGGTACGAAACCACCTCAGAGTTATTCTTTCCAATCAATCCGTTGGGCTATTCCTATAAGTGTCACAAACAGCCCTAGAGTTCGTACTAGAATAACACCTTAAGACACAAATCAACCAAAACCCTAATGTCACCTAGATACTCCAATGTCACCTCAAGTATCCGTGGGTATGATTATACGATATGCATCACACAATCTCAGATTCATCTATTCAACCAACACATAGAACCTCAAAGAGTGCCCCAAAGTTTCTACCGGAGAGTCAAGACGAAAACATGTGCCAACCCCTATGCATAGGTTAATGGGAGGAACCCAAAAGTGGATCACCAAAACATACATTACAAGAGAATACCCCATTGTCACCACAAGTATCCCACGCAAGACATACATCAAGTGTTCGCAAATCCTTAAAGACTCAATCCGATAAGATAATTTCAAAGGGAAAACTCAATCCATTACAAGAGAGTAGAGGGGGAGAAACATCATAAGATCCAACTATAATAGCAAAGCTCGCGATACATCAAGATCGTACCACCTCAAGAACACGAGAGAGAGAGAGAGATCAAACACATAGCTAGTGGTACATACCCTCAGCCCCGAGGGAGAACTACTCCCTCCGTGTCATGGAGAGCACCGGGATGATGAAGATGGCCACCGGAGAGGGATTCCTCTCCGGCAGGGTGCCGGAATGGGTCTAGATTGGTTTTCGGTGGCTACGGAGGCTTCTGGCGGCGGAACTCCCGATCTATTGTCGTCTTTGATAGTTTTAGGGTATATGGATATATATAGGCGGAAGAAATACATCAGGGGAGCCACGAGGGGCCCACGAGGGTGGAGGGCGCGCATAGGGGGGTGGGCGCGCCCCCTGCCTCGTGCTCTCCTCGTTGATCCCCTGGCATGCACTCCAAGTCTCCTATATTGCTTTCTTTCCAAAAATAACTTTTTCGAAGGTTTCATTCCGTTTGGACTCCGTTTAATATTCCTTTTCTCGGAAACACTGAAACAAGGGAAAAACTGAAACTGGCACTGGCTCTGGGTTAATAGGTTAGTCCCAAAAATCATATAAAATATCACATAAATGCATATAAAACATCCAAGGTTGATAATATAATAGCATGGAACAATCAAAAATTATAGATACGTTGGAGACGTATCACCGAACATAGTTTGGCCAAGGGCCTTCTGACAAGGAGAGAGACCTTAATGAATTCAGCACGTCGCCTAGGGGCGAGTGCTGAAAGATATCCGCGGAGGAAAACTCCATAATCAACGCCCAATCAGGTTCGATAGGCACGGACACAGGCGGTTCGGAGCCCGTGGCCGGGGAAGAATCCAAGGGTCCGGCAACACAGGTCTCGTAGGAGGTGAAGTCAGTATTCAGCTCTATCGCCACTGAGTGTGCGGCCTCCGTGGCGGGGTCTATCCCCGTCCTCGGATGGCGCAATCTGCTACGGATCAAGGGCCGGAGTTGCCATAGGTGTGATCTCCCGAACACTGTCCGGCGGCAGAGCTAAGTCATGCTTGTCGTGGCTGTGCGGCGCACCTGACACGGGCTCGAATCCGTCGAAGATCAAGTCTCCACGGATGTCGGCAGTATAATTTAAGTTTCCAAACCTGACCTGACGGCCAGGGACGTAGCTCTCGATCTGCTCCAGATGGTCAAATGAGTTGGCCCGCAGTACGAAGCCGCCGAGTACGAAGATCTGTCCAGGGAGAAAAACCTCACCCTGGATCGCATCATTGCCGGTGATCGAAGGAGCCATCAAGCCTTATGGTGATGACACAGTGGAACTCTCAATGAAATCACCAATGTCGGTGTCAAAACCGGCGAATCTCGGGTAGGGGGTCCCGAGCTGTGCGTCTAAGGCGGATGGTAACAGGAGGCGGGGGACACAATGTTTACTCAGGTTCAGGCCCTCTCGATGGAGGTAATACCCTACTTCCTGCTTGATTGATCTTGATGATTTGAGTATTACAAGAGTTGGTCTACCACGAGATCGTAGAGGCTAAACCCTAGAAGCTAGCCTATGATTATGATTGTTGTTGTCCTACGGACTAAACCCTTCGGTTTATATAGACACCGGAGGGGGCTAGGGTTACACAGAGTCAGTTACAAGGGAGGAGATCTACATATCCGAATTGCCAAGCTTGCCTTCCACGCAAAGGAGAGTCCCACCCGGACACGGGACGAAGTCTTCAATCTTGTATCTTCATAGTCCAACAGTCCGGCTAAAGTATATAGTTCGGCAGTCCGAGGACCCCCTAATCCAGGACTCCCACAACAGCCAAGGACCTGCCACCAGATCTCTATGAACTATACAAGTCAGATCCTGAAGAGACCTACGGGAATGCAAGAACCGAATCCAATGGATTCGAAGATATTTTTGCAGAGGAATGGTTCAAGTACAAATTTGTCACTGCCGAATATGCTGAGAAGAATGCCATCAAGTGTCCTTGGGGTGATATTCTCTTTCGAAATCTTCAACCCAAGAACAAACCTGAAGCTATTGCTCAGGGTTTCTACCCTTGTATGGTTCGTGGACCATAGCCTGCAAATGCCAACCCATCATCACTGCTATGGTGTCGCGATGACAATCTGTTCAAGCGCAACCTTCAGTTTGCCAAAGCATCTGCCAAAAAGAACAAGAAATCGCTTGGATTAGACTTCAACCCAGGTCCATCTACTCCTCGGGATGATGGCACCCGTGATGCCGAACCCAATATTATCGGGCCCTTCTACAACCTCGAAGGTCTTATCACACACATTGTTGTTCAGGGGCAGCCATGGAGCACTCTGCAGATGATGCTAATTCTGATGAAGTGCCTGCTCCTCCCAAACCACAGAAGCAGAAGAAACCAAAGGCTTCAAAGCCCTCCAATGCACCAAAAGCTTCGTGTGCGAAGCCTCTGGCCACTGCACCTCCTGAAGCCAGTGTGTAGTCTGAAGATCTCTCTCGCATCTCCAAGACCGAGAAGAAGTAGAAGCCCATCCAGATTTCCGGTCAAGCACTGACCCCAGCTGCCGTTCCAAGGAACGAAAATGAAGCCATTGATCTGTCAAGTGACGACGATCTTGGCGATGATGCTCTTGAGCTGCTGATAAAGAGCAAGGAAGAGGCGGAGGTCTTCAATGATCTACCCCTTTTGACTTGGACATCCTAAACAATTTCATTGATGAATGGTTTGAAAACCCCAGCATCAACCTCGATGACCTTGAGCTTCCGATTGGCATCAGTGTCTATTTCCACAATGCCATTGCTACTGAGCTAGCTCCGGCTCAGAAGATTGTTGAACTAAGAACAAGATTGATTATGAGAAAGCTCGGCTCAAGAGAAACATGGCAAACCTCAGCGTGGCTGATGTTCAAAGCTTCAAGCAGACACTGCATGTGCTCAAGGAGCAGTTTCACCAGAAACGCCAGGAAGCAAAAGGTTCAAGAGAGAAAATGAAGTATTTTGCGGAGAAAAGTGTTCAAGCTCACAAGGAAGCAGAAAAGCACAGGGCTCTGGGGCGCCCTGGCATCGACCCCAGAATGGCTGCCAAGAAGAAGAAGAAGCCTGTTGTGGCCCGAGCTGAAGCATCAAGGCAGGAAGAACCTCGCATTGTCTTCCCTGCAAGTATGATAGGCTCGAAGCCTAAGATCCCCATAGCTGCTTCAGAACTCAAGAAAACAAGGGCAGCTGAAGCCGAAGCCCGAAAGCGCAAGACCAAGAACACCACTGACAATGCTCCACCGACCAAGAAGAGAAAGACAAAGAAGAAATATCGGGCTGGTCCCACAGAGCCCCTTGTCGTCGAGCCAATTTCAGTTGCTCGTCCTGCTTCCGAACATCGAGAGAATCGCTTGATAGTTCATGAGCCTGCTTCCACAGAGGCTCCTGAAGCTGAAGACATTCCAGCTGTTGACCCCACCGCAGATGAAGACATTGGTCCCCAAGACAATGTAGAAGATGATGAAGTCCTTCCTCAAATCGAGCACCAAATGGTATCATCGCCTATTCTGACAAACAGCGAACTCATCAGCATTGGTCGTCCTCTGACGCCAATTGCTCAGGATGATTCATGGGCTGATCGCCCTCAAGACTCCCCCCGTCAAGAATCACCAAGTACTCCCCCACCTCAAGCCACCACTACGGTGCCTGAAGATGATGACTTTGTGGTCCAGCCAACTCCCTCTTCAAAGGCGTCGCCCGCACTCCGCAGGCTTCGCAAAGGACCAAGGCCAC
This sequence comes from Triticum urartu, assembly GCF_056163025.1. Taxonomy (NCBI): domain Eukaryota; kingdom Viridiplantae; phylum Streptophyta; class Magnoliopsida; order Poales; family Poaceae; genus Triticum; species Triticum urartu. Next base: position 621,931,491 of record NC_141875.1, read on the forward strand.
AAGTCACTCTGTCGAGCGTTCCAGAAGGAGAAGAGCAACATAACTCAGTGGCATGACAAGTGTTCCCTGGCGCCACTCCAACTGTGAATGTCCCTGAGTCCGAAGCAAAAGCTGCTGAAGACATTCCGACTGCATCAGCTGATGATCAACAAGAACCACCAGAACCCCGTCAAGCAGAAGAGCGAGTTGCCACACCCCCTACCAACCAAGAAACTGTTCTCGAGGAGAACGAGTCTGTGCCAGACCCTCCAACTACTCAAGTGGAGGTTGAAAACACTGAGGCGGCCACCCACAACACTACTGAAGCCAATGACGTTGTCATGGCTGAAACTAATGTGGCACCTGAAGCGAATACAGTGCCTGAAGCCAATGCTCCACCTGAAGCAAATCTGCAGCTCGAAGACAATGCCTCTGCTCTTGTACCACCTCCAAGACCTCACACCACTGAGCAAGCATACGATCATGGTCATCTTGTTACCGTCCGCTGGCCCATTCTGGTTCCTCCGCCTGCTCCCGGACCTCAATTTGACTATCATGTGGAGCACAGGCCTCAGGTCCAGAAGCCAATGCCAAGGCTGCCAAGGTTTCCAGGTACTGCAACTTCACCAGGATCGTTTAATGTGAATGGCTTCATAGCACACAACACCTTCTTTGATAGCGCCAAGAACCCATATTCCAAGCCAAGAATATCATCTAATAGGTTCTGGAGTTATCAGGAGCGCAGTTACTACTCCTGCATACTATACAATCAAGGGCGCATTTTTCTTCATATGCGTCTAGACTGTGAAGCCATTGCTGGACTGCCTTGTCTGGAAGAAGCCCTTGACTGCTTCAAAGATGCTGGCCTTCTATAGTTTGTGACCGATAAAAAGCATTGGAATGAAGAGATTCTGCTACTATTCTATGCCACCCTCCACATTCGCGGCTACAACAGGAATCCGAAGACTTGGATCCTTGAGTGGATGACAGGCGATGTACACCATGAAGCCAAAGCCCAAGACATCATTGAGCTTACTGCCCTGCCCACTCCTGGTGAACACTATGAACCAGGTTGTTAGCTGCACCAAAATGCTTTGGAGAGCATCTTCCAGAAGCCTAAGCCCAACATGAGCCAAATGCTGAGCATGATGAAGCCACTGCCCCAATTTCATATCATACATCTGACGGAAAGATATCCTAAGAGCTACTTGAATTCCCACTTATAAACTCCCGAAACTTTCTGGTTATGCAATCAGGTGTTGGGGATACAGGGGAAGCATAATATCTCACCCAAAACTAGCAAATCCTACATCCAGCTGTATCCATCCTTCAACACATAACCAAGAAACTTTTGAAAATCGTCTACCTCAACCTTCGAAAAGCATCCGTTATACGAGTTATGGCAATACTCCCGAACTCCCGCCCCAGTACTGGGTGGCGTCGAGGTTATCTCACCAACAACTGCATAAAAGAGATTTTCGATGTCGGTGAACTAAACTCAGGTATTCCAGAACTGCAACGATAAAATTGTGATGACAACACCTCGGAGCTCAACTCCCCGGGACACTGCCACAACCCCTAAATGACAGGAGACACCAAGAACAATGTTCTCGTCACAAATCAATCAGAACGATTCCAAGATACCCGCGTGATCCTAAATTTTTTTTAGTGAAATTTGAGAAGAGAAGAGTCAAAACTCTACGTCAGGATACCTCGCCAGAGCGATGAAGGGACTGGGGAGTAAAAAGAATTCCTAAATTCTCCGATATATAATTCCTAAATGACTCAAAATATTTTTCTAGACTCAACTCGTCCGCTAATTCGATCAAGCAATGGGGCTCCTAAGGTCGGGGAAGGCTCTGATTTCCAACTTGTAACGCCCTCGATGCGGCTATATCTCCCACGTGTCGAAGCACGACTTAGAGGCATAACCGCATTGAAAGCAATGTCGCAAGTGAGGTAATCTTCACACAACCCATGTAATACATAAGGGAAAGAGATACATAGTTGGCTTACAATTGCCACTTCACACGAATACATGAATAAAGCATTACATCATCCAATACACTCATGGTCCGACTACGGTACCAAAATAAAAGAAGAACCCCAAATGCGACAAGGTCCCCGATCGACCCCAACTGGGCTCCACTACTGAACAACTAGAACGAAACAACACAAAGGACAAGATCTTCATCGAGCTCCTCCTGAGCTTGGTTGCGTCACCTGCTCGGTAACATCGCCACCTGCAAACTGGTTTTGGAAGTATCTGTGAGTCATGGGGACTCAGCAATCTCGCACCCTCGCGATCAAGACTATTTAAGCTTATAGGAAGGGCAAAAAGGTATGAGGTGGAGTTGGAGCAAGCGACTAGCATATATGGTGGCTAAAACATACGCAAATGAGAGAGAGAAGAGAAGGCAAAGCACGATCGTGAAACTATGATCAAGAGGTGATCCTAGAACAACCTACGTCAAGCATAACTCCAACACCGTGTTCACTTCCCGGACTCCGCCGGAAAGAGACCATCACGGTTACACACGCGGTTGATGCATTTTAATTAAGGTCAACTTCATGTTTTCTACAACCGGACATTAACAAATTCCCATCTGCCCATAACCGCGGGCACGGCTTTCGAAAGTTCAAATCCCTGCATGGGTGTCCCAACTTAGCCCATGACAAGCTATCACGGTCAACGAAGGATATACCTTCTCCCGAGACATTCCGATCAGACTCGGTATCCCGGTTCTACAAGACACTCTGACAAGTTAAAACAAATCCAGCAACACCGCCTGAATGTGCCGACAAATCCCGATAGGAGCTGCACATATCTCGTTCTCAGGGCACACTCAGATGAGACATCCTACGAGTAAAACCAAGGTTGGGCATTGCTGGAGGAGTTTTATTCAAGGCGAACTGTCAAGGGGTTCCCATTATTACCCAACCGCGTAAGGAACGCAAAATCCGGGAACATAACACCGATATGACGGAAACTAGGGCGGCAAGAGTGGAACAAAACACCAGGCATAAGGCCGAGCCTTCCACCCTTTACCAAGTATATAGATGCATTAATTAAATAAGATATATTGTGATATCCCAACAAGTAAACATGTTCCAACAAGGAACAAACTTCAATCTTCACCTACAACTAACAACGCTATAAGAGGGGCTGAGCAAAGCGGTAACATAGCCAAACAACGGTTTGCTAGGACAAGGTGGGTTAGGGGCTTGGTTCAACAACATAGGAGGCATGATAAGCAAGTGGTAGGTATCGCAGCATAGGCATAGCAAAAGAGCGAGCAACTAGCAAGCAAAGATAGAAGTGATTTCGAGGGTATGATCATCTTGCCTGAGATCCCGCGAGGAAGAAGAACGAGTCCATGAAGAAGACAAATGGACGTAGTCGAACGGTTCCTCACAAACGCGACGTTATCGGAACTAACCCGAAGAAGCACACCGGAAAGAAGCAAACAAAGATAATAAACAACCATCACATCAACATGGCATGATGCACAACCAAGTATGATGCATGTCCGGTTTAAATATGCATGGCATGGCAAAGGGCACAAACAAAACTACAAGTTAAGTGGAGCTCAATATGCAACGAGTTGCATATTGACGGAACACCACATCAATTATTTAGTTCTCTCTCGTTTATGTACCCAACAATATTAAATGTCGTTAAACATGGCAAGAGGTGAAACATGAGTAAAATACACAGTCTAAGCAATTTAAATGGGGCCGGATATAACAAACAACAAATCCGGTAAATCCCCATATGCATTAGTAATTTATTGCAACAACAATTTAAACATTTTAATTGTTGTTATCATGATGCGGATGACATGAACAAGTTTATGCAATTTTTATTAAAAGTTGACAAGAGCATTATAAGGCATTTGTCACCGTGGTGGAAGGAAAAGGGGTGCCACGGCAACGATAACGAAAACGGTGCCACGGTTCCGGTTCCGGTAACTCGATTGAGATACCGATGCAAAGGAGAAGTGTGCGGATGCGTGCAAAAGATGGTGGGGCGCTCCCGGATTCCGGGTGTCCCACGGGTTAGTGGCATGGAAAACGAGTGACAAAACGGACATGGTGCAGACAAAGGGTGCATCACATCCAACATGCATTCATGCATTCACGGGCGTCGTTTCGGGGTTATACCTTCGAGGTGAGACTTTTTGAAACGGATCAAGTTCTTAGCGGAAGTAGACGGTCTCGCCACGTTCATGGAGGTAGTAGTTGTACTCATGTCGTAGTGGAAGTAGTCGTGCTATCGTTCATCTGTGGTCACCGGGACGGTAGTAGAAATAGAGGCACGCGACATCTTGTCGAAAATCACGGCGGCGGTAGTTGTACACACGTGGTAGTCGAACTTGATGGAACCAATGTCCTCGAGGTAGTCGTGGTACTCGTCGCGTTGCGAAACCAAAGTGGTACTTGGCAATATCCGGGACGGTCTTGACGTTTCGGTGCGGTGTAGTGGTACATGTCAACGGTCATCGTGGTACTTCGTTCCGGTCTTGTAGTCATTCTAGGCATCGGTGGACCTTCGAGGGACTTGCGTATCCGAAGGGGTACTTGGTGATCGACGGACGTCGTGGTACTTGATGGTCCGGGTCTTGGTGTAACCAAAACGGTCATCGGTGATGGAACTTGGCGAAACCCAGGGACGCTCAGGTCTGTGCGGGACTTGGTCTTGCGGTTCGGAAGCCGGTACAAAGATCTGCGGTTCATGGCGCTGGTCATGGAGGTTGGGGCGGTACGGCGGTGGCCTGCACTTCAGCAACAGAAGAAGAAGGAGGCACGGTAGAGGCGAGGGCACATGCAGCGGCGGCTGGATGGGCTTGGCGAGGGACTCGGCGATGGGGACTGTCAGAACTGCTACTGGTGGTGCTCGACGTCCCTGGCAAAGCGGCGGCCTAGGAGGTACGGTGCTCCGGCGAGGTCGAGGAACTTGGCGACGCGGACTTGGGGGCGCCGAGGGACTTGGCGAGGAGGGTTTCGCGCAGGAACGACGGAGTCAACGAGCACCGGCGAGCGGGACTTGGCGCTGTGGTCGTCCTCTTGGCTCCCCTGCTCGACGCGGGAGCAGGCGTTGACGGAACTTGGTGCTGGAGACGGGCGTCGGCAATAGCAGGTGAGGCCGGCGACGCAGGAGGTCCGGGGCGACGCACCAGCAGGTGAGGCCGGCGACGCAGGAGGTCCGGGGCGAGGCACCAGCAGGTGAGGCCGGCGATGCAGGAGGTCCGGCTGGAGCTCGGTGCAGGTGACGTAGGCGGGCAGTTCCATGGCCGTTCCAAGAAGAAGCAGGCGCCAAGGAGGAGGAACCAAGATCGAGAGGAGGGAGGAGCGAGAGGAAGAGGGCAGTTGGCGGCGCTGGTGGAAGAAGGAGGCGGGGCATCGAGGGAGAGATGCGGGAACGAGCAGGGAGATGGGGATCGAGCGTGGGGCTTCTGGCGGTGCTGGAGGAGGAGACGAGGGAGAGTGGGGGTTGGGCTAGGGTTAGAGCAGTTTAGGTGGCCCGGCTGGATGGGCCTAAGTGGCCGGCTAGGCTGGACCTCTCTCTTCCCTCTCCAACTCTCTTTCCTTCATAATTTTTATAGAATAGGGAAAAAAACTTAGAAGAAAAGAATGGAAGGGTAGGATTGGAATACCCACACGTGACATATTTTTCTCGAGACAGAAAAATATAGAGAATTAATGAAAAAAGGTCGTAGAGAGTTTAGAATATACAAATTCAAATAAGTTTGAATAACCCTCAAACTATTTGAATTTGGAAGCAATTTAAATGGAGACCAAAAGAGATGAGATAACAAAGGCTTTGGGAATTTATGTTGCATGTGTGTTAAAGGTAATTCCAAATTATTGGAATATTTTATTATAGCTCCCTAATATTGGGAGGATATGTTATAAAGAGAATCACCACGTGAATTACCTCGGTTTATATGGATCGAAGATCCATACGGTTTATTTAGTTGAGATGCAAAAGACTTATGGCATGCTGGCATGATGCAATGCACATGATGCAAAGATGAAAGCAAAGAAACAAACAACTGACACGACGAAAAACCCGGAAACCACGGAAGGCATCTGAAGCTCCGGTCTTGGGGTGTCACACTTTATGAACATCAACTCCTATCTCTATCAAGATCATGGAGGAATCATCTAGGGAGCCCGGGGGCTCAACGTCAACATTGCCCTCGGGCGACTGTGCTGTTTTTCTGGACAGCAAACTTGTGTCCGCCGCCACCACCTCCTCAAGTGTCTTTTTAACGATCTTTTTGGTGGAATTTTGCGGAATTGAGTCTACAACAACCCTGGAAAGTTTCGTCGAGTTCCGATGGAGGAATCTCTGGCAATCCACGATATACCGGAGCCCTGTCAAATCTGGACGGAAATCTGGATGAGTTTAGGGCGTGGTGTCCAGCTTCTAGCTCGGATGTCCTTTGGAAGATCCAACCGTTGATCGGCTGCGGAATTCCTATATCTACCACCTCTCAAAATTTCAGCTCGATCCGACTGTCCAAACTCCGGGAACCTTCCGATTAGTGCGTCACTTTTCGGATATGTTTTCTGCGCGAAAATGAATCCGACCCGAGTTCGTCTTTTCTATGAACGGGATTTCGGACATCCCTTTTGAAGGAAGTTTTGTATGAGATATTGTGTTTTGTTCCCGAACACATCCCACTAACTTTAAGATCTTTTGAACATGATCTTCAACATCATGCTGGTGTCAAACCAGTCCGACAATATTGCTCCACGGTCGCCGACCTGCGCTAAACACGTCGTCACTTTGTTGAGCCGAGCTCAACCTCTTCGGATCATCATCTCGGCAAGCCGAACAAGAGTCCGGCATCGCGAAGGATAAATCATCACCAACATCGCCGCCCCACGGATTACACGGAGCGGGCATACCGGCATCGCCGCACGGTCGCTTCATCAAGCCGGCATCGACCATGTCACGACCTGCATCGGCAGGGCCGCACTATTGCTTCTTTAAGCTGGTGTCCATCACGCCGACCTACTTCGACTCATCGGCTGACATCGAGGCTTCGACATCTCGGCTGGACCGGAGGCTTCGCCATCTCTTCATCAACCTACTCCGGACACTTCGGCGTAACTAGCCGACCAGCTCCGTCACGTTAGCTGGACCGAGGGCTTTGCCTCGGCGAGCCAACCTTTGCCAGCATTGCCATGCCGTCATTTTATCGCCTATCAGGCAATGGGTGTGCGCATCGGGTCCCAATTTTGGGAATCACCTTCCTTCGGATTGCTACAACAAATAAACCAGGTGCTATTAATCCAAATATTTTTTGCTTGTTTGGGTTCATTTTTCCCAAGGAATTATTACTCTGGTTTGTCCATCATATGTACACAGGTCTATCAAATGGTGGCCGCATTAACGACAGTCGCGTGGTGTTTCGGTCAGTTTCCGTACATAGTCCGGCGAACGCCGCATCCGGAGCTCGGACCGACCTGTGAATTCAGGCTTTGCCACGCCTTTACCGCATCACGCCGACGCCCTGCATCGACATTGATTTCGGCACCAGGCCATATTTCTTTTATTACTCACTTTGCATAAATTATTTATTATGCAACAATTTTTTCTAATTATCATTATTACTATTATCTCCGGTTTGCACTATTTTTTGTGCACAGGAAAATGATCCGGGGACTTCGGCGTCACTCTACCGGTCTGCATTGACCGTGCTATGTCACCACTTCGGCGTGTTGAGCTCTCCGCTTCGCCACCTCGGGACCGGCTTGGGGGATGGAACATTGTCCCACGTCAAGCTCGGACCGCGTCATCAATACCGAACACATTAACCAGCTAAGTCGCTTTCATGCTCAAAGCTTTAATTTCTAACTTGTGTTCGGTTCGACCAAGCATTATACTTTTTTGGAAAAAATCTGCTTGTAAAAAAATTCCTTGTCCAAACTTTGTTTGTGACGCATAAATTCAAATACCCAATTCATTTGGGGGCTTCCTTCATGAAGCTTTTCCTCTTGCATATGATTATACTTGTATGGCTTCGTTCCTTGTTCGTGTATTACGCCACAATATGCACCATATTGACTTAAGCGATTTGCAACCTGGGTTGCCTCGCTCCTGTGTTTACCCCTACATTCCCGATTGTTCGGCTAGGGAGTAAAGGGAGCACCTCTGCGATTGTCACGATCGGGTCATCCGAGCCGGACCTCAGACTGGGTGAAGCCGAAAGGTAGCGCTCTTATAGTTTTCAATGATGGTCGGCACAAAACGGAACTCACGAGTACAAAAAATCTATTGCACAAGTCTCATAATAACAATGAGCACCGAAGAAAGGTATAGGTGGGGGTACTATTTTCTTCGAAGATGCTTCTTACACTTCGCAGTAATATAGCATAAGTTCCCTGAGCGCGCTTTGTCTGTTACAGCCTTATGACCTGATTGCCTGGTTATTGGAAACACCATCGATATTCTCGACAGATGGAGTACATAACACTTTTTGGTCCTTGACCGAAGAGGGAGAAGCCGACGGTCGGTTAAGACGCGTTTAAAGTTCGGTTGAACATAGATATGATATAAGTACTTCGGTACATGCAATCATTCTTTTACCCAAGTCACTTGGGGGCTCTTAAATTTATATGAGCCGTTTTATGATAGGTGTTCTTCTTTTTAGTCGTTGCAAAGTTTTATTATTATTATTATTATCATTTACCATTCCTTTTTCCGACACAAGTATGTGGTCACTAGCTGAGGAGCCTAATTTATCTCTCGAAACCGCTAGAGTTTAGTATGCTAAACTGGCCTAATGAGAAGTACTCCGTCTTCGGGATAGGAGGTTGAAGCCGTAGGCTGACCCGCTTGAAGTCTTGAGATAGGATGTGTCATGTTAAAGCACGGCAGAAGCACTTTTTTTCAAGTCCAATTTTCGGATTGGCACCGAACACTTGATCTAGTTCGGACATTAAACTTTTGAATAAGTTTTTTGGCTTTTCGAGCCTATGGCACTTTCAAACTATTTGTGCTTTTCCAGCATTAGTCTCGCAGTGCAACGCCGGACACCTTTAGGGATTCGGCAAAAACATTCTCGGATATTGCTATATATGCATCGGTTTCGAATTGTGTCTTCGGTCAATAGTTGGGTTGCCCGGCTCCTGTGCTTTCCTCCTACGTTCCGCTTTGTTCGGCTAGGTGTGCAAAGGGAGAACCACTGCGATTGTGCTTCCAGCTCGCATGGTCAAGCACCTCAGTGGAGAAAGCCAAAAACTGACTATCACAATAGGCGTAAACTGGTCAGCGATCCGATGACTATGTTAAATGACGGGCCGTTCATAACATTGGCCGAAGTGTTTACGGCTTGACCTTGACTATCGCCGAACACTACCGGGGGCTATTAACTGGCCTCCCAAACTAAATCCTCGATATTTTGCTCTTGCATTCGAGCTGAGGTTTCATGATCATGCTTAGCATGACAACCCAAAGAAAGGAACCGATAGCGGGACTATTTTCTTTGGAAGACATTTCTTCTATTAAACAGTAATATAACATATCTCTCTGCGTACCTTTGTTTATAAAACTGTGTGGCCAGATTGCCTTGTTTGTCGTAAATCTTTGCCCTCATAAAGGCTTTATAAAGTAGTACAAACACTCCTCGGCTACTGGTCGAGGAGGTGGAAGCCGATGGTCGGTCAACAAAGTTTTGTACAATGCGGATCCGAGCATTAATGACGTAAAGTACTTGGATACATAGAGTCATTACATATAATTTTTGATTTTACTATGGATATCGATCCTTAATTCGGCCACCCATGCCCGCATTAAGGCTCGGGGGCTATTGGGCTTCGGACTTATTATTTACAAATATTACAGGGGCACATCGATCCCCTGATTTGGTGTTGCCACCCGACCAGTGTCTCGGGGGCTACTGCATTGGCAATCCAGTGCAGAAAATTTAAGTGTAATACAGTTTCCGAGGATATTTTGATCCTCAGGTTGGTCGGCCGCACCCAACCTGAGTCTTAAGGACTGAGCATGCCGCTTTTTGTGTCCCAAAGCATTCTGCCGAGCTAGGACTTGATCCTCAGGCCGATTTTGCAAATCAACCTGAGTCTCAGCGGCTACTGGGATCAGCGGTCTTACGTCATCTTTCAGGTGCATCTCGGGCTTTAGACCGATACACACCTTGAGGGCTACTGGCTATATATCTCGTCAGAGAATAAATTGCACCAATAAAATATATTGACGAAAAAATGGCCCACGATCGGGGTGGTGCACCACCTCGGAAGCAGTCCGGCATAAAGCTCGGGCGCTAGTGGCTGGCTCCATAGAGGGCATTTCCAGCATTAAGCTCCGCTAAACTCCTTCAACTCTTTTGGACCAAGATGATCTATGACATCTTGGATATAGTCCGGCGTTGGAGCTTGGACACAGTCCGGCGTTGGAGCTCGGATACATTTCGGCGTTAGAGCTCGGAAGCAGTCCGACATTGGTGCTCGGCTGCAAAAGATACCTCGAATGCAGTCCGGCGTTAGAGCTCGGACGCAAGAGGACACTGCCTCCCGGGAACAACTTCAAACCCGAGGTGTGGCATAAAAATAACAAGGCATTGATAAAGGCCAGAAACTTAAAGGGGCTCCTCGGATACCCGACGTGTAAACTCGTCGAATGCATTTCGGCGATCCTCAAGATCAAAGATGGGAAGATTTGTTGAACCAGTTTCCAAGACCGACGACCGAAGATGAAGAACAGTTCGGAAGAATTGAGGAGCGTCTCTAACTTGAAGACCGGTTCAGGGGGCTACTGACGGTGTCCTGGACTAGGGGGTACTCACCACGTCATCTCCCAATCTATTAGATTGGGACGAGGACCCCCATGGCCGTATACTCATGGGCCAGTTCGGACAGCTGCCGCATACATGGAAGATTCTACAAGACTTGGTGATCAAGACAAGGACTCCTCCCCACCGGCGTATTCGGCTAGGACTCTTGTTATCCTAGGCCTCTGGTGCATTATATAAACCGAGGCCAGGCTAGTCGATAGATCATATACATACAATCATACCATAGGCTAGGACTCTTTGTCCTCTCTTGTTGTTTGGTGGTTGAACTTTGTTATTTGCTTGTTTGAGATACTTTATGCTTTTGTGTGATACTTGGATGATCATGTGTTTGATTATATGCTACCTTAATGCTTGTTGGATGACATCATCCTTTTATATCCCCATATGATCATTCACTTTGCTTGGTGATGAGTGCATGTATTTAATTATTATCATTTTGAGCGCTCCACCAAGATTTATGTGACATGGAAGAGTAACCCATGATCCAAACTCTTTGTGCATTTGCAGTCCAAAGCAAATCTTAAACTATGCACAAATTTAGGGGGAGCTCTTACTTTTCACATACTTCTCAAAGCGACAATGTTTTTCACTCTTATTATCATTTTGTCAAAGCTTTGACCTATATGTTGTCATCAATTACCAAAAAGGGGGAGATTGAAAGTGCAACTATCCCTAGGTGGTTTTGGTAATTCCTAACAACATATAGCTCATTGAGCTAATGCTATTTCAAGATTAATATTTCAGGAAAGCTCAATGATTGGCATGGCATGGATGAGAAAAGTGGACCCCTCAAAATGCTAAGGACAAAAGGATTGGCTCAAGCTCAAAGCTCAAGACTCTACATTTTCTATTTTAGTGATCCAATATCACATTGAGTCTATAGGAAAAGCCAATACTATCAAGGAGGGATGAGGTGTTGCTTAATGAGGCTCTTGCTCAAAATGCTTAGTGATATGCTCCAAAGCCCTCAACTACTTTCTCACATCCACATATGACCTAAACCAAAAGTCAAACTCGGCCCCACCGATTCTTTCTATCCGGCGCCACCGAGTTCAGATGTCATAGCCACTGCCAAAAACCCTAGGCAAATCGGTCTCACTGATAGGGATCTCGGTCTCACCGAGATGAGATTGTAATCTCTCTGTTTCCCTTTGTAACGTTTCGGTCCCACCGAGATGAGTGATCGGTCCCACCGAGATTGCATTGTAAACTCTCTGTTTCCCTTTCGTAACATTTCGGTCTCACCGAAATGAGCGAATCGGTCCCACCGAGTTTACTTGACCAACTCTCTGGTTAGCTTATTACCAAAATCAGTCTCACCGAGTTTGTGTAATCGGTCTCACCGAGATTACGTCATGCCCTAACCCTAACCATATCGGTCCTACCGAGTTGCATGTCGGTCCCACCGGAAATCCTAACGGTCACTAGATTTGTTGAATCGGTCCAACCGAGTTTATCAATTCGGTCCCACCGAGATTGGCAAGTTGTGTGTAACAGTTAGATTTTGTGTGGAGGCTATATATACCCCTCCACCTCCTCTTCATTCGAGGAGAGAGCCATCAGAACGAACCTACAATTCCAACTTACCTTTTCTGAGAGAGAACCACCTACACTTGTGTTGAGGCCAAGTGGTGTCTCCTAGATTGGCTAGGTGTCACTTGGGAGCCTCCGACAAGATTGTGGAGTTGAACCAAGGAGTTTGTAAGGGCAAGGAGATCGCCTCCTTCATGAAGATCTACCCTAGTGAGGCAAGTCCTTCGTGGGCGACGACCATGGTGGGATAGACAAGGTTGCTTATTTGTGGACCCTTCGTGGGTGGAGCCCTCCATGGACTCGCGCAGCCGTTACCCTTCGTGGGTTGAAGTCTCCATCAACGTGGATGTACGATAGCACCACCTATCGGAACCACGACAAAACATCCGTGGCTCCTATTGCGTTTGAATCCTCCAAACCCTTCCCTTTACATTCTTGCAAGTTGCATGCTTTACTTTCCGCTGCTCATATACTCGTTGCATGCTTGCTTGAATTGTGTTAAGATTGCTTGACTTGTCCAGAGTTACTAAAATTTGCCAAGAACTAAAATTGGGAAAAGGATAAGTTTTATTTGGTCAAGTAGTCTAATCACCCCCCTCTAGACATGCTTTCGATCCTACATCGTGTTTATCCTTTGGCTGGAAATACACGTGCCCCTCGTGCCCATACTGAAGCCACTGAAAGCACAATTTCCCAAAGGCCTCGGAAGCGATCTCGTGTTCTCAATGACCGAGAGCTTCTCGTCGCCCTACATCAAAAACAGGATAAGCATCATGACTGGCTCAAGCGTCAGATGGAGAGCCTCTTGGTGGATGTTAATCGCATTCGCAACCTTGCCACCAAGAATGCATTTGTCACTCATGAAACCTGTCGCCGGTCATGTAAGAGTCTGACTTTGCTGAGCCCTGAAGATGATCTTCAACAGTATGGCTTCACGGAGAAATTCAAGTTTGATTCCGCTCCTCCCCAAAACGCTCACTTGCGTCGGACTCCCTCACTTGAAGACTCTGACTATTCCTCCTCAGCTGCAACTGTTAATGCCAGAGTCATTGATGACCAAGATGATGCTACTTCACCACCTCCAACTTCAGCGTGTATCGACACTGCACCAAGTTCTTCTACACCACCAAACCTCAACGACGACCCTGCTGCTTCACCTACACCTCATGGGAATGAGTAGAGGCTCTATGTCTTCAAACCTTTTTGGTCCTTACTGACAATAGGGGGAGAAGCATATGAGTTGATAGTCTTCAAGAGGGTCCATATGGGTGGTTGATATACTTTTGCCAAGTGCTTACAACTCTCGCTTTTGATACATTTGGTTCTTTGAGTTGTAACACTTAAACTTAATGGTCGTCTGCTACTTTTTCTGCTATTCTGTGATGCGACGATAAATTCCACATGTGCGATGATAAATCCCGCACGAAGTCATATTGTATACGTCCATTTTTCATTATGCATGTCATTATCTTCGTTATATCTTATCATGCATGATGAATTGCCTTCATAAGTTGAAGAGGATATCCACAAGTACAACCTGCCATGTGCATTTTCATGCCAAAAGCAAAATACATATATGCACATCTTCAGGGGGAGCCTTTTGCTACTTATGAAGACAATACCTTGATCCTTTACAATTTCACATACTTTTATCCTCGTTGAAAACTTCAACCAGTTGATTCGGTTGAGGGACTACTGTGTTTGTGAGAATTGCAGGATAACACAGGTAGTAGTCCCTCATTGATTCGATTTACTGCTACCTCTTCAGCACTTGCGTTGGTTTTCCCTTGAAGAGGAAAGGGTGGTGCAGCAAAGTAGCGTAAGTATTTCCCTCATTTTTTGAGAACCAAGGTATCAATCCAATAGGAGGCTACGCGCTAGTCCCTCGCACCTACACAAAACAAATAAATCCTCGCAACCAACGCGATAAGGGGTTGTCAATCCCTACACGGTCACTTACGAGAGTGAGATCTGATAGACATGATAAGATAATATTTTTGGTATTTTTATGATAAAGATGCAAAGTAATATAAAACCAATGAAAATAACTAAGTATTGGAAGATTTAATATGATGAAGATAGACCCGGGGGCCATAGATTTCACTAGTGGCTTCTCTCAAGAGCATAGGTATTTTACGGTGGGTGAACAAACTACTGTCGAGCAATTGACAGAATTGAGCATAGTTATGAGAATATCTAGGTATGATCATGTATATAGGCATCACGTCCAAGACAAGTAGACCGACTCCTGCTTGCATCTACTACTATTACTCCACACATCGACCGCTATCCAGCATGCATCTAGAGTATTAAGCTCATAAGAATAGATTAACGCCTTAAGCAAGATGACATGATGTAGAGGGATAAACTCATGCAATATGATGAAAACCCCATCCTATTATCCTTGATGGCAACAATACAATACGTGCCTTGCTGCCCCTACTATCACTGGGAAAGGACACCGCAAGATTGAACCCAAAGCTAAGCACTTCTCCCATTGCAAGAAAGATCAATCTAGTAGGCCAAACCAAACTGATAATTCGAAGAGACTTGCAAAGATAACCAATCATACATAAAAGAATTCAGAGAAGATTCAAATATTGTTCATAGATAAACTTGATCATAAACCCACAATTCATCGGTCTCAACAAACACGCCGCAAAAAGAAGATTACATCGAATAGATCTCCACAAGAGAGGGGGAGAACTTTGTATTGAGATCCAAAAAGAGAGAAGAAGCCATCTAGCTAATAACTATGGACCCGAAGGTCTGAGGTAAACTACTCACACTTCATCTGAGAGGCTATGGTGTTGATGTAGAAGCCCTCCGTGATCGATGCCCCCTCCGGCGGAGCTCCGAAACAGGCCCCAAGATGGAATCTCGTGGATACAGAAAGTTACGGCGGTGGAATTTGGGTTTTGGCTCCGTATCTGATCGTTTGGGGGTACGTAGGTATATATAGGAGGAAGAAGTACGTCGGTGGAGCAACAGGGGGCCCACGAGGGTGGAGGGCGCGCCTAGGGGGGGTAGGTGCGCCCCCCTACCTCATGGCCTCCCTGTTGGTTGCTTGACGTAGGGTCCAAGTCTCCTGGATCTTGTTCGTTCCAAAAATCATGTTCCCGAAGGTTTCATTCCGTTTGGACTCCGTTTGATATTCCTTTTCTTCGAAACCCTAAAATAGGCAAAAAAAACAGCAATTCTGGGTTGGACCTCCGGTTAATAGGTTAGTCCCAAAAATAATATAAAAGTGGATAATAAAGCCCAATAATGTCCAAAACAGAAGATAATATAGCATGGAGCAATCAAAAATTATAGATACGTTGGAGACGTATCAAGCACCCCCAAGCTTAATTCCTGCTCGTCCTTGAGTAGGTAAATAATAAAAACAGAATTTTTGATGTGGAATGCTACTTGGCATAATTTCAATGTAATTCTTCTTAATTGTGGTATGAATATTCATATACGAAAGATTCAAGACAAAAGTTTAATATTGACATAAAAATAATAATACTTCAAGCATACTAACTAAGCAATTATGTCTTCTCAAAATAACATAGCCAAAGAAAGTTATCCCTACAGTTTCATATAGTCTAGCTATGCTCTATCATCACCACACAAAGTATTTAAATCATGCACAACCCCGATGACAAGCGAAGCAATTGTTTCATACTTTTGACATTCTCAAAACTTTTTCAATCTTCACGCAATACATGAGCGTGAGCCATGGACATAGCACTTTAGGTGGATTAGAGTGGTGGTTGTGGAGAAGACAAAAAGGGAGAAGATAGTCTCACATCAACTAGGCGTATCAACGGGCTATGGAGATGCCCATCAATAGATATCAATGTGAGTGAGTAGGGGTTTCCATGCAACGGATGCACTAGAGCTATAAGTATATGAAAGCTCAAAAAGAAACTAAGTGGGTGTGCATCCAACTTGCTTGCTCATGAAGACCTAGGGCATTTTGAGGAAGCCCATCATTGGAATATGCAAGCCAAGTTCTATAATGAAAAATTCCCACTAGTATATGAAAGTGATAACAAAGGAGACTCTCTATCATGAAGATCATGGTGCTACTTTGAAGCACAAGTGTGGTTAAAGGATAGTAGCATTGTCCCTTCTCTCTTTTTCTCACATATTTATTATTATTATTATTATTATTATTTGGGCCTTCTCTTCTTTTATGGGATCTTTTTTTTTTCGTCCGGAGTCTCATCCCGACTTGTGGGGCAATCGTAGTCTCCATCATCCTTTACTCACTTGGGACAATGCTCTAATAATGATGATCATCACACTTTTATTTTCTTACAACTCAAGAATTACAACTCGATACTTAGAACAAGATATGACTCTATATGAATGCCTCCGGTGGTGTACCGGGATATGCAATGACTCATGAGTGACACGTATGAAAGAATTATGAACGGTGGCTTTGCCACAAATACAATGTCAACTACATGATCATGCAAAGCAATATGACAATGATGGAACGTGTCATAGTAAATGGAATGGTGGAAAGTTGCATGGCAATGTATCTCGTAATTGCTATGGAAATGCCATGATAGGTAGGTATGGTGGCTGTTTTGAGGAAGGTATATGGTGGGTGTATGATACCGGTGAAAGGTGCGCGGTATTAGAGAGGCTAGCAATGGTGGAAGGGTGAGAGTGCATATAATCCATGGACTCAACATTAGTCATAAAGAACTCATATACTTATTGCAAAAATCTACAAGTTATCAAAGCAAAGTATTACGCGCATGCTCCTAGGGGGATAGATTGGTAGGAAAAGACCATCGCTCGTCCCCGACCGCCACTCATAAGGAAGACAATCAATAAATAAATCATGCTCCGACTTCATCACATAACGGTTCACCATACGTGCATGCTACGGGAATCACAAACTTTAACACAAGTATTTCTCAAATTCACAACTACTCAACTAGCATGACTCTAATATCACCATCTCCATATCTCAAAACAACTATCAAGTATCAAACTTCTCATAGTATTCAACACACTCATAAGAGAATTTTATTATTAATCTTGTATACCTAGCATATTAGGATTATTTAAGAAAATTGCCATGCTATTTAAGACTCTCAAAATAATCTAAGTGAAGCATGAGAGATCAATAGTTTCTATAAAACAAATCCACCACCACGCTCTAAAAAAATATAAGTGAAGCACTAGAGCAAAATTATATAACTCAAAATATATAAGTGAAGCACATAGAGTATTCTAATAATTTCCAAATCATGTGTGTCTCTCTCAAAATGTGTGTACAGCAAAGATGATTGTGTTAAACTAAAAATCAAAGACTCAAATCATACAAGACGCTCCAAGCAAAACACATATCATGTGGTGAATAAAAATATAGCTCCAAGTAAAGTTACCGATAGAAGTAGACGAAAGAGGGGATGCCTTCCGGGGCATCCCCAAGATTTGGCTTTTAGGTGTCCTTAGATTATCTTGGGGGTGCCATGGGCATCCCCAAGCTTAGGCTCTTGCCGCTCCTTGTTCCATAATCCATCAAATCTTCACCCAAAACTTGAAAACTTCACAACACAAAACTTAAAGTAAAAAATCTCGTGAGCTCCGTTAGCGAAAGAAAACAAAAGACCACTTCAAGGTACTGTAATTAACTCATTATTTATTTATATTGGTGTTAAACCTACTGTATTCCAACTTCTCTGTGGTTTATAAACTATTTTACTAGCCATAGATTCATCAAAATAAGCAAACAACACACGAAAAACAGAATCTGTCAAAAACAGAACAGTCTGTAGTAATCTGTAGCTAGCGCAAGATCTGGAACCCCAAAAATTATAAAATAAATTTCTGGACGTGAGGAATTTATATATTAATCATTTGCAAAAATAATTAACTAAATATCACTTTCCAAATAAAAATGGCAGCACTTCTCGTGAGCGCTAAAGTTTCTGTTTTTTACAGCAAGATTAACAAGACTTTCCCCAAGTCTTCCCAATGGTTCTACTTGGCACAAACACTAATTAAACACAAAAAACACAACCAAAACAGAGGCTAGATAAATTATTTATTACTAAAAAGGAGCAAAAATCAAGGAATAAAAATAAAATTGGGTTTCCTCCCAACAAGCGCTATCGTTTAACGCCCCTAGCTAGGCATAAAAAGCAAGGATAGATCTAGGTATTGCCATCTTTGGTAGGCAATACATATGTGGCTCTCATAATAGATTCATAAGGTAATTTAATTTTCTTTCTAGGAAAGTGTCCCATGCCTTTCCTTAATGGAAATTGGAATCTAATATTTCCTTCCTTCATATCAATAATTGCACCAATCGTTCTAAGGAAAGGTCTACCAAGAATAATAGGACATGAAGGATTGCAATCTATATCAAGAACGATAAAATCTATGGGCACATAATTCCTATTTGAAACAATAAGAACATCATTAATTCTTCCCATAGGTTTCTTAATAGTGGAATCCGCAAGGTGCAAGTTTAGAGAGCAATCATTAAAATCACGGAAACCTAACAAATCACACAAAGTTTTTGGAATCGTGGAAACACTAGCACCAAAGTCACACAAAGCATAGCATTCATGATCTTTAATTTTAATTTTAATAGTTGGTTCCCAGTCATCATAAATTTTTCTAGGGATAGAAACTTCCAACTCAAGTTTTTCTTCATAGGATTGCATCAAAGCATCAACGATATGTTTAGTAAAAGCTTTATTTTGACTATAAACATGAGGAGAATTTAGCACGGATTGCAACAAGGAAATACAATCTATAAAAGAGAAATTATCATAATTAAATTCCTTGAAATCCAAAATAGTAGGTTCATTAACATCTAGAGTTTTGATCTCTTCAATCCCACTTTTATCAATTTTAGCATCAAGATCTAAAAACTCTGAATTTTTGGAACGCCTTCTAGGTAAAGGTGGATCATATTCAGTCCCTTCATTATCAAGATTCATATTGCAAAACAAATATTTAATAGGGGACACATCAATAACTTTTAGATCTTCATCTTTATTATCATGGAAACTAGAAGAACACGCTCTTATAAAGGAATCTTTCTTAGCATGCATCCTAGCGGTTCTTTCTTTGCACTCATCAATGGAAATTCTCATGGATTTGAGAGACTCATTTATACCATGCTTAGGTGTAATAGATCTAAGTTTCAAAGAATCAACATCAAGAGAAATTCTATCAATTCCTAGCCAACTCATCAATCTTAAGTAATTTTTCTTCAATCAAAGCATTGAAATTCTTTTGCGAAGTAATAAATTCTTTAATATTAGATTCAAAATCAGAGGGCATCTTATTAAAATTTCCATAAGAATTGTTGTAGGAATTACCATAATTATTAGAGGAATTACTAGGATAAGGCCTAGGATTAAAGTTTCATCTATAAGCGTTGTTACCAAAATTGTTCCTACCAACAAAATTCACATCCATAGGTTCATTATTATTCTCAATGAAAGTAGACAAAGGCATATCATTAGGATCAGAAGAAACACTTTTATTAGCAAATAATTTCATAAGTTCATCCATCTTTCCACTCAAAACATTAATTTCTTCTATCGCATGCACTTTTTTATTAGTAGATCTTTCAGTGTGCCATTGAGAATAATTAACCATAATATTATCTAGGATTTTAGTAGCTTCTCCTAAAGTGATTTCCATAAAAGTGCCTCCCGTGGCTGAATCTAAAAGATTTCTAGAAGCAAAATTCAATCCGGCATAAAAAATTTGTATAATCATCCACAAATTTAAACCATGTGTTGGGCAATTACGTACCATTAATTTCATCCTCTCCCAAGCTTGTGCAACATGTTCATGATCAAGTTGCTTAAAATTCATAATATCGTTTCTAAGAGAGATGATCTTAGCGGGAGGAAAATACTTAGAGATAAAAGCATCTTTGCACTTATTCCACGAATCAATACTATTTTTAGGAAAAGACGAAAACCAAACTTTAGCACGATCTCTAAGCGAAAAAGGAAATAGCTTCAATTTAACAATATCATTATCCACATCTTTCTTCTTTTGCATATCACACAAATCAACGAAGCTATTTAGATGGGTAGCGACATCTTCACTAGGAAGGCCGGAAAACGGATCTTTCATGACAAGATTCAGCAAGGCAGCATTAATTTCACAAGATTCGACATCGGTAAGAGGAGCAATCGGAGTGCTAATAAAATCATTGTTGTTGGTATTGGTAAAGTCACACAATTTAGTGTTATCTTGAGCCATCGTGACAAGCAAGCAATCCAACAGACAAGCAAACAAGAAACGGGCAAAAAGAAGCAAATAGAGAAAGAGAGGGAGGATAGATAGAGAGAGGGCGAATAAAACGGCAAGGGTGAAATGGGGGAGAGGAAAACGAGAGGCAAATGGCAAATAATGTAATGCGGGAGATAAGGGTTTGTGATGGGTACTTGGTATGTTGACTTTTGCGTAGACCTCCCCGGCAACGGCGCCAGAAATCCTTCTTGCTACCTCTTGAGCACTTGCGTTGGTTTTCCCTTGAAGAGGAAAGGGTGGTGTAGCAAAGTAGCGTAAGTATTTCGTTCATTTTTTGAGAACCAAGGTATCAATCCAGTAGGAGGCTACGCGCCAGTCCCTCGCACCTACACAAAACAAATAAATCCTCGCAACCAACGCGATAAGGGGTTGTCAATCCCTACACGATCACTTAAGAGAGTGAGATCTAATAGATATGATAAGATAATATTTTTGGTATTTTTAAGATAAAGATGCAAAGTAAAATAAAAGCAATGAAAATAACTAAGTATTGGAAGATTTAATATGATGAAGATAGACCTGGGGGCCTAGGTTTCACTAGTGGCTTCTCTCGAGAGCATAAGTATTCACGGCGGGTAAACAAATTACTGTTGAGCAATTGACAGAATTGAGCATAATTATGAGAATATATAGGTATGATCATGTATATAGGCATCACGTACGAGACAAGTAGACCGACTCCTGCCTGCATCTACTACTATTACTCCACACATCGACCGCTATCCAGCATGCATCTAGAGTATTAAGTTCAAGAGAACAGAGTAATGCTTTAAGCAAGATGACATGATGTAGAGGGATAAACTCATGCAATATGAAATAAACCCCATCTTGTTATCCTCGATGGCAACAATACAATACGTGCCTTGCTGCCCCTACTGTCACTGGGAAAGGACACCACAAGATTGAACCCAAAGCTAAGCACTTCTCCCATTGCAAGAAAGATCAATCTAGTAGGCCAAACCAAACTGATAATTCGAAGAGACTTGCAAAGATAACCAATCATACATAAAAGAATTCAGAGAAGATTCAAATATTGTTCATAGATAAACTTGATCATAAACCCACAATTCATCGGTCTCAACAAACACGCCGCAAAAAGAAGATTACATCGAATAGATCTCCACAAGAGAGGGGGAGAACTTTGTATTGAGATCCAAAAAGAGAGAAGAAGCCATCTAGCTAATAACTATGGACCCGAAGGTCTGAGGTAAATGCTACGTGTTGAGCTTGCATTGGTTTTCCCCGAAGAGGAAGGGATGATGCAGCATAGTAGCGTAAGTATTTCCCTCAGTTTTTGAGAACCAAGGTATCAATCCAGTAGGAGCCCACGCTCAAGTCCCTCATACCTGCACAAAGTGATAGCTACTCGCAACCAACGCGATTAGGGGTTGTCAAGCCCTTCACGGTCACTTATGAGAGTGAGATCTAATAGATATAATATTTTTGGTATTTTTGGTATAAAGATGCAAAGTAAAAAGTAAAGGCAAAGTAAAAAAGCAAAGCAAGATTAAAGTGATAGAGATTGATATGATGAGAATAGACCCGGGGGCCATAGGTTTCACTAGTGGCTTCTCTCAAGGGCATAAGTATTCTACGGTGGGTGAACAAATTACTGTTGAGCAACTGACATAATTGAGCATAGTTATGAGAATATCTAGGCTTGATCATGTATATAGGCATCACGTCCGTGACAAGTAGATCGAAACGATTCTGCATCTACTACTATTACTCCACTCATCGACCGCTATCCAGCATGCATCTAGAGTATTAAGTTAAAAATAGAGTAACACCTTAAGCAAGATGACATGATGTAGAGAGATAAATTCATGCAATATGAAATAAACCCCATCTTGTTATCCTCGATGGCAATGATACAATACGTGCCTTGCTGCCCCTTCTGTCACTGGGTAAGGACACCGCAAGATCGAACCCAAAGCTAAGCACTTCTCCCATGGCAAGAACTACCAATCTAGTTGGCCAAACCAAACGGATAATTCAAAGACACTTGCAAAGATAACCAATCATACATAAAAGAATTCAGAGAAGATTCAAATATTATTCATAGATAGACTTGATCATAAACCCACAATTCATCGATCTCAACAAACACACCGCAAAAATAAGATTACATCGAATAGATCTCCACAAGAGAGGGGGAGAACTTTGTATTGAGATTCAAAGAGAGAGACGAAGCCATCTAGCTACTAACTATGGACCCGAAGGTCTGAGGTAAACTACTCACACTTCATCGGAGAGGCTAGGATGATGTAGAAGCCCTCCGTGATGACGGCCCTCTTCCGGCGGAGCTCTGGAACAGGCCCCAAGATGGGATCTCGTGGATACAGAAAGTTGCGGTGATGGAATTAGGTTTTTGGCTCCTGTTCTGATCGTTTGGGGGTACGTGTGTATATATAGGAGGAAGAAGTACGCCGGAGGAGCAACGAGGGGCCCACGAGGCAGGGGGCGCGCCCTAGGGGGGCGCCCCCACCCTCGTGACCGCCTCTTTTGTTCCTTGGAGCAGGGTCCAAGTCTCCTGGATCACGTTCGGTGAGAAAATCACGTTCCCGAAGATTTTATTCCGTTTGGACTCCGTTCGATATTCCGTTTCTTCGAAACAGTGAAATAGGCAAAAAAACAGCAATTCTGGGCTGGGCCTCCGGTTAATAGGTTAGTCCCAAAAGTAATATAAAAGTGGAAAATAAAGCCCAATATAGTCCAAAACAGTAGATAATATAGCATGGAGCAATCAAAAATTATAGATACGTTGGAGACGTATCAGGCATCCCCAAGCTTAATTCCTGCTCGTCCTCGAGTAGGTAAATGATAAAAAAAAGAATTTTTGATGCGGAGTGCTACTTGGCATAATTTCAATGCAAATCTTCTTAATTGTGGTTTGAATATTCAGATTAGAAAGATTCAAGACAAAAGTTTATATTGACATAAAAATAATAATACTTCAAGCATACTAATAAAGCAATTATGTCTTCTCAAAATAACATGGCCAAAGAAAGTTATCCCTACAAAATCATATAGTCTGGCTATGCTCCATCTTCACCACACAAAGTATTTAAATCATGCACAACCCCGATGACAAGCCAAGCAATTGTTTCATAATCTAACTTTTTCAAAACTTTTTCAATCTTCACGCAATACATGAGCGTGAGCCATGGATATAGCACTATAGGTGGAATAGAATGGTGGTTGTGGAGAAAACAAAAAAAAGGAGAAGATGGTCTCACATCAACTAGGCGTATCAACGGGCTATGGAGATGCCCATCAATAGATATCAATGTGAGTGAGTAGGGATTGCCATGCAACGGATGCACTAGAGCTATAAGTATATGAAAGCTCAAAAAGAAACTAAGTGGGTGTGCATCCAACTTGCTTGCTCACGAAGACCTAGGGCAATTTTTTTTGAGGAAGCCCATCATTGGAATATACAAGCCAAGTTCTATAATGTAAGATTCCCACTAGTACATGAAAGTGATAACATGAGAGACTCTCTACTATGAAGATCATGGTGCTACTTTGAAGCACAAGTGTGGTAAAACGATAGTAACATTGTCCCTTCTCTCTTTTTCTCTCATCATTTTTTTATTTGGGCCTTTTCTCTTTTTTTATGGCCTCCTCTTTTTTTTATTTGGGCTTCTTTGGCTTCTTTTTTTTCGTCTGGAGTCTCATCCCGACTTATGGGAGAATCATAGTCTCCATCATTCTTTCCTTACTGGGACAATGCTCTAATAATGATGATCATCACACTTTTATTTTTCTTATAACTCAACAATTACAACTCGATACGTAGAACAAAATATGACTCTATGTGAATGCATCCGACGGTGTACCGGGATATGCAATATGACAATGATGGAGTGTGTCATGATGAACTAGATGGTGGAAAGTTGCATGGCAATATATCTCGGAATGGCTATGGAAATGCCATAATAGGTAGGTATGGTGGCTGTTTTGAGGAAGGTATATGGTAGGTGTATGATAACGGCGAAAGGTGCGCGGTATTAGAGAGGCTAGCAAAGGTGGAAGGGTGAGAGTGCGTATAATCCATGGACTCAACATTAGTCATAAAGAACTCATATACTTATTGCAAAAATCTACAAGTTATCAAAGCAAAGTATTACGCGCATGATCCTAGGGGGATAGATTGGTAGGAAAAGACCATCGCTCGTCCCCGACCGCCACTCATAAGGAAGACAATCAATAAATAAATCATGCTCCGACTTCATCACATAACGGTTCACCATACGTGCATGCTACGGGAATCACAAACTTTAACACAAGTATTCTTTAAATTCACAACTACTCAACTAGCATGACTTTAATATTATCACCTCCATATCTCAAAACAATTATCAAGCTTCAATCTTTTCTTAGTATTCAACACACTCAAAAGAAAGTTTCACAAATCTTGAATACCAAGCATATTATTATTAAGCAAATTACCATGCTATTAAGAGACTCTCAAAATAATTTAAGTGAAGCGTGAGAGATAAATAGTTTCTTTAAAAAGAATCCACCACCATGCTCTAAAAGATCTAAGTGAAGCACATAGAGCAAAATTATAACGCTCAAAAGATATAAGTGAAGCACATAGAGCAAAACTACTTAGCTCAAAAGATATAAGTGAAGCACATAGAGTATTCTATCAAATTTTAATTCATGTATGGCTCTCTCAAAAGGTGTGTACAGCAAGGATTATTGTGTCATACTAAGACACAAATAATACAAGATGCTCCAAGCAAAACACATATCATGTTGGTGAATAAAAATATAGCTCCAAGTAAATTACCGATGGAAGTGGACGAAAGAGGGGATGCCTTCCAGGGCATCCCCAAGCTTTGACTTCTTGGTGTCCTTGGATTATCTTGGGGGTTCCATGTGCATCCCCAATCTTAGGCTCTTGCCACTCCTTGTTCCATGATCCATCAAAAGAATTCACTCAAAACTTGAAAACTTCACAACACAAAACTCAAAATAGAAAACTCGTGAGCTCTGTTAGCGAAAGAAAACAAAAGACCACTTAAAGATACTGTAATGAACTCATTCTTTATTTATATTGGTGTTAAACCTACTGTATTCCAACTTCTCTATGGATTATAAATTATTTTACTAGCCATAGATTCATCAAAATAAGCAAACAACACACGAAAAACAGAATCTGTCAAAAACAGAACAGTCTGTAGTAATCTGTAGCTAGAGCAAGATCTGGAACCCCAAAAATTCTAAAATAAATTGCTGGACGTGAGGAATTTATCTATTAATCATCTGCAAAAAGAATTAACTAAATATCACTCTTCAAATAAAAATTACAGCAGTTCTCGTGAGCGCTAAAGTTTCTGTTTTTTACTGCAAGTTCAACAAGACTTTCCCCAAGTCTTCCCAACGGTTCTACTTGGCACAAACACTAATTAAACACAAAAAACACAACCAAAACAGAGGCTAAAAAATTTATTTATTACTAAACATGAGAAAAAGGCAAGGAATAAAAATAAAATTGGGTTGCCTCCCAACAAGCGCTATCGTTTAATGCCCCTAGCTAGGCATAAAAGCGAGGATAGATCTAAGTATTGTCATCTTTGGTAGGCAATCCATAAGTGGCTCTCATGATAGTTTCATATGGTAATTTTATTTTCTTTCTTGGAAAGTGCATGCCCTTTTTTAATAGAAATTGAAATCTAATATTCCCTTCCTTCATATCAATAATCGCACCAACCGTTCTAAGGAAAGGTCTACCAAGAATAATAGGGCAAGAAGGATTGCAATCTATATCAAGAACAATGAAATCTACGGGCACATAATTCCTATTTGCAACAATAAGAACATCATTAATCCTTCCCATAGGTTTCTTAATAGTGGAATCCGCAAGATGCAAGTTTAGAGAGCAATTATCAAAACTACGGAAATCTAGTAAATCACACAAAGTCTTGGGAATAGTAGAGACACTAGCACCCAAATCACACAAAACATAAAACTCATGATCTTTAATTTTAATTTTAATAGTTGGTTCCCACTCATCATAGAGTTTTCTAGGGATAGAAACTTTCAACTCAAGTTTTTCTTCATAAGATTGCATCAAGGCATCAACAATATGTTCGGTGAAGGCTTTATTTTGACTATAAGCATGTGGAGAATTTAGCACAGATTGCAACAAGGAAATACAATCAATTAAAGATCAACTTTCATAATTAAATTCCTTTAAATCCAATATAGTGGGTTTAGCAACATCTAAATTTTTATTTCTTTCAATCCCACTTTCATCAATTTCATCATTAAGATCTAAATACTCCGAATTTTTAGATCGCCTTCTAGGTAAAGGAAGATCATATTCAGTTTCATCAAGATTCATATTGCAAAACAAAGATTTAATAGGGGACACATCAATAAGTTTTAGATCTTCATCTTGATTTTCATAGGAATTGGAAGAACACGCTTTAATAAAGGCATCTTTGGAAGCACGCATCCTAGCGGTTCTTTCCTTGCACTCATCAATGGAAATTCTCATGGCTTTGAGAGACTCATTGATAGCATGCTTAGGAGGAATAGGTATAAGCTTTAAAGAATCAATCTCAAGAGAAATTCTATCAACGTTTCTAGCCAAATCATCAACTTTAAGCAATTTCTCCTCAAGCAAAGCATTAAAATTCTTTTGTGGATTCATAAACTCTTTAACACTATACTCAAATTCAGAGGGAATCTTATTATAATTTCCATAAGAGTTGTTGTTGTAGGAATTACCATAATTATTAGAAGGATTACTAGGATATGGCCTAGGATTAAAATTCCCTCTATAAGCGTTGTTACCAAAATTATTCCTACCAACAAAATTCACATCCATAGATTCATTGTTATTCTCAATCAAAGTAGACAAAGGCATATCATTAGGATCAGAAGAAACACTCTTAGTAGCAAATAATTTCATAAGTTCATCCATCTTTCCACTCAACACATTAATTTCTTCTATCGCATGCACTTTTTTATTAGAAGATCTTTCAGTATGCCATTGAGAATAATTAACCATAATATTATCTAGGAGTTTAGTAGCATCTCCTAAAGTGATTTCCATAAAAGTGCCTCCCGCGGCCGAATCTAAAAGATTTCTAGAAGCAAAATTCAATCCGGCATAAAAAATTTGTATGATCATCCACAAATTCAAACCATGAGTAGGGCAATTACGTATCATTAATTTCATTCTCTCCCAAGCTTGTGCTACATGTGTTGGAAATATGCCCTAGAGGCAATAATAAGTTGGTTATTATTATATTTCCTTGTTCATGATAATCGTTTATTATCCATGCTAGAATTGTATTGATAGGAAACTCAGATACATGTGTGGATACATAGACAACACCATGTCCCTAGTAAGCCTCTAGTTGACTAGCTCGTTGATTAATAGATGGTTACGGTTTCCTGACCATGGACATTGGATGTCATTGATAACGGGATCACATCATTAGGAGAATGATGTGATGGACAAGACCCAATCCTAAGCCTAGCACAAGATCGTGTAGTTCGTATGCTAAAGCTTTTCTAATGTCAAGTATCATTTCCTTAGACCATGAGATTGTGCAACTCCCGAATACTGTAGGAGTGCTTTGGGTGTGCCAAACGTCACAACGTAACTAGGTGGCTATAAAGGTGCACTACGGGTATCTCCGAAAGTGTCTGTTGGGTTGGCACGAATCGAGACTGGGATTTGTCACTCCGTGTAACGGAGAGGTATCTCTGGGCCCACTTGGTAGGACATCACCATAATGTGCACAATGTGACCAAGGAGTTGATCACGGGATGATGTGTTACGGAACGAGTAAAGAGACTTTCCGGTAACAAGATTGAACAAGGTATGGGGATACCGACGATCGAATCTCGGGCAAGTATCGTACCGATAGACAAAGGGAATTGTATACGGGATTGATTGAATCCTTGACATCGTGGTTCATCCGATGAGATCATCGTGGAGCATGTGGGAACCAACATGGGTATCCAGATCCCGTTGTTGGTTATTGGCCGGAGAGTTGTCTCGGCCATGTCTGCATGACTCCCGAGCCCGTAGGGTCTACACACTTAAGGTTCGATGACGCTAGGGTTATAGGGAATAGATGTACGTGGTCGCCGAATGTTGTTCAGAGTCCCGGATGAGATCCCGGAGGTCACGAGGAGTTCCGGAATGGTCCGGAGGTAAAGATTTATATATGGGAAGTCATCATACGGTCACCGGAATAATTCGGGGGGTTACCGGTATTGTACCAGGACCACCGAAGGGGTTCCGGGGGTCCACCGGGAGGGTCCCCCTGCCCCGAAGGGCCCTATGGGCTGTGTGTGGAGAGGGACCAGCCCCTTAGTGGGCTGGGCGCCTCCCCCCTAGGGCCCATGCGCCTAGGGTTTGGGGGAACCCTATAGGGGGGCGCCCCCTTGCCTTGGGGGGCAAGGCAAACCCCCTGGCCGCCGCCCCCTCCTCAGATTGGATCTGAGGGGGCCGGGCCCCCTCTCCCTTGCCCCTATATATATGTGGGGGGTAGGAGGGCAGCCGCACCCAAGTTCTGGCGCAGCCCTCCCCCTCTCCCAAGTCCTCCTCCTCTCCCGTGGTGCTTGGCGAAGCCCTGCAGGATTGCCACGCTCCTCCTTCACCACCACGCCGTCGTGCTGCTGGTGGATGGAGTCTTCCCTAACCTCTCCTTCTCCCCTTGATGGATCAAGGCGTGGGAGACGTCATCAGGCTGCACGTGTGTTGAACGCGAAGGCGCCGTTGTTCGGCGCTTAGATCGGAATCAACCGCGACCTGGATCGCTGCGAGTATGACTCCTTCACCCGCGTTCTTGCAATGCTTCCGCTTAGCGATCTACAAGGGTATGTAGATGCACTCCCCTTCCCCTCGTTGCTAGATTACTCCATAGATTGATCTTGGTGATGCGTAGAAAATTTTAAATTTCTGCTACGATCCCCAACAACATGTTCATGATCAAGTTGTTTAAAGTTCATAATATCGTTTCTAAGAGAGATGATCTTAGCGGGAGGAAAATACTTAGAGATAAAAGCATCTTTGCACTTGTTCCATGAATCAATACTATTCTTAGGCAAAGACGAAAACCAAGCTTTAGCACGATCTCTAAGCGAAAAAGGAAATAGCTTCAATTTAACGACATCATTATTGACATCTTTTTTCTTTTGCGTATCACATAAATCAACGAAGCTATTCAGATGAGTAGCGGCACCTTCACTAGGAAGGCCGGCGAATTGATCTTTCATAACAAGATTCAACAAAGCAGTATTAATTTCACAAGATTCAGCATCGGTAAGAGGAGCAATCGGAGTGCTAAGGAAATCATTATTATTGGTATTAGTGAAGTCACACAATTTAGTAGTATCTTGAGCCATCGCGACAAGCAAGCAATCTAACACACGAGCAAACAAAAAGCAAGTGGGCAAAAAGAGGCAAATAGAGAGGGGGGATAGGGAGAGAGAGGGCGAATAAAACGGCAAGGGTGAATTGGGGGGAGAGGAAAACGAGAGGCAAATGGCAAATAATGTAATGCGAGAGATAGGGATTATGATGGGTACTTGGTATGTTGACTTTTTGCGTAGACTCCCCGGCAACGGCGCCAGAAATCCTTCTTGATATGTCTTAAGCTTGCGTTGGTTTTCCCCAAAGAGGAAGGGATGATGCAGCAGAGTAGCATAAGTATTTCCCTCAGTTTTTGATAACCAAGGTATCAATCCAGTAGGAGGCCACGCTCAAGTCCCTCGTACCTGCACAAAGCGATAGCTACTCGAACCAACGCGATTAGGGGTTGTCAATCCCTTCACGGTCACTTACGAACTAGTGGCTTCTCTCAAGAGCATAAGTATTCTACGGTGGGTGAACAAATTACTGTTGAGCAATTGACAGAATTGAGCATAGTTACGAGAATATCTAGCCATTTTTCTGATATGATGAAGAAACAATTATAATCAACCCATACAAGCAGAGAGGAAGAAGCTAGATTATAGTAGTGCAGAGTCACATTTTTGAGAAGTCACCCGACTGCGGACTTCAGTAATATATATAGCAGTACTTATCTTAAGGGCTGCTACACATGATTGGCTAGCTCCAAAATTAACCGGTCATCTTGGTGGTTTGGGTATACCAATTGGATCCTCTGACATGCAATGAGCTCCTGCACCTGGACATTCTTGCATGCCGTCCGTTCCTTGCGCAAACATAGGGTAGGAGTCGGCTCAAAAGCATGATACTCCCTCCATTCCAAAATATAGTGCGTCCGCGCTTTCCGAGGTTGAAATTTGACCATAAATTTAACGAACGAGACCGACTGCGACGGGAGAAAAAGTCACATAATTAAAAACTTCTTTCGAATACGAATTCACTAATATAACTTTTGCTCCCGCCGCAATCGGTCTTGATAGTTAAATTTATGGTCAAAGTTGAAGCACGGAGATAGAGGAAGCACTACATTGTGGAATGGAGGGAGTACATCAGTAGACCAATCATTTTCACTCCACTCTTTCCACTTCATGGAGATTGTCACATACATGGTTGAAATCAAGAAGAGAGTGGTGACTTAGAGTAGTCAGTTCCACCTGGAGCAATTACTCCAGAATACCAACATATGAAACCACCTCGCAAGATAATTAACATGAGGCATAATAGTGCACAGACAATAACTTGTCCATTAGACATTAGAGTTCCATAGAATCTGCTGTTAGGAAGAATACCATGCGGTAGAAGCAGCAAACGAAGCAGTACCGAGCTTAAATTCATCCTCCAATAGCACATGCATTCATTGGAATTATGTTTGCATAACTAACGTTCATAGCAGTCCTGAAAACACATTGTGTATATATCAAAATTGTTGTAGAAGCAGAGTCAAAATTACAAGTTTGAATGCACCTGCTTTATCTACAATAGGGAAACAGAAAAGAATATTATACCACAACAAACAATTTAACCATTAGCGCTAATGGTTAAATTGTTTGTTGTGGTATAATATTCTCAGGGAAGAAACAATTGAAGGTGAAAGCAGTGCCTCACGTTGCAATTTACGTAGAAGAATGAGAAATCCAGTGAACCCAGTGGAACACAATGAAACCTGCATTCATTTGAGAGCACAAAGAAGAACATCACTTGAAAAAAAACATGCAGAATTTGAGGGAGAGTGGAGGTACGAACGAGGGAACACTTGTGGAAGGCCAGAGGCAGGGAGTCAAATTATCGATCTAAGTGTCAGGCATGCCTGCCCACGAACTTCTCTAAACATGCGGTTAGCGAAGGAAGCACACGCGGGACTATAAGAAAATCGGATGGCCAGAAACGCACAAAACTAAAAATCGAATGGTGGAGAAAGCAAGTGGCCTGAGAGGGCAGGAAAACTGCGCAGTTATAATGTCTTTAAATTAAATGAGAAAATGTGTCGCGGACCGATACACGCCCGCGTTCGAGGCTTCCGTGGTCCGGACGGCGGCGGAAGGTTTAAGGGTCGGCGTTGGAGATGTCTTGAGAGCATCTACAACTGCGATGGGAAAATCTGGCCCCTCAAACGCCGGCGGATGCGCCCGGACGTGTCCGCGGACACTGGCCGATCACGCCTCAAATGATGCAATCCACATCCGAACACCTCAATTATCATATCTCAAATCCATACAAACTCATGCAACTACGTCGATGCATTCCACACATCGTCCGACTACTCCATCACTACTAACATGCCATCGGACTATCAAAATTTGACATGTTTGGCTATGGTGGAGATCATCCATGATTGCCCTTGCCATCCTAATCGCACGAGTACCGATCGAAGACGCAGTAGAGATCAAGCCGGATCTGCTCGTCGGCGGAGCTATCCTCGTCGTTGTTGTCCTCCTCCTCCTTCAGTGGCAGTCTTGCCATGGCACGGACCGCCTGTTTATGCTCGCAAGGCCACGTGTGTGGCTCCACTGCCGTTTCTTCACAATGCGGGTGCGGATGGCTTCATTCTATGCGCCCGCCCGCGCCGCCGCATTAGCCGCCTCCGTCGTTGCCATTTCTGTCACGATACGGGCCTCAAAGGCCCTTATCCTCTCCTTCCCATGGCGGGATTGCCCGTTCCCAGTGGGGCTCATAGTCTTCCGACCACGATGGGGAATGAAAGATTTTTCGACTGCCGGGACCGCGATGATCCAGCCTTAGAGGACCCGAGCGTCTGTTGAGCCGACGCTATGGATTCGCGCCAGACAGATCCGTCTGTCGGCCGGGCGTTGTCCTCCCGGGAGCGGCGGAGTGCAATGCGGACCGCCATTGCCTCCTCCAACCTGCACGGGATGACACCCCAGTCGACGAATCCAAACTGGTCGGAGTCAAATCCACTGCCCGCCATGTCGGAGACGACCGAAAATCGCCAGAGGTGAGCTCAGGTGGCGGAGGGAGTGGAGGGGATAGGAGTGTGAAGTGGCTAGGGTTTGGTCCGACAGACAGATGTGGATGAATATATATGGGGTTGGGCGGGTCAAAGTGGGTCGGGGCCAACGTGGTGGACGCACCTGGGTGCTCGCATATCCGCTCATTTTTTTGGCTGGATATGAAGGGTGTCAGTTGGTCAGTCCGAACGTTTGACGTCTGTTTGAGGCGTTCGTCTGGGTTGAAATTTCGTGACCGTCCAGTGACCGGGTGGGTTGCTCGGACGTTTGTGGAGGGTTTGGAAGCCGGGTTGTAGATGGTCTAAGAGCAACTCCAATGGGGCGACCCAAACGGATGCGCATTTTGTCCGTTTTTTGTCCGTTTGGGTCGGCTGCGCGGACGTCCATGTCCGCCTTTTGTTTTGGGTCGGTACATGCACCCAACGGGTGGCCGGCGCATTTTTAACATGTCCGTCCTAGCATTTTGTCAAACAAGTAGCAGGCAACGGGCTGGCAGCGGCCGATGGCGGCATCGGCCCGGCACAGGCGCGAGGCGAGGCCGGTGGCCAGGCGTCACCTGTTGGGTGCGGGAGGCGCGGCCTGGACGGGCGTCACCAGCGGGGACGAGCACCGGAGGGGAGAGGGACGAGTGCGACGCGGGCCGGCAGGAACGACGCCGGCGGGGCGTCGCGAGGCGCGATGAACGCGGAGCTGGATACTTGAATGGGGCTATGCATCCGGTCATACATAGCTGCTCTGTGCTCACCGCCAAAACAATGGCAATGCTCGCGGCTCGCTTTGGGTGTGGCACAGACTTGTTAAATCATGAGGAAACGAGCTAGCTCACACTAGTGTCTCCGTGATGTATCGGGGTCAGAGGCGGCAATGGGGAATGGTTTGCTCGGTGTTGCTCGCCGCTCGGCTCCCCCCGTGTTGCCGCTCGCCGAGCCTGCCCCGCGGCTCTCCCCGTGTCGTTGCGAGCTCTCGTTTCGGTTGTGCCCCACACACCCCTCATGCTGCGTGCCCGCAGCAGCTCACGCCCCGTCCGCCCCCCGCAACAGCTCACCGGGGCTGTAGCAGCTCATGCCCCGGCTGCGCCACCAGTAGCTCGCACCCGTCGTCGCTCGCGCCTCGCCCACTCCCCACGCTGCGTGTCCGCAGCAGCTTGACGTAGAGCTCGACGCCAGCAGCAACTCGATCTCGTCGGCATGGATGGGTGTGCTCTGTGCTGCGACGAGATCCACAGACTCACATGGTGGGTGGGAGAGAGAAAAAGGCAAGATGGGATGGGTGGGTGGTGTTGGAAATATGCCCTAGAGGCAATAATAAAATGGTTATTATTATATTTCTTTGTTCATGATAGTTGTCTATTGTTCATGCTATAATTGTGTTATCCGGAAATCGTAATACATGTGTGAATACATAGACCACAACACGTCCCTAGTGAGCCTCTAGTTGACTAGCTCGTTGATCAAAAGATAGTCATGGTTTCCTGACTATGGACATTGGATGTCATTGATAACGGGATCACATCATTAGGAGAATGATGTGATGGACAAGACCCAATCCTAAGCTTAGCTCAAAGATCGTGTAGTTCGTTTGCTGTAGCTTTTCTGAATGTCAAGTATCATTTCCTTAGACCATGAGATTGTGCAACTCCCGGATACTGTAGGAGTGCCTTGGGTGTGCCAAACGTCACAACGTAACTGGGTGACTATAAAGGTACATTACAGGTATCTCCGAAAGTGTCTGTTGGGTTGGCACGAATCGAGACTGGGATTTGTCACTCCGTATGACGGAGAGGTATCTCTAGGCCCACTCGGTAATGCATCATCATAATGAGCTCAATGTGATCAAGTGGTTGATCACAGGATCATGCATTACGGTACGAGTAAAGTGACTTGCCGGTAACGAGACTGAACAAGGTATTGGGATACCGACGATCGAGTCTCGGGCAAGTAACGTATCGACTGACAAAGGGAATTGTATACGGATTGATTGAATCCTCGACATCGTGGTTCATCCGATGAGATCATCGTGGAGCATGTGGGAGCCAACATGGGTATCCAGATCCCGCTGTTGGTTATTGACCGAACAGTCGTCTCGGTCATGTCTGCATGTCTCCCGAACCCGTAGGGTCTACACACTTAAGGTTCGGTGACGCTAGGGTTGTTAGGAAGACTTTTATGTGATTACCGAATGTTGTTCGGAGTCCCGGATGAGATCCCGGACGTCATGAGGAGTTCCGAAATGGTCCGGAGGTAAAGATTTATATATGGGAAGTTGTCATACGGTCGCCGGAAAGGTTCGGGGGCATATCGGTATTGTACCGGGGCCACCGGAGGGGTTCCGGGGGTCCACCGGGAGGGGCCACCTCTTCCGGAGGGCCTTATGGGCTGTATGGAGAAGGGAACCAGCCCAAGTGGGCTGGGGCGCCACACCCCCCTAGGGCCCATGCTCCTAGGGTTGGGGGAAACCCTAAGGGGGGGGCGCCCCCTTGCTTGGGGGGCAAGCCCCCCTCCCCTTGGCCGCCGCCCCCCCTCTAGATCTCATCTAGAGGGGGCCGGCCCCCTTCCCCCTTCCCCTATAAATAGACGGGTGAGGGGAGGGCTGCACACAACATCCAAGGAGCAGCCCCTCCCCTCCCCAACACCTCTCCTCCTCCATAAGAGCTTGGCGAAGCCCTGCCGGAGTACTGCAGCTTCATCACCACCACGCCGTCGTGCTGCTGTTGGAGCCCTCTTCCTCAACCTCTCCCTCCTCCTTGCTGGATCAAGGTGCGGGAGACGTCCTCGCTCCGTACGTGTGTTGAACGCGGAGGTGCCGTCCGTTCGGCGCTAGGATCTTCAGTGATTTGGATCACCTCGAGTACGACTCCATCAACCCCGTTCTCTTGAACGCTTCCGCTCGTGATCTACAGGGGTATGTAGATGCACTCCTCTCTCCCTTGTTGCTAGATGACTCCATAGATTGATCTTGGTGATGCGTAGAAAATTTTAAAATTCTGCTACGTTCCCCAACAGTGGCATCATGAGCTAGGTCTATGCGTAGTTAGTATGCACGAGTAGAACACAAAGAAGTTGTGGGCGTCGATATTGTCAATTATCTTGCCGTTACTAGTCTTATCTTGATTCGGCGGCATTGTGGGATGAAGCGGCCTGGACCAACCTCACACGTACGCTTACGTGAGACCGGTTCCACCGACTGACATGCACTAGTTGCATAAGGTGGCTGGCGGGTGTCTGTCTCTCCCACTTTACTCGGATCGGATTCGATGAATAGGGTCCTTATGAAGGGTAAATAGAAATTGGCAATTCACATTGTGGTTTTGGTGTAGGTAAGAAACGTTCTTGCTAGAATCCTATAGCAGTCACGTAAAAATTTGCAACAACAATTAGAGGACGTCTAACTTGTTTTTGCAGCAAGTGTTTTGTGATGTGATATGGCCAAAGGATGTGATGAATGATATATGTGATGTATGAGATGATCATGTTCTTGTAATAGGAATCACGACTTGCATGTCGATGAGTATGACAACCGGCAGGAGCCATAGGAGTTGTCTTTATTTATTTATGACCTGCGTGTCAACATAAACGTCATGTAATTACTTTACTTTATTGCTAAAGCGTTAGCCATAGTAGTAGAAGTAATAGATGACGAGACAACTTCAAGAAGACACGATGATGTAGATCATGATGATGGAGATCATGGTGTCATGCCGGTGACAACAATGATCATGGAGCCCCGAAGATGGAGATCAAAAGGAGCAAATGATAATGGCCATATCATGTCACTATTTGATTGCATGTGATGTTTATCATGTTTTACATCTTATTTGCTTAGAACGACGGTAGCTTAAATAATATAATCCCTCGTAATAATTTCAAGAAAGTGTTTCCCCTAACTGTGCACCGTTGCGAAGGTTCGTTGTTTCGAAGCACCACGTGATGATCGGGTGTGATAGATTCTAACGTTCGAATACAACGGGTGTAAGCCAGATTTACACACGCAATACACTTAGGTTGACTTGACGAGCCTAGCATGTACAGACATGGCCTCGGAACACAGAAGACCGAAAGGTCGAGCATGAGTCGCGTATAGAAGATACGATCAACATGAAGATGTTCACCGATGTTGACTAGTCCGTCTCACGTGATGATCAGACGCGGCCTAGTTAACTCGGATCATGTTATACTTAGATGACTGGAGGGATGTCTATCTGAGTGGGAGTTCATTGAATAATTTGATTAGATGAACTTAATTATCATGAACTTAGTATAAATCTTTACAATATGTCTTGTAGATCAAATGGCCCACGTTGTCCTCAACTTCAACGCGTTCCTAGAGAAAACCAAGCTGAAAGACGATGGCAGCAACTATACAGACTGGGTCCGGAACCTGAGGATCATCCTCATAGCTGCCAAGAAAGATTATGTCCTAGAAGCACCGCCAGGTGACGCACCCGTCCCACAGAACCAAGACGTTATGAACGCTTGGCAGACACGTGCTGATGATTACTCCCTCGTTCAGTGCGGCATGCTTTACAGCTTAGAACCGGGGCTCCAAAAGCGTTTTGAGAGACACGGAGCATATGAGATGTTCGAAGAGCTGAAAATGGTTTTTCAAGCTCATGCCCGGGTCGAGAGATATGAAGTCTCCGACAAGTTCTTCAGCTGTAAGATGGAGGAAAATAGTTCTGTCAGTGAGCACATACTCAAGATGTTTGGGTTGCATAACCGCTTGACTCAGCTGGGAGTTAATCTCCCAGATGACGCGGTCATTGACAGAATCCTTCAGTCGCTTCCACCGAGCTACAAGAGCTTTGTGATGAACTTCAATATGCAGGGGATGGAAAAGACCATTCCTGAGGTATATTCAATGCTGAAATCAGCAGAGGTAGAAGTCAAAAAGGAACATCAAGTGTTGATGGTGAATAAAACCACTAAGTTCAAGAAAGGCAAGGGTAAGAAGAACTTCAAGAAGGACGGCAAGGGAGTTGTCGCGCCCGGTAAGCAAGCTGCCGGGAAGAAGCCAAAGAATGGACCCATGCCCGAGACTGAGTGCTTATATTGCAAGGGAAGTGGTCACTGGAAGTGGAACTGCCCCAAATACTTAGCGGACAAGAAGGCCGGCATCATGAAAGGTATGTGATATACATGTAATTGATGTGTACCTTACCAGTACTCGTAGTAGCTCCTGGGTATTTGATACCGGTGTGGTTGCTCACATTTGTAACTCAAAGAAGGAGCTGCGGAATAAGCAGAGACTGGCGAAGGACGAGGTGACGATGCGCGTTGGGAATGGTTCCAAGGTCGATCTGATCGCCATCAGCACGCTACCTCTACATTTACCTACGGGATTAGTTTTAAACCTCAATAATTGTTATTTAGTGCCAGCTTTGAGCATGAACATTGTATTAGGATCTCGTTTAATACGAGATGGCTACTCATTTAAATCCGAGAATAATGGTTGTTCTATTTATACGAGAGATATGTTTTATGGTCATGCTCCGATGGTGAATGGTTTATTCTTAATGAATCTCGAGCGTAATGCTACACATATTCATAGTGTGAATACCAAAAGATGTAAGGTTGATAATGATAGTCCCACATACTTGTGGCACTGCCGCCTTGGTCACATAGGTGTCAAATGCATGAAGAAGCTCCATGTAGATGGACTTTTAGAGTCTCTTGATTACGAATCATTTGACATGTGCGAACCATGCCTCATGGGTAAAATGACCAAGACTCCGTTCTCATGAACAATGGAGCAAGCAACCAACTTATTGGAAATCATACATACTGATGTGTGCGGTCCAATGAGTGTTGAGGCTCGTGGTGGCTATCGTTATGTTCTCACCCTCACTGATGACTTGAGTATATATGGGTATGTCTACTTAATGAAACACAAGTCTGAGACCTTTGAAAAGTTCAAAGAATTTCAGAGTGAGGTTGAGAATCAACGTGACAGGAAAATCAAGTTCTTGCGATCAGATCGTGGGGGAGAATACTTGAGTCACGAATTTGGCACACACTTAAGAAAATGTGGAATAGTTTCACAACTCACGCCGCCTGGAACACCTCAGCGTAATGGTGTGTCCGAACATCGTAATCGCACTCTATTAGATATGGTGCAATCTATGATGTCTCTTACCAATTTACCGCTATCATTTTGGGGCTATGCTTTAGAGACTGCTGCATTCACTTTAAATAGGGCTTCGTCGAAATCCGTTGAGACGACACCGTATGAATTATGGTTTGGGAGGAAACCTAAGCTATCGTTTCTAAAAGTTTGGGTATGCGATGCTTATGTCAAGAAACTTCAACCTGAAAAGCTCGAACCCAAATCGGAAAAATGCGTCTTCATAGGATACCCTAAAGAAACTGTTGGGTATACCTTCTACCTCAGATCCGAAGGCAAGATCTTTGTTGCCAAGAATGGGTC
This sequence comes from Triticum urartu, assembly GCF_056163025.1. NCBI lineage: Eukaryota > Viridiplantae > Streptophyta > Magnoliopsida > Poales > Poaceae > Triticum > Triticum urartu. The sequence goes on from NC_141875.1 coordinate 621,970,946, forward strand.
CTTTCTAGAGAAAGAGTTTCTCTCGAAAGAAATAAGTGGGAGGAAGGTAGAACTTGATGAAGTTTTACCTCTTGAACCGGTAAGTGGCGCAGCTCAAGAAAATGTTCCTGAGGTGCCCGCATCGACTAGAGAGGAAGTTGATGATGATGATCATGAAACTTCAGATCAAGTTGCTACTGAACTTCGTAGGTCCACAAGGACACGTTCCGCACCAGAGTGGTACAGCAACCCTGTCTTGGAAATCATGTTGTTAGACAACGGTGAACCTTCGAACTATGAAGAAGCGATGGCGGGTCCGGATTCCGACAAATGGATGGAAGCCATGAAATCTGAGATAGGATCCATGTATGAAAACGAAGTATGGACTTTGACTGACTTGCTCGTTGATCGACGAGCCATAGAAAATAAATGGATCTTTAAGAAGAAGACAGATGCGGATGGTAATGTGACCATCTATAAAGCTCGGCTTGTCGCTAAGGGTTATCGACAAGTTCAAGGGGTTGACTACGATGAGACTTTCTCACCCGTAGCGAAGCTGAAGTCCGTCCGAATCATGTTAGCAATTGCCGCATTCTATGATTATGAGATATGGCAAATGGACGTCAAAACGGCATTCCTTAATGGTTTCCTTAAGGAAGAATTGTATATGATGCAGCCGGAAGGTTTTTTCGATCCTAAGAATGCTGACAAGGTGTGCAAGCTCCAACGCTCGATTTATGGGCTGGTGCAAGCATCTCGGAGTTGGAACATTCGTTTTGATGAGATGATCAAAGCGTTTGGGTTTATGCAGACTTATGGAGAAGCCTGCATTTACAAGAAAGTGAGTGGGAGCTCTGTAGCATTTCTCATATTGTATGTGGATGACATACTGTTGATGGGAAATGATATAGAATTCTTGGAAAGCATAAAGGCCTACTTGAACAAGTGTTTTTCAATGAAGGACCTTGGAGAAGCTGCTTATATATTAGGCATCAAGATCTATAGAGATAGATCGAGACGCCTCATTGGTCTTTCACAGAGTACGTACCTTGACAAGATATTGAAAAAGTTCAAAATGGATCAGTCAAAGAAGGGGTTCTTGCCTGTATTGCAAGGTACGAGATTGAGCACGGCTCAATGCCCGACCACGGCAGAAGATAGAGAAAAGATGAGTGTCGTCCCCTATGCCTCGGCCATAGAGTCTATCATGTATGCTATGCTGTGTACCAGACCTGATGTAAACCTTGTCGTAAGTTTGGTAGGAAGGTACCAAAGTAATCTCGGCATGGAACACTGGACAGCGGTCAAGAATATCCTGAAGTACCTGAAAAGGACCAAGGAAATGTTTCTCGTTTATGGAGGTGACGAAGAGCTCATCGTAAAGGGTTACATCGATGCTAGCTTCGACACAGATCTGTATGACTCTAAGTCACAAACCGGATATGTGTATATTTTGAATGGTGGGGCAGTAAGCTGGTGCAGTTGCAAGCAAAGCGTTGTGGCGGGATCTACATGTGAAGCGGAGTACATGGCAGCCTCGGAGGCAGCACAAGAAGCAGTCTGGGTTAAGGAGTTCATTACCGACCTAGGAGTCATACCCAATGCGTCGGGCCCGATGACTCTCTTCTGTGACAACACTGGAGCTATTGCCCTTGCCAAGGAGCCCAGGTTTCACAAGAAGACCAGGCATATCAAGCGTCGCTTCAACTCCATTCGTGAAAGTGTTCAAAATGGAGACATAGAGATTTGTAAAGTACATACGGACCTGAATGTAGCAGATCCATTGACTAAACCTCTCCCTAGAGCAAAACATGATCAACACCAGAACTGCATGGGTGTTCAATTCATCACAATGTAACTAGAATATTGACTCTAGTGCAAGTGGGAGACTGTTGGAAATATGCCCTAGAGGCAATAATAAAATGGTTATTATTATATTTCTTTCTTCATGATAATTGTCTATTGTTCATGCTATAATTGTGTTATCCGGAAATTGTAATACATGTGTGAATACATAGACCACAACACGTCCCTAGTGAGCCTCTAGTTGACTAGCTCGTTGATCAAAAGATAGTCATGGTTTCCTGACTATGGACATTGGATGTCATTGATAACGGGATCACATCATTAGGAGAATGATGTGATGGACAAGACCCAATCCTAAGCTTAGCTCAAAGATCGTGTAGTTCATTTGCTGTAGCTTTTCTGGATGTCAAGTATCATTTCCTTAGACCATGAGATTGTGCAACTCCCGGATACCGTAGGAGTGCCTTGGGTGTGCCAAATGTCACAACGTAACTGGGTGATTATAAAGGTACATTATAGGTATCTCCGAAAGTGTCTGTTGGGTTGGCACGAATCGAGACTAGGATTTGTCACTCCGTATGACGGAGAGGTATCTCTGGGCCCACTCGGTAATGCATCATCATAATGAGCTCAATATGATCAAGTGGTTGATCACGGGATCATGCATTACGGTACGAGTAAAGTGACTTGCCGGTAACGAGACTGAACAAGGTATTGGGATACCGATGATCGAGTCTCGGGCAAGTAACGTACCGATTGACAAAGGGAATTGTATACGGATTGATTGAATCCTCGACATCGTGGTTCATCCGATGAGATCATCGTGGAGCATGTGGGAGCCAACATGGGTATCCAGATCCCGCTGTTGGTTATTGACCGGAGAGTCGTCTCGGTCATGTCTGCATGTCTCCCGAACCCATAGGGTCTACACACTTAAGGTTCGGTGACGCTAGGGTTGTTAGGAAGACTTGTATGTGATTATCGAATGTTGTTCGGAGTCCTGGATGAGATCCCGGACGTCATGAGGAGTTCCGGAATGGTCCGGAGGTAAAGATTTATATATGGGAAGTTGTCATACGGTCGCCGGAAAGGTTCGGGGGCATATCGGTATTGTACCGGGGCCACCGGAGGGGTTCTAGGGGTCCACCGGGAGGGGCCACCTCTTCCGGTGGGCCTTATGGGCTGTATGGAGAAGGGAACCAGCCCAAGTGGGCTGGGGCGCCACACCCCCCTAGGGCCCATGCGCCTAGGGTTGGGGGAAACCCTAAGGGGGGGCGCCCCCTTGCTTGGGGGGCAAGCCCCCCCTCCCCTTGGCCGCCGCCCCCCTCTAGATCTCATCTAGAGGGGGCCGGCCCCCTTCCCCCTTCCCCTATAAATAGAGGGGTGAGGGGAGGGCTGCACACAACATCCAAGGCGCAGCCCCTCCCCTCCCCAACACCTCTCCTCCTCCATAAGAGCTTGGCGAAGCCCTGCCGGAGTACTGCAGCTTCATCACCACCACGCCGTCGTGCTGATGTTGGAGCCCTCTTCCTCAACCTCTCCCTCCTCCTTGCTGGATCAAGGCGCGGGAGACGTCCTTGCTTCGTACGTGTGTTGAACGCGGAGGTGCCGTCCGTTCGGCGCTAGGATCTTCGGTGATTTGGATCACGTCGAGTACGACTCCATCAACCCCGTTCTCTTGAACGCTTCCGCTCGTGATCTACAAGGGTATGTAGATGCACTCCTCTCTCCCTCGTTGCTAGATGACTCCATAGATTGATCTTGGTGATGCGTAGAAAATTTTAAAATTCTGCTACGTTCCCCAATAGGTGGATGGCAGGTGGGGTAGCGCGGGCATGCAGCGGACAGTGGAGGACGAGAGGGAGGCAGAAAACATCCGCTTTGTGTCCGCTTCGGACCCAAATCAGTCCCAAATTTGAGCCGGAAATGGGTCCGCGTGGACACAAAGCGGACGCAAAATGAAAATGGGTATGTGCGTTAGGCCATTGTTTTGTCCGCGCCGACCCAAATGAACAACGGCGAACGAAATGGGTCGCTCCATTGAAGTTACTCTAAGTAACCAATCAACCTTTAGCCAGCCGCCGGTTGCTACCTGATTGGATCGCCGTCCATCCCACCGAAGTGCACACATCTGATGATAAAAATGTGATCGCCATCGACACGTCCATCTCCCTCCAAGCGTTGGGTTGGGTCCCTTCAAGATCTATGGCGATCCAGTATGATTCAAAGAATGTCCATCGGTACTCGGCTGTGAAACGCGTCAGCCTTGAATAACGAGAGAATTGATTATAACCCCCCCCCCCAGCTCGTGTGCCTTGGATCTTAAGCCCCTTTCTTCGTCTCCCTTCCTTCTAAGCCCCCCAGTTCGGTCTTGTTGTTGCTAATTCCCCCCTTTGACATCCTTAACATATTTGTCAATATATAACCAACCAAAGGGCATCTGATTAGACAGAACTGCTCTTCAGTTTCTACCCAGCCCCAGATCGACGCAGACCTCAGTTCAGCTGGCCGCCGCCAAGCCTCAGCTCCGCCGGTCAGAGCATCTCCAACAGGCACCGAACGCGTCGCGCGGAAAACTGCTTTGCCGCGCGCCGGTCGCCTGGTTTGGCGCGGCGCGCAGCGCTGGCTCCAGCAGCCGCGCTAAAAAGTAGCGCACGCGCGCGCCGCTCCAGCAGCGCGCAAAAATGCAGCGCGTGCGACTGTCGCACAAACAACATATGCATTCCAAAACATAAGCAAAAAGATCAAACACAAACAAAAATAAATCAAAATAAATAATTCAATTTCATTATTACAACTCAAACAAATAGTTTATCATTCAATACAACAAATAATGCAATAAACACAACAAATAGTTCAACAATACAATATCAAACGCATAAATCATGATGCTCTTTGTCGTCCATTCCATGCCCACCACTCCTCAATTAGATCCTTCTGAAGATCATTATGCGCTGCGGGACGTCGAATGGCATGATAGGAGGCAACAAAACAGGCCACCCTTTCAGCCCTCCGTCGCACTCGCACGTTATGTCCAAGAGCTCATACTGAGAGTAGCCTACATCTTGGCCACGCTCATTCTCGATGATCATGTTATGCATGATCACACAAGCGTGCATGATGTACCAAAGCATTTTCTGATCCCAAAATCTAGCCCGTCCTCTCACAATAGCAAATTGGGCTTGCAAAATCCCAAAAGCTCTCTCCACATCTTTTCTAGCCGCCGCCTGAGCATTGTGGAAATCAAGTTTTTTCTTACCTTCTGGCTTTTTCAACGGCTTGACAAAGGTTTGCCACTTTGGATAGATGCCATCCGCTAGATAATAGCCATAGTTGTATGTACGACCATTTGCTACAAACTGCACTGGTGGCAACTCACCATTTGCAATCTTATTCATCAGTGGTGACCGGTTGACAACATTGATGTCGTTCAAAGATCCAGGGATCCCAAAGAATGCATGCCAAATCCAAGTCTCTTGATCGGCCACCGCTTCAAGGATTATAGTGGCACCCTTTTTTTGGCCATGGAACTGCCCATGCCATGCCTTTGGACAATTCTTCCAACTCCAATGCATGCAATCTATTGAGCCAAGCATGCCAGGAAAGCCGCGAGCTTTGTTCATCGCCAATAGCCTTGCGGCGTCTTTAGCATTGGGAGATCTCAAATACTCCTCGCCAAACACTTGCACAATTCCGACTGCGAAGCGCTTGACACACATGATGGCTTGGCTCTCATCCATAGCCAAGTGATCATCAACTAGATTAGCCGGTATACCGTATGCCAACATACGCAAAGCGGCTGTCACCTTCTGAAAGGTGCTATGCCCGAGCTCTCCGGTGGCATTCCTCCTTTGCTGAAAAAAGCGGTCATGGCTCGCTAGTTTCTCTGCAATGCGCCTGAACAACTCGGTGCTCATCCTAAACCGGCGACGAAAATACGACTCGGGGTATGTGTGATTCTCCGCAAAATAATGCTTGATCAATCTGTTGTGGGCATCGATCCTATCCCTCCAAATTTTCTTACGACCCATAACCGAACCATCGTGTTTAGGTTTTTTATTGATATGCATAGCTAGGATCATTGCAAGATCATCCTCCTCTTCCATATCAAATTCTTCTTCGAAAGAATCATACGACGAACCCATCTACAATGTTCAATACTATGATATAAAAACTACAATCAACATGCACGAAATCCATGGCTTTTGAGCAATACATACCTTCTAGGCGTTTTGTCGAACACCTTGCGGGCGCCGAGCGGCAGTGAGCGCACGGGCGCTGTTCGTCGGAGGACGGACGCACGCGAGGGGCGGTGGGACTAGAGGGGGGGTCGGGGAAGCCGCCGCGGGGCGGGGATAGGCCGGGGAAGCGCCGGAACGGTCGCCGGGTGGCGCGGTCGGCGGCTGCGGCGCGGCTGGATGGGGGATGGGAGTTGTGAGCGAGCGCGTGGGAGCGGGCGCAGCAAATAAGCGGCGCGCGATTGAGTTTCGGCCCGCACGCTGAACTACATATGCCGTGCGCGCTGTTTTTGCGCGTCCGCTGGAGCAACTATACCGGTTGCGCGCGCGCTAAAACGGGCAATTTTGCGGCGCGGCGCTAGTTTTGGCGCGGCTGTTGGAGATGCTCTCACCACCAATCTCTACTCCAACCGGCTGCCGGGCGCGCTCCTGGCCCCAATCCATGGCCCCGCCCGCCCGCCTCCGGGTCGACCCTGCGTCTCCTGGTCGTCCGCCGCTACCGAACGAACCGGAGTGAGCACGCGCGCACCCAATTCTACTATCTCCCTTCCTCCTCCGTTTTCCCTGGCACCTAGTCCAGTGTGATGCCGAACATGGCCGAGCAAGCCATCTCTGTCTCGCGACTGACGGGACGAGCAGAAACATAAACGAACGAGCGACTTCTCTGTCTTGCGACTTGAAGAAAACATACGAGGGCGGAGTGGTCATTTCAGAATATAATTAGACTAATATATTGGATTATTAGCTTAATGAAGAGATAACTATGCCAAAGGGGGAAATTAGCAACAACGAAACAGAAGTGAGGGGGTCAGAAGGAAGGGAGACGAAGAAAGGGGCTTAAGATATCCAAGGCACACGAGCTGGGGGGGTGGGGGGGTGGGGGTGGGTTATAATCAATCCTCCCTTGAATAACACGGGCGCTGCCCGTCTCTCTCTCTCTCTCCGTGGCCGTGAGCGCAAACGTGGACGGCATGGGTACAGTGACCTCTGGTTGCTTCAACGCCACTGGCAGTGCCTGGTGGTCCGCTCCGTGGCCGCTTTGGGCATATGGCGGGCCTGCGTGCGGTGCCCCGGTCCCTTGCATGGCTTCCCCCTCCAGGAATCTCTCTGCTCGACTGCTCGCTCATGGGTGGGCAGGGTACGCAAGTGGCATGGGGCCTGGTCCACTTCTGCATGAAATGAAATGGTCTCCGTCCCTGCCTCCGAGCTATGGTGACCCCCTCAAAAAAAACTATTGTGTGGAGTCTGTACGGTGGGTCCATCTTCCGATAAAATGGTTTGCCCGTGCAATAATAATGAAATGAAACGAAGCCATGTGGAAAAACTATTGGGGGCTTAAGAAGTGAGGAAATTAGCAACAACGAAACAGAAGTGAGGGGGTTAGAAGGAAGGGAGACGAAGAAAGGGGCTTAAGATATCCAAGGCACACGAGCTGGGGGGTGGGGGGGGGGTGGGGGTGGGTTATAATCAATCCTCCCTTGAATAACACGGGCGCTGCCCGTCTCTCTCTCTCTCTCTCCGTGGCCGTGAGCGCAAACGTGGACGGCATGGGTACAGTGACCTCTGGTTGCTTCAACGCCACTGGCAGTGCCTGGTGGTCCGCTCCGTGGCCGCTTTGGGCATATGGCGGGCCTGCGTGCGGTGCCCCGGTCCCTTGCATGGCTTCCCCCTCCAGGAATCTCTCTGCTCGACTGCTCGCTCATGGGTGGGCAGGGTACGCAAGTGGCATGGGGCCTGGTCCACTTCTGCATGAAATGAAATGGTCTCCGTCCCTGCCTCCGAGCTATGGTGACCCCCTCAAAAAAAAAACTATTGTGTGGAGTCTGTACGGTGGGTCCATCTTCCGATAAAATGGTTTGCCCGTGCAATAATAATGAAATGAAACGAAGCCATGGAAAAACTATTGGCCCATGTAGGTCTCGAACCTGCGACCTTCGCGTTATTAGCACGACGCTCTAACCAGCTGAGCTAATAGGCCACTTGGCATCGTTCTTCGACAAAAGATAGATATCCAATCCGACAGGACTAGTTGCAACCATTGTACGCCCGAAATAGCACGGCCTCGGTAGCGCATGCGCGATGGAAGATCATGGTGTTTGAGGCTTTGATTAAAAATGGAGTGATTCGGCTCCGAAACAGTGAAGGACAATGTACAAGTTGTCACCAACTTAGTTGGTTACATGGAACAATCATAGAGACCCTCAGGACCATGCTGAACTGACAGCTGACAGCATATCTGAAACGACTTAGCACACCCAACATTACTGATCAGCACCTCAGAATTGGTTTGGTTTCATCTCTACTTTTCACTTTTCAGGACTTCCACTGGCCAGGAACTCCAAGACGCACTTCTTCAGCTCCTGGAACTCTGCTTCAGACAGGGACGCTTCAACCAAAAACCCGCATAGTGTTGCCGCAGATGCTTCGTCGTAGTCCTTCCTCCTCTTCAGAACCAGATGGCCGCTGAGCTCCCACACCGCTGGGTTGATTCTCATGTCGAGGAATTCCTGGCTCGCCTTCCCGGAAGCCTGCTTCTCAGCGTAGCACTGGTTCGTCGATCAAACAGAGGGAGATAAATGTTAAGCCGACAATCCAGTTCTAGTTCACAAATAAAGCCGAGGTTGCATTTGCAGTACTGTACCTGTAGTAGAAGGAATACTCTCTTGCCAGATTCAGAGATAAGGACATTGAAAGGTCTGTTATTCTCTTGCAAGAAGATGCATGCATCTGAGACGACCTGTGACAGATCCTCCAGGCTCGCTCCGCCTTCAAATACAAAGCCGCTTACTGGGTACCACACCAGCTGAGAAATGGTGACACCGTTCCCTACAACTGTCAGTTTCTCTGTCGGCGCCTTTTCGACTGGATATTGCACTTTCAGATAGTATGCCTAACAAGCAATATCTGTGAGAGGGGAGCATAAGGCAGAGATAATCAGTGAAGTTTGAGTATGACTAACTTGGAAATGGAGGTGATTGATTGTTGCGAAAGCACCCAGACTGTTATAGCCAACTCTGAAGAATGGATTCTTTGCCTCCCTTGCGACGTACATGGCCAGTAAGAAGCTCTCTTGATCAACCCTTTGTGGTAAGCATTCCTGGACTCGAGGGATCAAAAGCACATGGCAGTACCCGATTGGGCTCACCTGTGACACAGATTACAGAAACAGTAAATCAGTTTTCATTCCAGGCTTCCAGCTGAGGTTAAAGTAATATCAGAGACGGAGACACACTGACGTTGATCAAAATGCTGCTAGGAGAAGCTGAAACAGTGGGAGGAGCTCCGTCAAAATACTGGGCAGAATCATTCTCAGTTTCTTGGAACCTGAAGATCACCTCCTCTGGTTTAACTTTAGTGAAATTGAACTTGTCACTATGAAATGGTTGGAGGACTTGGTTCATTCCAAATTCAGTTGGCCGCTTCTTCTGGTCACGCCCTTCTATCAATGTTGCAACAAAATTGTGTTCTCCAGGTAGCACCTGTCAACGTGACACTAGGAAATTCAACTAGGGAAAAAACCCAGATAATTCTCAGTATAGTTAATCAGAGAAGAACGTGAAACCTTGGTCTCACAGGTAGTGATGTTGTGGTGAAACAATCCCCTCGCCTTGCGGTCATCCCACTGCAACAACCATTCGCCATTTCCCAATACACTCAGTTTCCATTTCTGTTTATAGTTATCAACAACATACAGAAGTGCAAACAGTACCAACCTCTTTAAAAAGCTTGTGGAGAAATGGGGATAAATTCGGCTCAACCTCCTCCATACGAAGGCAGTTAGTTGAATCAAAACCGTTGCTGCACATGCCTGCTTTTGTTTCAACTGACAGCGGCGTCAGACCACACAAAAACATCACACTTATTCGTAGGAGACGATGCTAACAAATCCCATTGCCAAGTTCCACTTTGACCGCATTCAGTATAACTAATTCTAATTCAAGTAAATCGAATGATTTGATCTAAAACGATATTGAACTACTCCATTATGCTTCATTGGAGTACTAGTTAGCAGTGGAGCAAGAACGTATGTAGCCGTACATAATTTCATATATTAAGCAGTACAGCTCTAGCCCAAGACCACAGTCCAGATTAGCCCATTCGCATCTGCACTGCATTTGAGTTCAGCTCAAACGGGAGCTTCAGAGGCAACCCAGATATCAAATCAAATACGCAGAACATTTCTAATTTCAGCCTCAAGTGTATCCATTCCAGAGCACGGCTAATGGGGCGAACCACCGTCAGCGACAAGTCGCCAAGGCCACACCGACAGCATATACATAGTTGACCGGAAGCACAAAAGAAGACATGAACTTCAGAGAAAGCGAGCTCAGATTACCTCGCAAAAGCCGGTGGTGCGGGAAGCTGTTCCAGCGAGCTCGCGACGCCGCGGGAGCAGCCGGCGCTGGCAAAAGCGAGAAAGGAAGGGGGGAGATGACGGGCATGCACAGAGACCTCCTCCTGTTGCCGGGAACGGACGCGGGCGCCGCAGCAATGGCGGCCCAAGAACTGGATCTCACTCAAAGCGAGCCCCTCCGAAGCGGATGGTTCGGGGCACAGTCCTTGGAGAACGACGGGGAAATTCACGCGAATCCCACGTGGAGGTGGAGGGGAGCCGGATGCCCGGATCTTACTCGAAACTTTGGGGAGAAAGTGGCAGGACCGAGGGAGACGAAGGTACTGGCCGGGCCGGGCCATATGGCCTCTTATTGGGCCTCCAGTCCAGAGAAAGCGGCTGTGCTGTTTGACTGTGCGTGGGCCTGTAGTTCCAGGGGGAAGAAGAAAAGGAGGTCGTACTTCCGTGGACGCTTGCTTAAAAAAAACACTTCCGTGGACATGGTCCACACCGGTCTCGGGCAGTTCGTCGACGCAGACAAGTGGGTCCCACGTTGGTCGTCGCAGGTCCCCATGGTGTGCGGGCCAGCAGTGGGGCGCTCGCCCGCGCCTCCCGTCGCCCGAGAACGGGGAGCAGAGCAGAGACCGGAGGCGCAAAACAAGAGGAGGAGGCGGCGGCCGAAAACACTGAGCAGAAAAGAAAAAACCGAGCGCGCAAAACCCTAAACCCTAGCCCCCCATCCCTCCCCAAATCCTCCCCTCGCGGCTGCAGGGGACGGAGACCGCCGAGCCGCCATGGCGACCCTCCTGAGGCGCGCGTCGCTGCGGCGGGCCATCGCCTCCGCCGCCTCGGCCGCCACCGCCTCCAGCCCCGAGGTCGAAACTCTCCCTGCTCCTGCCCTCTCCGCTGTGTGCGCAAAGCGTGTGTTGTTTTCATTTTCGGACGGGTTGGGGGTTGGGGGCGCGCAGCCAGAGCGGACGAGCCCAATGCTTCCGCTGCAGTGATCGGATGCCAGAGCCCTGCTCTGGTCTCGGAGTTTGATCGGCTGCGTTCCTTTTTTAGGCCCCGATTTCTCCTGTTTTAATCTCGATTTCCCACCGTGAGAGCCTGTAAACCCGCTCCAATTTAGTGTATTTCACCAGATGACGCCGTTTTAAACACTATTCTTTTACTGATTTGTTTTAAGGTATATATCCTATCACCCCCTGTTCTGAACCTGCCGTTTGAAAATGCAATTCGTGATAATATGTTGTCTGCTTTATTTAGATTTATTACCTGTGATGGAGTACTGAAAATAGATCAACTGCTTTTTTTAGACTCGATTAGCGCCATGCAATTTTCATCCTTGCAAGTTGTAGCCGTCTAGCTGGCCTGAAGAGTTTGTTTGCAGCGCCTTTCTGGTATGCTTGTATCCGTTAGGGATTAAATAAAATCAATGGAAGAAATGTATCACACGCGATAGGCTTCAAAAGAATTACTGAAGGAAACGCGATAGCGCAGTAGAGTTCACCAAGTGTCTCTCCCTAATGGGCTATAAGAGGATGCTGATTTATGTGGGGCAATTTCATAAGAATCAATGGTTTACGAACAATGGAACAGTGATATGTTGTTGCTAATGCTTTGATATTTCTGCAGAGCTATAGGCAGGTGATATGTGGCTCTACCTTTCATTGCCGAGATTTCGCATCTAAAGGTTGTAGACATCATTTCTCCATATGTTCATGCAAATATTCTGCCATGTATTCTGAGCATTGCAATATGTGGATCGATTTATAATTGCTTAATTTTGTTGTTCGAACTGATATTTGAACCTACATATAATTTTAGGAAATTCAGTTGCATGATTACTTATTTGTCTTCCATTATGCTTCATTGCTACCACCTAATGAATCATTTCTTAGTACTTCTTACTGTTACCTGCACTGCGGTATTGCACTGCATGATTTGCTCCAACTATGTTCCACTCGTACTACATACTGAATCATGTACTGATTCGTCTCTTATGGTTAGCCAAAAAGAAGTCAAAGTCAAGTGGCACCGACTCCGGTGAGGAGAATATGTCAAAGAAAGACTTGGCTTTACATCAGGCCATTGATCAAATAACAACTTCGTTCGGGAAAGGAGCAATAATGTGGCTTGGCCGCTCTGAAGGTCATAGAGAAGTACCTGTTGTGTCTACCGGATCTTTCTCTTTGGATCTGGCACTGGGAATTGGTGGGCTTCCAAAGGTACACATTCCCATACAGTTACATATGTTCTTCAGAGTGGAAGCTCTTTGATGCTCATTATGTTGCAATTTGTAATCTGCTTGGTACCACAAAATTGTTCTTTTACATTTGACTTTAGTCACTAGTCCCGTTCATGGTGTTATCTTTTAGCAACCATTTATGGTTTTCTTGCAATGATGTATTTTGTTTTGTAAAATTGGCATTACATTATTCTTTGCAGGGACGTGTTATAGAGGTGTACGGCCCAGAGGCTTCAGGAAAGACAACTCTTGCTCTTCACGTTATTGCAGAAGCACAAAAGCTTAGCGGCGGTGGTAAGCCCAAAACTTTGAAACTGACTTCCTTTCGATGTTCTGTTTTCCTTTTCTTGTGATTGGCTAATTACTAGTACTAGAGAAAAGTGGCACCCTTCTGTGTTCCCCTTCAGTCTATGGAAGTAAGTGTGGACTTCGTAGCATGTCCGTATAGGACTGAGCGCGTGGTGATTCAGAAATATTATTTATTCAACTGCTGTTGATGTAGCATGCATTAATCAAGGTTCTGCTAACCTGCAACTGCTTAATAACGTGAACCTTAAGATGTATTGTTAATTCTGTTTTGTACACACGTTGCTTCTCAAACCTCCCTATTAAACCCCAAACTATTCGAACAATTGGCTAAAAGTTCTCACGCTGAGTTTCTTTTCATGTCAATTCCCAAATTATTTGTGCTGTACATTAGTAATCCAGTGTATTTAATTTTGGACCTTTCTGTTTGCATCTGATATGATACATGCTCTTTTATGCTTAAAGAATAGAATGTGGTGAAAATTTAATTTATGCATAAGAGTACGTAATATGAAGATAAGTCAACTATGAGTCCATGAATGGGAGCTCTTCCATAATCCTGATTTACTTTGTTTCAGTATGAGCCACAATTTTTTACTTGGCACAGTTAAACGTGTTGAAGGAATTAAATCTTGGTTTAAGTGTACTCAAGTTTATAGGCATAGTCCTGTGGCTATCGAAATTCAACTTAACTATTTTTTATTTTTTTGGTTTGCCTTGTCTCTAGGTTATTGTGCATTTGTAGATGCAGAGCATGCTTTGGATCCAACTCTGGCAGAGTCAATTGGTGTCGACACCGGTAACTTGCTTCTCTCTCAGCCAGACTCTGCTGAGCAAGCACTCAGTCTTGTAGACACGCTGATTCGAAGTGGCTCTGTTGATGTTGTTGTTGTTGACAGTGTAAGACCTTGACCGCTGCCCCTCCCATCTGATTTTCTATTTCATAGCAGAATTAGTTTCTACTTAATCATGACTGCAATACTGCTCAAATTAGTGCATTGTCAAGTTAATACTTTAAGCATGCTACTCAATCTTAATAACCAAAATTCTTCCTTCATTTCAGAGTTATTTACACTATTCATCTTATTCTATTGTGCAGGTAGCAGCTCTTGTCCCCAAGACCGAGCTTGATGGAGAGATGGGTGATGCACATGTGGCTCTCCAAGCCAGACTGATGAGTCAAGCTCTTCGCAAACTGAGCCATTCTCTTTCACTATCCCAGACAGTTTTGCTATTTATTAATCAGGTACTAATTATACGGCCATTTCTTTGAGTTTTTTACTTCTTAGTTGGCATAGGATTCCTTCTATGGCTCAATGGTGAGTAGACAACTCACATAATTTTGCAATTATTCATCTACTACTGGAATTTGGATTTATTTTATCGATGCAAGTCAATAAGTCTTGATAGCCATTTTAATTTTACTTGAGGGTATAATTACCTGGAAACTTCCAGAATGATATTCCGCTGAAGCTAGGAAATGTTTTTCTTTGAAGATTAAGAAACATTAAAAGTATATATACAACTGGTTCTTCTTGATCCTCTGTTGGGCATGATTAATTGGAGATGGCCATCATTATTATGCACATTTATCCTGCATTTCTCCTGAAAATTCCCATGTTTGGCATTGCAATAACCTCTCCAGTCTTTTCGTCTTCACATATTTTGATTTTTTTTAATAATTTGTATCCTTAAACACGTTGCAGATCAGGTCTAAGGTACAGACGTTTGGGGGAGGATTTGGAGGGCCACAAGAGGTCACTTCCGGTGGAAATGCCCTTAAATTTTATGCCTCAGTTCGCCTGAACATCAGGCGAATTGGCATGGTAAAGAAAGGTGAAGAGGTAATGTACTAATTCATTATATCCTTACCATTAGCTGTTTTTGGAAATTTACTGATACTTTTAACATGTTGGTTTTGGTGTTCAAAACTGACTTCTTTTGAGGGTCATACCTGCATGAGACATTTTTTTTAATTCTCTTTGTGCTGAACTTCTGTTAGACATGCGATACATGCAACTCTTAGAGGCTTGTTTTTTGCTATCAATGCAGTGAATTGAATATTAAGTTATGCCATCACTGGGTAAAATAAAATAACTGCCCTTGCAGATTAGGTTCCTCATATGGCATGTGAGATGAGTGGCTTGAACCATTATACACGCTGCTTATCTAACAATCTCGTGGAAATGATGACAATGAATTTTGTTTGCAGATTATAGGAAGTCAGGTTACTGTGAAGATTGTGAAAAACAAGCATGCCCCACCGTTCAGGACTGCACAGTTTGAGCTGGAATTTGGAAAAGGAATATGCCGCAGTTCAGAGCTTTTTGATCTTGGGTTAAAGCACAGGCTTGTTAAAAAGACCGGGGGCGCGTATTATTCTTTCAACGAACAGCAGTTCCATGGTAAAGATGCCGTTAAAGCTTTCCTTACTAAAAACGAGAGCGCCGCGAAAGAACTGGAGATGGAGCTAAGGAGATTGATCCAAACTGAACCGCCTAGAAAGCCGGAGGCTGAGGACGATCTGCTGGACGATTCGCCTGAAGAGATTGTCAGACCTGAAACGTCATCGGAAGAGGATATGGCCGCTATAATCGGGGCTTAACCAGCGATGATAAGTGAGCTAGGAACGTTACTTGCGGCGCGGAGGATTGTATTTTGGACTTGGGACCTTGTGTTCTTACTGTACTGGAAAATGAGGAAGGGTGCTCGAGAGGCAAAATTATGGTAGCTGCTTAGGGTAGGCATTGGGGTGGATTTGGGGAGGAGGGGGCGAGGGGAGGGATCAGGATTCAGTACAGTAGCATGTAATCATGTATATATGTTGCATGCCTTGACTATTTCCTCTTGTCTAAGTAAGGTCCAGCAACATTCTTGACTGAGCAGCTACAGTTGCTGCTGCTACTTGAAGAATTTGATTCTCCTGCTCCATTTCGGCCTTAACATGAGAGCAGTTGCTTTGAGCGGCAGCACTGAGATGCAAAAAATTTCGGGTGTTGCATTGAGCAGCACAGAACCCAGAAACAAGTTTGGTCTGGGCATGTCATTGCTTCTTTATGCTTGTCATCTGCCATTTTTCCTGAAGATTTTTCATTCAGAGATCTCCAGGATATAGCAATCATTTTTTCCCTTCGTTATGAAAGAACAAGAGTGGCGTGACAATGGCATGGCTTTCTTCCGGAGTTATGGCCACGTGGGCGTCAAGGCATCCAATGATTTGTGCCAGTGCAAGCACTTTTCGTTCGTTGCGGTGTTAAAATGCTCCAGCAGGTGTACTTCATGGGGGTCCTTTTTCTTCTTTTTATCCAAGTCCAAAAGAGATGGAAGCTACTACTCATCCTTCCTTCCAATCGATCGTCTGTGTCTTTCGGCCATTGGCCAGCCATTTCCTTTAGCAAGTCAAACGACCCCAATGAATGTTCCATGAGTATGGTTGGTTAAGGTTAGTAGAAGACAATAACAAGTGCTTTCCGTTGAGCCCCCATGTGCACCATTGAAGTACGCTCCACTCCCGTACCAGCGCCTCTAACTGTTGGTTAACGTCCACTAAATATCTCTCTCTCGTGGTAGGAGCGGCTCCCTCTTCCTGAATGAATGCCAAGCACTAATTGACACACCCAATGATTCGTAGATCATGTAGTAACAGTCCATCTCTTCAAGGAAAACCGACATGATTTCGCCGAAGAAGGGTCTACGCAACCGATCATAATAATTTGCTGTTTGGTGACCCCGATCTATTCACCTGCTCCTTGTATGCGGGATCGAATCAGATCGTTTCCGGGCCGTGCGTCCGTGAAGAGTCCTGAAGAACAGCCGCCCACGAGCTTTCAGGTCTGAAAATTCAGGTTAATCGCCACGGCCCGGGCTGGCGGGTCTCTCGTGCCTCGCGCTCTGCAACCAGACCACGTCGCCGATGCGGCGCCCGTACCGCCCGATCAATGGCGGCGTGGCTCTCCACCGCGCCCCGTGCCGCTGGCTCCGTCCCCCCATGTGACGGACGGATCCGAGGATATGATCGATGCGGTGCACCCGGTCACCTGGTGGCCAGAGCCACCACGACGCCCCTCTCGGCCGGCCGATGCCGTACGTGCAGAGCCCGGGGGACATGGCCATATGCGCCCTCACATGCTAATGTGCGCTGCGAGGAGCGTAAGCTGATGCTGTGCTCTTGGGGCCTTGCTTGTCTTGATTCGAAAAAAGAAGTCCTGGCCAATGCGGAGCCTGGAGGCGCCGCTGGATGCTGGCATAGTATTGTGCCTGGGTGGTCAATTTCGTTGGGTTTGGGAGCTAGTAGTGTGTTAAGGGGTTGTGTACGGCCGGGGAACAGGCGCCAAACCTGAACTGTTGGCGCGGCTGCACATTCCTGGCCTGGGTAATAGCTGCGGTGATGGTGGTGACAACCAAACTCGAGCTTGGCACATTCTTTGTCCTGCTGCTGATGTAGGCGGGGACGTGGTGGCCATGGTCGCTGCGGGGGGCCATGCCTGGCCGTTTTCTAGCACGGAAAGAACGTTATGTGGAGCGATGCCCAAGCTTCACTTCATAGTTCATACTACTCGTACGTACCCTACGTCCCTACCACCATGCATCCCGGCCACGGGAGAACACAACGCTGCCACGGGAGAGCTTGTTACTGCTGTTGGGTCGCCTGGCGATCGGGAGAGGGACGCCTGCCTGCCGAGCTTCCCCCTCGATCTTACCGACGGCGTGGGGACTGAAACATCACACAGCAACGGGCATGGCAGGCAGCGAGAGCGATCGGCGAGAGGGCGCGGCGTGCTACGGCCCGGAGCCGGTGGAAAAGGACGGAATTGTTATCGCCCCGACCGATCCGTCCAGCTGGTTAATTGCTGCCACGCCACGCGAGGCAGACACGGAGACTGAGCACCGTGCCATGTGGCCCTAGTCTCGTCCACCGCATCCTGCCATGTGGAAGCAAGGAATCTCTCTCTCTCTCTCTCTCTCTCTCTCTCTCTCTCTCTCCACGTCGACGTCGACGTCGACGTCGCCGTACTTGGTGAAACACGCTGCTGCAAACAGACAGGGGAATTCGTGTTTCACCAGTGGTACCAGACCAGCGTGCTCTGCTTGCTTGGTTTTCAAATTAGCACGGAGGACCAGTCGTTGCATGGGTTAACTTAAGCCTGCCTGCTGCCAACAGTCGATGCGGTGGAGACGAAGATGTCATCGTCGATCTCGCGTCTCTCCTGATCCATCAACGTCCACGTACGTGCCCCACTGTCCCGTCACCCTGCTAGTTTCCACGCGTGACGTGGACGGCTTAAGCCGGAAATAGGCCAGCACGAGCACGGCCCCATTTCACCACGGGCTGGGCTTCTCTAGCAGCGACTGGTTGTACAGTACATACGAGCTTGCACTCTCCTCACTGCAAACTGTGTGTACCACTCGATTAGTGGTAGAGTTAAGGTCTATTTGCTTGCCAGCGATCCTCTCGATCGGGCTAAAGGGATACAGTTTTTGCAATAATGCTACGCCCCACGCTGATATTTTTAATGGGGGTGGGCCCCTTCCTCGCCCTCTCTCCAATCCCAGCCCACCACGTTGTTGTTTATGTTAATTTACATATGTGTTTCACGTAGATGTAATATTACTCTAGTTTTTGTCTGTTTCGTCGTCTACGTAATCCGGACATGCATCGCACGAAACTCAAAGCAAGTCAAAGCCTAGCTCTGGATGAACGGAGAATAGTCATTTTCAGTGAGCCAGACCCGAGCGACCGCTAGGAGGGGGTACGTGGTTGAGACGCCACGTTATTTCTCGAAGCGACGCCATAAATCCTCTCACACCTTTCTCACCGTTCACTATCCCCTTTCTTCATCTCTCAGCGGTAGCAACAAGCATCATACGAGTCAAGATATGGACAGTGAGCACCGGCGACATAACTGTTGGGGAATACAGTAATTTCGAAAAAAAATCTACGCACACGCAGGATCCATCTATATGATGCATAACAACAAGAGGGAAAGAGTGTTGTCCACGTATCCTTGTAGACCGTAAGCGGAAGCGTTATGACAACGCGGTTGATGTAGTCGTACGTCTTCACGATCCGACCCATCCTAGCACAGAAGATACGGCACATCCGTGATCTGCACACGTTCAGCTCGGTAACGTCCCACGAACTCTAGATCCAGTTGAGATCGAGGGAGAGCTGCGTCAGCACGACAGCGTGATGACGGTGATGATGAATCTACTGGCGCAGGGCTTCGCCTAAGCACTGCAACGATATACCAAGGTGGAAATCTGTGGAGGGGGGCACCGCACACGGCTAAGACAACTATCAACTTGTGTGTCTATGGGGTGCCCCCTCCCCCGTATATAAAGGAGTGGAGGAGGGGAGGGCCGGCCCTCTCTATGGCGCGCCCCAAGGGGGATTCCTACTCCTAGTAGGAGTAGGTTTCCACCCTTCTCTAGTTGGAGTAGGAGAAGAAGGGGAAGAGGGAGAGAAGGAAAGAGGGGGGCGCCGCCCCCTCCCTAGTCCAATTCGGACCAGCCCATGGGGGGGCAGCCACCCCTTGAGGCCCTTCTCTCCTTTCCCGTATGGCTCATTAAGGCCCATTACTTCCCCGGCGAATACCCGTAACTCTCCGGTACTCTGAAAAATAGCCGAATCACTCGAAACCTTTCCGATGTCCGAATATAGCCTTCCAATATATCGATCTTTACGTCTCGACCAATTCGAGACTCCTCGTCATGTCCGTGATCCCACCCGGGACTCGGAACAAGCTTCGGTACATCAAATCACATAACTCATAATACAAATCGTCATCGAACGTTAAGCGTGCGGACCCTACGGGTTCGAGAACTATGTAGACATGACCGAGACACATCTACGGACAATAACCAATAGCGGAACCTCGATGCTCATATTGGCTCCTACATATTCTATGAAGATCTTTATCGGTCAAACCGCATAACAACATACGTCGTTCCCTTTGTCATCAGTATGTTACTTGCCCGAGATTCGATCGTCGGTATCATCATACCTAGTTCAATCTCGTTAACGGCAAGTCTCTTTACTCGTTCCGTAATGCATCATCTCGCAACTAACTCATTAGTCACATTGCTCGCAAGGCTTATAGAGATGTGCATTACCGAGCGGGCCCAGAGATACCTCTTCGACAATCGGAGTGACAAATCCTAATATTGATCTATGCCAACTCAACAAACACCATCGGAGACACCTGTAGAGCATCTTTATAATCACCCAGTTACATTGCGATGTTTGATAGCACACAAGGTGTTCCTTCGGTATTCGGGATTTGCATAATCTCATAGTTATAGGAATATGTATAAGTCATGAAGAAAGCAATAGCAATAAACTAAACGACCATAGTGCTAAGCTAATGGATGGGTCTAGTCCATCACATCATTCTCTAATGATGTGATCCCGTTCATCAAATGACAACACATGTCTGGCAAGGAAACTTAACCATCTTTGATTAACGAGCTAGTTAAGTAGAGGCATACTAGGGACACTCTGTTTGTCTATGTATTCACACATGTACTAAGTTTTCGGTTAATACAATTCTAGCATGAATAATAAACATTTATCATGATATAAGGAAATATAAATAACAACTTTATTATTCCCTCTAGGGCATATTTCCTTCAGTCTCCCACTTGCACTAGAGTCAATAATCTAGTTCACATTGCCATGTGATTTCACACCAATAGTTCACATCTTTATGTGATTAGTTCACATCTTCATGTGACTAATACCCAAAGGGTTTACTAGAGTCAATAATCTAGTTCACAACGTTATGTGATTAACACCCAAAGAGTGATCATGTTTTGCTTGTGAGAGAAGTTTAGTCTATGGGTCTGCAACATTCAGATCCGTATATATTTTGCAAATTTCTATGTCTACAATACTTTGCACGGAGCTACTCTAGCTAATCGCTCCCACTTTCAATATGTATCTAGATCGAGACTTAGAGTCATCTAGATCGGTGTCAAAGCTTGCATCGACGTAACTCTTTACGACGAACTCTTTTATCACCTCCATAACCGAGAAATATTTCCTTAGTCCTCTAAGGATAATTTTGCCCGATGTCCAGTGATCTACTCCAAGATCACTATTGTACTCCCTTGCAAAAAACTCTTGGTGAGGTACACAATAGGTGTGGTACACAGCATAGCATACTTTATAGAACCTATGACCGAGGCATAGGGAATGACTTTTCATTCTCTTTCTATTTTCTGCCATGGTCGGGTTTTTGAGTCTTTACTCAACTTCACACCTTGCAACACAGGCAAGAACTCCTTCTTTGACTGTTCCATTTTGAACTACTTCAAAATCTTGTCAAGGTACGTACTCATTGAAAAATATATCAAGCGTCTTGATCTATCTCTATAGATCTTCATGCTCAATATGCAAGTAGCTTCACCGAGGTCTTTCTTTGAAAAACTCCTTTCCAACACTCCTTTATGCTTTCAAGAAAATTCTACATCATTTCCGATCAACAATATGTCATTCACATATACTTATCAGAAAGGCTGTAGTGCTTCCACTCACTTGTAAATACAGGCTTCACCGCAAGTCTGTATAAAACCATATGCTTTGACCACTTTATCAAAGCATATATTCCAACTCCGAGATGCTTGCACCGGTCCATAGATGGATCGCTGGAGCTTGCACACTTTGTTAGCACATTTAGAATTGACAAAACCTCTTGTTGCATCATATACAACTCTTCTTTAAGAAATCCATTAAGGAATGCAGTTTTGATATCCATTTGCCTGATTTCATAAAATATGGCAATTGCTAACATGATTCGGACAGACTTAAGCATCGCTACGAGTGAGAAAATCTCATGGTAGTCAACATCTTGAACTCGTCGAAAACCTTTTGCGACAATTCGAGCTTTGTATATAGTAATACTACTATCAGCGTCTGTCTTCCTCTTGAAGATCCATTTATTCTCAATGGCTTGCCGATCATTGGGCAAGTCAACCAAAGTCCACACTTTGTTCTCATACATGGATCACATCTCAGATTTCATGGCCTCAAGCCATTTTGCGGAATCTGAGATCATCATCGCTTCCTCATAGTTCGTAGGTTTGTCATGGTCTAGTAACCTGACTTTCAGAAAGGATTACCGTACCACTCTGGTGCGGACTATACTCTGGTTGACCTACGAGGTTCGGTAGTAACTTGATCTGAAGTTTAATGATCATCATTATTAGCTTCCTCACTAATTGGTGTAAGAATCACTAGAACTGATTTATGTGATGAACTACTTTCCAATAAGGGAGAAGGTACAATTACCTCATCAAGTTCTACATTCCTCCCAGTCACTTCTTTCGAGAGAATCTTCTACTCTAGAAAGGACCCGTTCTTAGCAACAAATATCTTGGCTTTGGATCTGTGATAGAGGGTGTACCCAACAGTTTCCTTTGGGTATCCTATGAAGACGCATTTCTTCGATTTGGATTCGAGCTTATCAGGTTGAAACTTTTTCACATAAGCATCATAGCCCCAAACTTTAAGAAATGACATGTTAGGTTTCTTGCTAGACCACAATTCATATGGTGTCGTCACAACGGATTTAGATGGTGCCCTATTTAACGTGAATGCAGTTGTCTTTAATGCATAACCCCAAAACGATAGTGATAAATCGGTAAGATACATCATAAATTGCACCATATCTAATAAAGTACGGTTATGACGTTCGGACACACCATTACACTGTGGTGTTCTAGGTGGCGTGAGTTGTGAAACTATTCCACATCGTTTCAAATGAAGACCAAACTCGTACCTCTGATATTCTCCTCCATGATCAGATCGTAGAAACTTTATTTTCTTGTTACGATGATTTTCTACTTCACTCTGAAATTCCTTGAACTTTTCAAATGTTTTAGACTTATGTTTCATCAAGTAGATATACCCATATCTGCTCAAATCATCTGTGAGGGTCAGAAAATAACGATACCCGCCGCGAGCATCAACACTCATCGGAGCGCATACATCAGTATGTATTATTTCCAATAAGTCCGTTGCTCGCTCCATAGTTCCGGATAACGGAGTCTTAGTCATCTTTCCCGTGAGGCATGGTTCGCAAGAATCAAGTGATTCACAATCAAGTGATTCCAAAATCCCGTCAGCATGGAGTTTCTTCATGCGCTTTACACCAATATGACCTAAACGGCAGTGCCACATATAAGTTGCACTATCATTATTAACTTTGCATCTTTTGGCTTCAATATTATGAATATGTGTATCACTACGATTGAGATTCAGTAAAACCATTTACATTGAGTGTATGACCATGTCGGTGTACAAAAGTAGGGCGCTCCTTTTCACCCCTTGTGCACGGACAGTCGGAGCCGCGCCCACGGCCACACTAAGCAGGGCAGGGGAGGGAAGCCGGAGAGAAGCCAAAGGCGCAAGGCGATCAGAGGCAACGCCAAGACCAGAAACACAAAGAGCAAAGGGGGCAAGGCGGACTCCCTCGGTAGGACCCTTGCCAGGGCAGCCTCAGTAGCCCCGACAAGAGCCTTGCCGGGGCAACTTGCCCAACGCCAGTAGAGCGAGCCACCCCTGAGCCCAAAGGTTCCGAACACTGTCGACAATTACGTCGGACCATGGCTCGGGAGGCACCTCCGTGGTGGCATGCAGATCTTTGTCAAGACCATAGATATATGAGATCAGATGAGGATCAGGAGACGACGACCCTCGGCGGGGTCCTCGCCAAGGAAATCCACAAGACCCCCGGCAAGCATCTTGCCGGGGATGACTATGACACCACGACAAGACCCTTGTCGGGCCCCCGGCAAGGCCCTTGCCGAGGACGCCAGCAGGGCCACTGCCAGGCCCGCACCAGCCAAGACTCCGCCGCCGTTTGCATGCAGCTGCCATCCCAACTAGCTGGGTAGGGACCTGCGTGGCAACATGAAGCTTCCAGGCCAAATCAGCAAGCACCCGCGTGGCGACATGCAGATCTTGATGAAGGCCCTACCACCGCGCCACCTCAGCTGCTTGCTTGCCTACATGACGCTGCATGCATCGCTAGCCTGGGCGCGTGTCGAAGCAAGGCGGAGCGGCGACAGACGGGATGGGCCTCGTTCCCGTCCTCGATAAAGCTAATGGACACCTACATAGCGCATTTAATGCACTTTGTCCCGTAATGCAAGTGCGATAAGCTCGCACACTGTAGGCCTATCCACCTCCTGTGTCCCACTGTGGCAACCCCTTTTTTCTATAAAAGGAGGCCCGAGGCGACCAGGAGAGGGATTCGGCTTTTTGGAACGGGACAACCACCGTAGCTAGTTCAAAAAGCTCAAGAACACTCAATACATCCACCAAAGCAGGACTAGGGTTTTACGCATCCTCGCGGCCCGAACCTGGGTAAATGATCCGTGTGCTTGCTCCTAAACATGCTCTCCTCACGACCCCGTACACGGCGACTGTAGAAGGGATCCCAGTGATCCCATAGGTGTCGTTCCCACCGACATCTTTGTCGCGCCAGGTAGGGGCGACGCAGTTGTGAGAATCTGGTCTAGAAGTTATCCTAGCGGTTCTTCATCGCCATGGCTCCCAAGAAGAAGGCGACCACGATGGTCAGTTCGTCGGGAGTCAGACGGCCCGTACCGACGAGGGCGAGTAGCGGGCTAGTCGCGGACAGGACCCGAGGCGCGGCCCGCGAGCACCAACATCGCTCTGGCAGTCAGAGCCTGGCGAGCGGCGTCGTTCGTGCGCAAGACGGCGGGCTGCACGGCACAAAATCCAGAGACGGAGTTGGGCCCCCCGCGGGTGGCGCGGGGCCCTCCGGGGTCGCTGCCGTGCCACCCACGGGTGGCGCGACGACCTCCAGGACGCCCGCCCCAGCGCCCATAGCGCGCTCTTCCCATGGTGTGCGTGACGAGCAGCTTCACCACGCCGGCGACCCTAGACACCGCCGTGGAAAGAGCCATGTGCATCATCTGCGGGACGAAGGAGGCCAGCGTGCCCGCCGAAGTGCTGGCGACAATGGCAGGCAGCCGCTGGGCCGTGATAGAGCTCCTTCTAACGTGGTTAGAAGTCGAAGCACGCCACGTTCCATGCAGCTTTCGCCACCACCCGCGCCAGCAGAAGCTTTGGCGCGCGCGCAGCTACTCCTCGACTTTCCTCCTGCTGCGGAGAAGCTCGACGAGTGGAGAGCCACCATCTGGAGCCTCGTCACCGTCGCCAACAAATACAAGCCACGACCAGCAAGGCCCTCGGGCCGGCGCTCCGTCGAGCCACCACACACCAGCGGTGGAAGGATCGGGGGAGTTGCAGTCACAGTGCACTCTACTCCCCCGTGCCAGCCGCCGCCGGTGCTGGTCAATCGTAACGACGCTAGTGATAACATTTCCATAGCATCGTCCGACCCCCGGACCCACCGCGATCAACGCCAAGTTCTTCGGGAGCGAGCCCACGAAGACGCTCGAACCACTATCAAGCGCCGGCGCGATATACGCCACCAGTCAGATAAGCGGGCGGGACCCGCTATGGACCACCCAGCATCAGGGGGCTCCGGCGGCCTACCTTACGAGATGGGTTGCTCAGCCTTTACCCATGAGCTGCGGCAGTTCCAGTGGCCGTCCCACCGCATGTTCAAGCCCGACGTCGGCGAGAAGTACAATGGCAAGACCCACCCGTTAGAGTTCCTCAGCATCTACACCATCGCAATGCAAGTTGCCGGAGCTCGCGATGACAAGGTGCTTGCCAATTACTTCCCATTGGCACTGAAGCCCAACGTCATGTCTTGGTTGATGCACTTGCCGGCGGATTCCGTTTCTTCTTGGTCGGATCTGTGCCATGAGTTCATTGGTGCCTTCACCGGAGGCCACCAAGCTCATGGCCAGGCCAGTGATTTGCATATCATTCCCCAGAAGGAAGGGGAAACCCTGCGCAAGTACATCAAGAGATTCAGCCGGGTATAGTACAACATCCCCGATGTTCATCCCGCCACCGTGATTAGCGCATTCCATCAGAACGTGCGCAACCGCAAGATGCGCAAAGAGCTGGCGATGAACAAGGTTAAGGATGTGGCCAAACTTTATGTTCTGGCCGATAGGTGCGCCCGGGCTGAAGAGGGAAGGAAGTACCCCGGCGAGGACGCCGGTGTGGAAACCGACTCTACTGATGAAGACACCGCTGCCCCGACGAAGAAGAGCCGACGTCGCAACAGGAAACGCGAGGGCAAGGCCGTGCTTGCGGTCGAGGGATCCGACGACACCGACGCTGCCAAGAAGGCCAAGGCAGACGACCCCGGTAAGGAGATTGCCGGGCGTGCCGCCTGCCGGGCCTTGGGGGTCGCCGACAAGCCAGGAGGCTCCGACAAGCAGCATTGCAAGATCCACCACACCAAGGGCCACGACCTCCAGAACTGCCGACAGGTCGAGCTGCTTGCCGAAAAGAAAAAGGCCGAGTATGAGAGACGGGACATGGAGAAGGGCCAGGATGGTGCCGAAGGATCCGACAAGAAGCATGGTGGGCAAGGAGGCCGCCGCGGCAAGGATGAACAGCAAGAGAGGCCCGCTCGGGGCCACGACAAGAAGCAGGAAGACAATTATCATGACGAGGACGACGAGTTCGGCGAGTAAGAGTTTCAGAAGGCTATGAAGGCCATGTGCGTCGATGGTGGTGCCTCGCTGCACACTTGTCACTGCCAGCTCAAGTAGTGGGTGCGTGAGATTACAGCAGCAGAGCCATCGTTCGACGCTTAGAAGCCACTGAAGTGGTCCGGCATGACCCTCATCTTTGACGCGAGGACCACCCTGGACGCACGACTGCGGTCGGGTGTTTGCCGTTGTTGGTCTCGCCAACGATACGCAGCCTCAAGGTGAACAAGATGCTGATTGACGGTGGGGCCGACCTAAACCTGATCTCGCTCGTCGTGATCAAAAGGCTGCAAATTCCTGATGGAGACCTCAAGGAAACGGGTACGTTTCAAGGGGTCAATCCGGGAAGGAGCCAGCCGAAGGGGAAGGTCACATTGCCCGTGACGTTTGGAGGTGAGTTGAACTACAGGACGGAAAGGATTGTCTTCGATGTGGCCGAGATCCCCTTGCCCTACAACGGGGTCCTCGGCCGCCCGGCACTAGCCAAGTTCATGGCGGCATCGCACTACGCCTACAACACGCTGAAGATGCCTGGGCCGATGACCATCATCACCGTCCCCTCTGACAAGAAGGATGTGCTGCTCTGCGCTGACCAACTCTATCGAGAAGCAGTTGCAGCAGCTGTCGCCAAGGCACTTGCTTGTGCCGTTGAAGCCCCGGGAGGGAAGAAGAAGACCGGCAAGACCTCTCCCACCCACTCCGGCAAGCGCACCTCTTTGGAGTGTTGTGCTACCATCGAGGACGTGCCCGAGAGCTCTACCGGCAAGAGAAAGAAATCCGGAGCTGCACCACCAGAGACCAGGAGGGTGTCCGTCAAGGCAGATGGCACGGGAGGGGCTTTCACCATAAGCTCCACCCTCGACAACAAATAGGAAAGCGCGCTCGTCGCTTTCCTGCGGGCGAATGTCGATGTGTTTGCGTGGCGAGCATCCAACATCCCCGACATTCCCAGGGAAGTGATTGAGCACCACCTTGCTGTCTATCCCCATGCACGACCCATCAAGCAGAAGGTCGGGAAGCAAGCTTTGGAACGACAGGAGTTCATCACAGAGGAGATCAGGAAATTGGAAGCGGCTGGTTTGGTGAGAGGAGTGCTCCATCCGACGTGGTTGGCCAATCTAGTGGTGGTGCGTGATGTCTACTACACAACCTTCTTCTTGTAGACGTTGTTGGGCCTCCAAGTGCAGAGGTTTGTAGGACAGTAGCAAATTTCCCTCAAGTGGATGACCTAAGATTTATCAATCCATAGGAGGCGTAGGATGAAGATGGTCTCTCTCAAGCAACCCTGCAACCAAATAACAAAGAGTCTCTTGTGTCCCTAACACACCCAATACAATGGTCAATTGTATAGGTGCACTAGTTCGGCGAAGAGATGGTGATACAAGTGGTATATGGATAGTAGATAATGGTTTTTGTAATCTGAAAATATAAAAACAGCAAGGTAATGAATGATAAAAGTGAGCGTAAACGGTATTGCAATGCGTTGAAACAAGGCCTAGGGTGCATACTTTCGCTAGTGCAAGTTCCCTCAACAATAATAACATAATTGGATCACATAACTATCCCTCAACATGCAACAAAGAGTCACTCCAAAGTTACTAATAGCGGAGAGCAAATGAAGAGATTATGGTAGGGTACAAAACCACCTCAAAGTTATTCTTTCCAACCAATCCGTTGGGCTATTCCTATAGGTGTCACAAACAGCCCTAGAGTTCGTACTAGAATAACACCTTAAGACACAAATCAACCAAAACCCTAATGTCACCTAGATACTCCAATGTCACCTCAAGTATCCGTGGGTATGATTATACGATATGCATCACACAATCTCATATTCATCTATTCAACCAATACATAGAACCTCAAAGAGTGCCCCAAAGTTCCTATCGGAGAATCATGACAAAAACGTGTGCCAACCCCTATGCATAGGTTGATGGACCCTTCAAACAATCCCTCTCTCCTGGCCGTTTTCGGTCTGGGGGCTTGACATACTGGGCCCTTACCCTCGCGTTGTCGGGGGCTTTGAGTACTTGTACGTTGCAATCGACAAGTTCACAAAGTGGCCGGAGGTGGAGGCAGTGAGGAAGGTTACATCACAGTTGGCCGTCAAGTTCTTCAAGGGGCTAGTCTGCCGTTTTGGTGTACCAAACAGGGTCATCACCGACAACGGCACGCAGTTCACAAGCCGCACCTTCATGCAATACATCCTAGACCTCGGCAGTGATACGTCTATTTTGCATCATGCTTTTATATCAATATTTATTGCATTATGGGCTGTTATTACACATTATGTCACAATACTTATGCCTATTCTCTCTTATTGTACAAGGTTTACATAAAGAGGGAGAATGCCGACAGATGGGATTCTGGGCTGGAAAAGGAGTAAATATTAGAGACCTATTCTGCACAGCTCCAAAAGTCCTGAAACTTCACGGGAGATGTTTTCCAAATATATAAAAAATGTTGAGAGCAAGAACTTCACCAGGGGGGCCCCACCCTGCCCACGAGGGTGGGGGCGCGCCCTACCCCCCTGGGCGCGCCCCCTACCTCGTGGGCCCCCTGGTGGCCCTCCGGTGACCATTTTCTGCTATATGGAGTCTTTCGATGGGAAAAATCATAAGCCATCTTCTCGGATGAAACTCCGCCGCCATGAGGCGGAACCTTGGCGGAACCAATCTAGGGCTCTGGCGGAGCTGTTCTGCCGGGGAAACTTCCCTCCCGGAGGAGGAAATCATCGCCATCGCCATCACCAACGCTCCTCTCATCAGGAGAGGGCAATCTCCATCAACATCTTCATCAGCACCATCTCATCTCAAAACCCTAGTTCATCTCTTGTATCCAATTCTTGTCTCCAAGTCCGGGATTGGTGCTAGTAGGTTGCTAGTAGTGTTAATTACTCCGTGTAGTTGATGCTAGTTGGTTTAATTGGTGGAAGATCATATGTTCAGATCCTATATGCATATTAATACCCCTATGATTATGAACATGTTTATGCTTTGTGAGTAGTTACTTTTGTTCCTGAGGACATGGGAGAAGTCTTGCTATTAGTAGTCATGTGAATTTGGTATTCGTTTGATATTTTGATGAGATGTATGTTGTCTCTCCTCTAGTGGTGTTATGTGAACGTCGACTACATGACACTTCACCATTATTTGGGCCTAGAGGAAGGCATTGGGAAGTAATAAGTAGATGATGGGTTGCTAGAGTGACAGAAGCTTAAACCCTAGTTTATGCGTTGCTTCGTAAGGGACTGATTTGGATCCATATGTGTCATGATATGGTTAGGTTTACCTTAATACTTTTGTTGTAGTTGCGGATGCTTGCAATAGAGGTTAATCATAAGTGGGATGCTTGTCCAAGTAAGGGCAGTACCCAAGCACCGGTCCACCCACATACCAAATTATCAAAGTACCGAACACGAATCATATGAACGTGATGAAAACTAGCTTGACGATATTCCCATGTGTCCTCGGGAGCGCTTTACATCATATAAGAGTTTGTCCAAGCTTGTCCTTTGCTACAAAAAGGATTGGGCCACCTTGCTGCACCTTATTTACTTTTGTTACTTGTTGCTCGTTACAAATTATCCTATCACAAAACTATCTGTTACCACTTATTTCAGTACTTGCAGAGAATACCTTGCTGGAAACCGCTTATCATTTCCTTCTGCTCCTCGTTGGGTTTGACACTCTTACTTATCGAAAGGACTACGATAGATCCCCTATACTTGTGGGTCATCAAGACTCTTTTCTGGCGCCGTTGCCGGGGAGTGAAGCGCCTTTGGTAGGTGGAATTTGGTAAGGAAAAATTTATATAGTGTGCTGAAATTTACTATCACTTATTACCATGGAAAGTAATCCTCTGAGGGGCTTGTTCGGGGTATCTTCACCCCGATCAGTAGAGCAAAGAGTTGCTCCTCAACCTACTGAACCTACTGAAAATGAAAATGAAAATGAAAATGCTTGCTTTGAAGTTCCTGTGGGTATGATAGAAAAACTGCTAGCTAATCCTTTTTTAGGAGATGGAACAAAACATCCTGATGAACATCTGATATATGTGGATGAAGTTTGTGGATTATTAAGCTTGCAGGTGTACCCGGAGATGTTGTTAAGAAGAAGGTCTTCCCTTTATCTTTGAGGGGAGATGCATCGACATGGTATAGGCTATGTGATGATATGAGGTCTTGGAATTACAAACGATTGAAATTGGAATTTCATCAGAAGTTTTATCCTATGCATCTTGTTCATCGTGATCGCAATTACATATATAATTTTTGGCCTCGCGAAGGAGAAACCATCGCTCAAGCTTGGGGGAGGCTTAAATCAATGTTATATTCATGCCCCAATCATGAGCTCTCAAGAGAAATGATTATTCAAAAATTTTATGCTCGGCTTTCTGGTAACAATTGCACCATGCTTGATACTTCTTGTGTTGGCTCTTTTATGATGAAGACTATTGAATTCAAATGGGATTTATTGGAAAGAATTAAATGCAACTCTGAAGATTGGGACCTCGAC
The DNA here is from genome assembly GCF_056163025.1 of Triticum urartu. Lineage (NCBI taxonomy): Eukaryota > Viridiplantae > Streptophyta > Magnoliopsida > Poales > Poaceae > Triticum > Triticum urartu. The sequence continues at coordinate 622,001,981 of NC_141875.1, forward strand.
AATGGTAAGGAGTCAGGTATGACACCTAGTTTTGAGTGTGTTAAATATTTTATGGATACTGATATTTTTCATAAATTTAGCACTAAATATGGACTTGACACTGAGATAGTAGCTTCTTTCTGTGAATCTTTTGCTACTTATGTTGATCTCCCCAAGGAGAAGTGGTTTAAATATCATCCTCCCATAGAAGTAAAAGTAGCTGCACCTATTAAAGTTGAAGAAAAGACTATCACTTATAATGATCCTATTCTTTCTACTTCTTATGTTGAGAAACCACCTTTGCCAGTTAGGATAAAGGATCATGCTAAAGCTTCAACTGTAGCCGTAAAAGCAATATGAAAACATATACACCTCCTGAGCAAGTTAAAGTTGAACCTAATATTGCTATTGTTAAAGATCTCTTGTCTGATGATATAGATGGGCATGTTATTTATTTCTGCAATGAAACTGCTAGAATTGCTAAACCCCGTGATAAAGATAAACCTAGACCTGTGGTAGGCATGCCTGTTATTTCTGTTAAAATAGGAGATCATTGTTATCATGGCTTATGTGATATGGGTGCTAGTGCTAGTGCAATACCTTATTCTTTATACCAAGAAGTTATGCATGATATTGCACCTGCTGAGATGGAAGGTATTGCTGTCACAATTAAACTTGCCAATAGGGATACTATTTCACCAATGGGAATTGTTAGAGATATTGAAGTCTTGTGTGGGAAAACTAAACATCCTGCTGATTTTCTTGTTCTTGGTTCCCCACAAGATAGCTTGTGTCCCATTATATTTGGTAGACCCTTCTTAAATACTGTTAATGCTACCATAGATTGCAAAAGAGATGTTGTTACTATCGGTTTAGATGATATGACTCATGAATTTAATTTTTCTAAATTTAGTAGACAACACCGAGAAGAGGAATTACCTAGTAAGGATGAAATTATTGGTCTTGCTTCTATTGCCGTACCTCCTAGTGATCCTTTAGAACAATACTTGCTAGACCATGGAAATGACATGTTTATGAATGAAAGAAGGGAATTAGATGAAGTATTCTTTAAACAGGAACCTATTCTGAAAAACAATTTACCTGTTGAAATCCTAGGGGATCCTCCTCCACCCAAGGGTGATCCCGTGTTTGAGCTTAAACCGTTACCTGATACTCTTAAATATGCTTATCTTGATGAGAAAAATATATATCCTGCTAACCTTTCAGAACATGAAGAAGAGAGATTATTGAAAAGTCTGAAGAAGCACCGTGCTACTATTGGGTATACTCTTGATGATCTTAAGGGCATTAGTCCCACTCTATGTCAACATAAAATTAATTTGGAAGAAGATGCTAAACCAGTTCGTGATCATCAACGTCGGCTGAATCCTAAAATGAAAGAAGTGGTAAGAAAGGAGATACTAAAGCTCCTTGAGGCAGCTATAATTTATCCTGTTGCTGATAGTCAATGGGTAAGCCCTGTCCATTGTGTCCCTAAGAAGGGAGGTATTACTGTTGTTCCTAATGATAAAGATGAATTGCTTCCTCAAATAATTATTACAGGTTATAGGATGGTAATTGATTTCCGCAAATTAAATAAGGCTACTAAAAAGGATCATTACCCCTTACCTTTTATCGATCAAATGCTAGAAAGATTATCCAAACATACACATTTTTGCTTTCTAGATGATTATTCTGGTTTCTCTCAAATACCTGTGTCAGCCAAAGATCAATTAAAGACTACTTTTACATGCCCTTTTGGTACTTTTGCTTATAGACGTATGCCTTTTGGTTTATGTAATGCACCTGCTACCTTTCAAAGATGCATGATGGCTATATTCTCTGACTTTTGTGAAAAGATTTGTGAGGTTTTCATGGATGACTTTTCTGTCTATGGATCTTCTTTTGATGATTGCTTGAGCAACCTTGATTGAATTTTGCAGAGATGCGAAGAAACTAATCTTGTCTTGAATTGGCAAAAGTGCCACTTTATGGTTAATGAAGGTATTGTCTTGGGGCATAAAGTTTCTGAAAGAGGTATTGAAGTTGATAAAGCCAAGGTTGATGCTATTGAAAAGATGCCATGTCCCAAGGACATCAAAGGTATAAGAAGTTTTCTTGGTCATGTCGGTTTTTATAGGAGGTTCATTAAGGACTTCTCAAAAATTTCTCGGCCTCTGACTAATTTATTACAAAAAGATATACCATTTGTCTTTGATGATGATTGTGTAGAAGCATTTGAAATACTTAAGAAAACATTGATCTCTGCACCTATTGTTCAGCCACCTGATTGGAATTTACCCTTTGAAATTATGTGTGATGCTAGTGATTATGTTGTAGGTGATGTTCTAGGACAAAGATTTGATAAGAAATTAAATGTTATTCAATATACTAGTAAAACCCTAGACAATGCTCAAAGAAATTATGCTACTACTGAAAAAGAATTCTTAGCAGTTGTATTTGCTTGTGATAAATTTAGACCTTATATTGTTGATTCTAAAGTAACTATTCACACTGATCATGCTGCTATTAAATATCTCATGGAAAAGAAAGATGCTAAACCTAGACTTATTAGATGGGTTCTCTTGCTACAAGAGTTTGACTTACATATTGTTGATAGAAAGGGAGCTGAGAACCCCGTTGCAGTCAACTTGTCTAGGTTAGAAAATGTGCTTGATGACCCACTACCTATTGATGATAGCTTTCCTGATGAGCAATTAAATGTCATAAATGCTTCTCATACTACTCCATGGTATGCTGATTATGCTAATTACATTATTGCTAAGTTTATACCACCTAGTTTCACATACCAGCAAAACAAAAAATTCATCTATGATTTGAGGCATTACTTTTGGGATGACCCACATCTTTATAAAGAAGGAGTAGATGGTGTTATTAGAAGTTGTGTACCTGAGCATGAACAGGAACAGATCCTACGCAAGTGTCACTCTGAAGCTTATGGAGGACACCATGCTGGAGATAGAACCGCACATAAGGTACTGCAATCTGGTTTTTATTGGCCTACTCTCTTCAAGGATGCCCGTAAGTTTGTCTTATCTTGTGATGAATGTCAAAGAATTGGTAATATTAATAGACGTCAAGAAATGCCTATGAATTATTCACTTGTTATTGAACCATTTGACGTTTGGGGCTTCGACTATATGGGACCCTTTCCTTCCTCTAATGGATATACATATATTTTAGTTGCTGTTGATTACGTTACTAAGTGGGTATAAGCTATTCCAACTAGTAGTGCTGATCATAACACTTCTATTAAAATGCTTAAAGAAGTTATTTTTCCAAGATTTGGAGTCCCTAGATATTTAATGACTGATGGTGGTTCACATTTTATTCATGGTGCTTTCCGTAAAATGCTTGCTAAATATGATGTTAATCATAGAATTGCATCTCCTTATCACCCTCAGTCTAGTGGTCAAGTAGAATTGAGTAATAGAGAACTCAAATTAATTTTGCAAAAGACTGTTAACGGTTCTAGAAAGAATTGGTCCAAGAAACTTGATGATGCATTATGGGCCTATAGAACTGCATATAAAAATCCTATGGGTATGTCTCCGTATAAAATGGTTTATGGGAAAGCATGTCACTTACCTCTCGAACTAGAACACAAGGCTTATTGGGCTATTAAAGAACTTAATTATGATTTTAAACTTGACGGTGAGAAGAGGTTATTTGATATTAGCTCACTTGATGAATGGAGAACCCAAGCCTACGAAAATGCCAAGTTGTTTAAAGAAAAAAGTTAAAAGATGGCATGACAAAAGGATACAAAAGCGTGAGTTTAATGTAGGTTATTATGTATTGCTATACAAATCTCGTTTAAGATTTTTTGCGGGAAAACTTCTCTCTAAATGGGAAGGTCCTTACATTATCGAGGAGGTCTACCATTCCGGTGCCATAAAAATCAACAACTTCGAAGGCACAAATCGGAAGGTGGTGAACGGTCAAAGAATCAAACACTATATCTCAGGTAATCCCATAAATGTTGAAACCAATGTTATTGAAACCATAACTCCGGAGGAATACATAAGGGACACTTTCCGGAACGTTTCAGACTCCGAAAAGGAATAGGTATGTGGTACGGTAAGTAAACCGACTCCAAAACAATTTTTAAGGCAATATTTCTCCGTTTTGGAATATTTAGAAAAATAGAAAAATAAGCAGCAGTCCGGGAAGGACACGAGGGCTCCACGAGGGTGGAGGGCGCACCCTACCCTACTGGGCGTGCCCCCTACCTCGTGGACACCTCGTGTGCTCCCCGGACTCCGTTTTCGTACACAACACGTATGTTGATCGGTAAAAATTCATTATATAATCTCCTGGGAGTTTTGACTCCCGTATCACGCAAATATCTCTTGTCTTTGTTTTGAGCTGTCCTGCTACAGACAGAGCAACATGTCGTCCCAGGATTCGGAAGGAGAAAGCTACGTGGCTGATTACCTTGCAGATCCTAAGGTTTATGGGGATGTGGAGCATTGCGGTTGGACTATGGAAGAAGAAGAGGACTATGAACCCAAGGGAAAGGAGGAGACAAGCTCAGATGAAGATGAAGTCCCACTACCTAAAGGTAAGGACATGCATGTGGAGTTCAAAAAGTCAAACCTCCCGGATAGGGTAAAGAAACCTAAGATCGAGTTTATCCCTTTTCGCCTCTTGTAGGAGAACAAACAGGAACTATGCAAAAAGATACTGAGCTTGGAGCAGGATATTGAGGACCTAAGGGACCAAAATTCTGTCCTCGAGCGCAAATTAAGGACGAAGCCTATGCCATCAACAAAATCACCACCATCTCCACCAACAAAGAAGAATTGAGTATCTGGTATGGGCACTCCACTTGGCAACTGCCAAGCTTGGGGGAGTGCCCTGGTATCGTATCACCATCACTTTATCTTTACCGTTTTTCTTAGTTCGATCCTTTTGGTAATATCTTGATCTAGTAGAATAAAAGTTCTTAGTGTGATCTAGTTCTGAGTTTTGCTTTATTATCCTTCTATGTAATCGAGTCCGTGAGCTATATAATAAAGATTAGTGTTGAGTCAAGGGCTTGATTACTTTGCCATGATCCTAAGTGAATAAAAGAAAAGAGAAAGAAATAAAAAGAAACAAAGAGATCATATGAGTCTTATGGAGAGTAATGAGCTCACATAGAAAGAGTATGATGAATAAAAGTTGTTAAGGGTTGACAAACATAGTTTTGGTCATTGTTGCAATTAATAGGAAGTAATAAAGAAAGAGAGGTCTTCACATACAAATATACTATCTTGGACATATTTTATGATCGTGAGCACTCATTAAAATATGACATGCTAAAGAGTTGACATTGGACAAGGAAGACAACGTAATGGGTTATGTTTTCTTACATCTGAGATAAATTATATTGTCTTGGATCTTCCAACATGATGAGCTTGCCTTTCCCCCCATGCTAGCCAAATTCATTGCACCAAGTAAAGATACTACTTGTGCTTCCAAACACCCTCAAACCAGTCTTGCCATAAGAGTCCACCATATCTACCTATGGATTGAGTAAGATCCATCAAGTAAGTTGTCATCGGTGCAAGCAATAAAAATTGCTCTCTAAATATGTATGATTGATTGGTGTGGAGGAAATAAGCTTTATACGATAGTGTGATATGGAAGTAATAAAAGCGACAGACTGCATAATAAATGTCCATATCACAAGGGGCAATATAAAGTGACGTTCTTTCTCTTTAAGATTTTGTGCATCCAACCATAAAAGCGCATGACAACCTCTGCTTCCCTCTACGAAGGGCCTATCTTTTACTTTTATCTCCTACAATGCATAAGAGTCATGGTGATTTTCACCCTTCCTTCTTACACTTTATCCTTTGGCATGCACAACATGTTGGAAAGATCCTGGTATATATGGCTAATTGGATGTGAGTTTTCATGAATTATTATTGTTGACATTACCCTTGAGGTAAAACATTGGGAGACAATACTATAAGCCCCTATCTTTCTCTGTGTCCGACTAAAACTCCATACCCATAAGTATTGCGTGAGTGTCAGCAATCGTGAAAGATTATATGATAGTTGAGTATGTGGACTTGCTGAAAAGCTCTTATACATTGACTCTTTCCTATGTTATGATAAATTGCAATTGCTTCAATGACTGAGATTGTAGTTTGTTAGTTTTCAATAAAGTTTATGATTCATACTTGATATTGTGATTGAATTATTACTCTAGCATTAGAAATTATATGACAAAGAATTATATGAGTTGTTGTTCTAAGAATGATCATGATGCCCTCATGTCCATATTTTATTTTTATCGACACCTCTATCTCTAAACATGTGGACATATTTTTCGATTTCGGCTTTTCGCTTGAGGACAAGCGAGGTCTAAGCTTGGGGGAGTTGATACGTCCATTTTGCATCATGCTTTTATATCAATATTTATTGCATTATGGGCTGTTATTACACATTATGTCACAATACTTATGCCTATTCTCTCTTATTTTACAAGGTTTACATAAAGAGGGAGAATGCCGGGAGCTGGGATTCTGGGCTGGAAAAGGAGCAAATATTAGAGACCTATTCTGCACAGCTCCAAAAGTCCTGAAACTTCACGGGAGATGTTTTCCAAATATATAAAAAATGTTGAGAGCAAGAACTTCAACAGGGGGGCCACGCCCTGCCCACGAGGGTGGGGGCGCGCCCTACCCCCTGGGGGCGCCCCCCTACCTCGTGGGCCCCCTGGTGGCCCTCCGGTGACCATCTTCTGCTATATGGAGTCTTTCGATGGGAAAAATCATAAGCCATCTTCTCGGATGAAACTCCACCGCCACGAGGCGGAACCTTGGCGGAACCAATCTAGGGTTCTGGCGGAGCTGTTCTGCCGGGGAAACTTCCCTCCCGGAGGGGGAAATCATCGCCATCGTCATCACCAATGCTCCTCTCATCGGGAGAGGGCAATCTCCATCAATATCTTCATCAGCACCATCTCATCTCAAAACCCTACTTCATCTCTTGTATCCAATTCTTGTCTCCAAGTCCGGGATTGGTGCTAGTAGGTTGCTAGTAGTGTTAATTACTCCGTGTAGTTGATGCTAGTTGGTTTAATTGGTGGAAGATCATATGTTCAGATCCTATATGCATATTAATACCCCTATGATTATGAACATGTTTATGCTTTGTGAGTAGTTACTTTTGTTCCTGAGGACATGGGAGAAGTCTTGCTATTAGTAGTCATGTGAATTTGGTATTCGTTCGATATTTTGATGAGATGTATGTTGTCTCTCGTCTAGTGGTGTTATGTGAACGTCAACTACATGACACTTCACCATTATTTGGGCCTAGAGGAAGGCATTGGGAAGTAATAAGTAGATGATGGGTTGCTAGAGTGACAGAAGCTTAAACCCTAGTTTATGCGTTGCTTCGTAAGGGACTGATTTGGATCCATATGTTTCATGCTATGGTTAGGTTTACCTTAATACTTTTGTTTTAGTTGCGGATGCTTGCAATAGAGGTTAATCATAAGCGGGATGCTTGTCCAAGTAAGGGCAGTACCCAAGCACCGGTCCACCCACATACCAAATTATCAAAGTACCGAACGCGAAACATATGTACGTGATGAAAACTAGCTTGATGATATTCCCATGTGTCCTCGGGAGCGCTTTACATGATATAAGATTTTGTCCAGGCTTGTCCTTTGCTACAAAAAGGATTGGGCCACCTTGATGCACCTTATTTACTTTTGTTACTTGTTGCTCGTTACAAATTATCCTATCACAAAACTATCTGTTACCACTTATTTCAGTACTTGCAGAGAATACCTTGCTGGAAACCGCTTATCATTTCCTTCTGCTCCTCATTGGGTTCGACACTCTTACTTATCGAAAGGACTACAATAGATCCCCTATACTTGTGGGTCATTAGGCAGCAAGGTCTATTTTGCTTCCGTGGCACACCCATGGAGCAACGGCCAGGCGGAGAGGGAAAATGTTGAAGTGTTGCGAAGCCTGAGAACGAAGACTTTTGATAGGCTGCACAAGAGCGGAAGGCGCTGGATTGATGAGTTGCCGGCGGTTCTTTGGTCGATCAGGACGACGCCAAATCGAGCCACTGGCCAGACACCCTTTGCCCTAGTATACGGGGCAGAAGCAGTTCTCCCCATAGAACTCATATATGGGTCACCTCGAGTGCTCGCTTATGACGAGCTTGAGCAAGAGCAGTTGCGGCAAGACGACGCAACGCTCCTTGAGGAAGATCGTCTTCGGGCGACTGTGAGAGCAGCACGCTACCAGCAAGCCTTGCGCCGCTACCATAGCCGCAAGGTTCATGCCCGAAGCTTTGAGGAAGGCGACCTTGTTCTTCGGCACGTTCAGTCGGCCAAGAATTCCGACAAGTTGACGCCAAAGTGGGAAGGCCCTTATCGAGTAATACGAGTCACCAGGCCCAGCGCAGTCCCCCTGGAGACTGAAGAGGATGTCCCAGTGAGCAATTCCTGGAACATCGAACATCTTCGCAAGTTTTACCCATAAGGCGCGGTTGCCGGGCCTCCTGGCAAACCACCTTTTGTACAAGCCTTGCCGACAAGGCATGTAACCCTCTGTACAAAGCCAGGCGCAGACCCTAAGCATAAGTAAATGAAGCGCTGGCGCCCTAAGTTATAGCATGCATGCTAGGTTAAGTCTCTCCCTCAGTTAGGGTTGATAGTGCTTAGTGGCAACTAACCCCTAGCCTAGAGGTCAAGTGTGTGTCTTTCTGTTCTCTTTGGTTCGCACAGCACGCAGACACTTCTGTTGAGCCGCTTGGGAAAAAGAGAACGAACCAGCGCTCTGGCCCTGGCAGGCCAAGACTGCCAGGGGCTGAAGATACAAGGATCCAACCACGGCGAGCCAAGGTTGCCGGGGGCTTCGGATTCAGATAAGTCTTTCATCCCCCTGTTATGCGTTTCCATATAGAACTGGGACATGTGAAACCTCGTTTATGTTCTTAAAACCACCGTGCTCCCCCTTTCCTGTACCCAAGAGCTACCTCCTAGGTCGGAATTTGGTAGTAGTCGCGGTGGCGAGGAGATGAACGAGGGGCCTAACTCTACTTCGCCCCTGCCTCCGCCAAGAGCGCGAGAATGGTCGACTGAAGTGGGGAGACGGCAAGGCCTGTTGCCGGGCGACAAGGTTTATCTTAGAAATAACAAAGATTCAACCTTGGCATGGGCCTCGCTCACGCACAAAGAACCTGACAAGCACCCTTTTTCATAAAAAACATCCCATATAGGTACAATACATACGGAATTAAAAACATGAGCAAGGGGATTACAAGTCTTAAAATTAACAAGTTCCCGCAGGCTTACAAACTAAAAAGAGATAAGGTGCCCGTAATCCCTTTCTTGTCCCTCTCCTCAGAAGGTGGAACAAAAGGGGAGGAGGGTGAAAAGAGCACCTAGGCGAGGTGCGAGGAGCAGAAGGCACCAAGAGAACATCTTGGTGCCGGGAAAGGAGCTGGAAGACGAGGCAGCGGGCCGGCAATACGTGGCGAAGGCGTCGGTGCCCGCGTACTCCAACTTGGCGGCCGCCACCCATCTTCTCCGGCACTTGTACGTTAGCCGCCCAAGGAGACGACGTGGAGCGCCCCGATGGAGAGCTTGGCGAGGAAGGCCCCCGGCAGGATGCGTGGCCGAGGGATGGGCGGCGCGGTCAGTCGGAGTCAACATCCTGCCGCTCGACTCCCTCGTCGTCGCTGTCGCTATCCTCCTCGTCAGTCCCGCTTGAGGAGGGATCTTCATCGTTGGAGGAGCTCTCCACACAGCACTTTAGACGAGTTCCAAGATCTCCAAAGACCTTGAAGGAGAGCAGGCCGCCCTCCATTAACTTGAAGTAGAGGACGAGCCCCACCGTCAGGCTATGGATGCGAGCAAATGTCTTCCATCCGCGACGGAGGTACATAACATGAGGAGCGGGGAAGTCGACGTCAACCCGCGTGCCGCCGGTCCCGTAGCCCCTCATGTGTAATCTGAGGGTCTGGGGCAGATCGAGCTCCATTTCCTGAGCAAAGGGGGTGGGGAGACGGAGACGACGACACGGTGGCCGGCGCAGCCTGATGAAGAACTCGCGGGGCTGGTCCCCGACGTGACCCTCCGTCGCGGAAGGCACCGCTGGCGGAGGCACGGCCATCGCGCTGCCGCGTCCCCCTCTCCCCCGACCACCGCGGTGACCTCAGCCACGCCCCCTCCCTCTTCCTCTCATGGCCGGCTCCGCTGCCGCGGGCTCGTGGGAAGGAGGGACGCGTTGACAAGCAGCAACCCTCGCCGCCACCGTCAAAGGCCCAACACCTCCTCTCGCCATGGTGGGTGGAAGAAAGGAGCGAAGGTGGAGGAGGATGGCTACTGAAGGAATGAGGGATGACGCCCCTCCCCCTCCTTATAAAGGGGCGAGGTCGAGGCTCGGCCGCCCCTCTCAGCCAATCCAGCCATGGGAGGCGCGGGGAATCAGGACCGACCCGCTGTCCCAATCAGCGACGGTCCGGTTTCCCACCTCCACCGCCTGCCACTTGCATGGAGGACGCGTGGAGAGCGAGCAGGATCGAAAGGACGGGTGAGGCGACCGTTCCCCGCCCCGTGATCGTGGGGCGTGGGCGCCTTGAAGACTGCGCCCCGAGTCCACCCAGTAAATGAGTCGCGCCTCCATGCCACCCTCTTTTTATGGGGAAGACGCGAGCCGCCTCTTTACTACGATGTGACGCACGCGTACGGAAACCGCCCCACGCATGACCCCCACGTCAGGCACAACCCTCCACGTTGCGCGTAGATCATGGGGAAGCGCGGCGGACGAAAAATTAGTGCGGCAAAATCCCGCTCCGACTGCCCGCGCACCGTTTTGGGCCTGGCCCAACAACGTGTCGCGCTTATGTGTGGCCCAGGCCCGGGGGCTCCTGTCGGTGTACAAAAGTAGGGGCGCTCCTTTTCACCCCTTTACTTGTGCACGGACAGTCGGAGCCGCGCCTAAGACCACACTAAGCATGGCAGGGGAGGGAAGCCGGAAAGAAGCCACGATAATCCCCAAGTGCAAGGAATCATCGTAGCAATTTCCAAAGGTGGAAGTGATAAATATGGAGTATCGAACCCACAAGGAGCTAAAGGTAAGATCAATATTCTCTCAAGCCCTATCTGCCACCGATACAACTCTACGTACACCGAATGTTTGCTTCCAACTAGCAACGAGAAAATAAACTATGTTGTGGGTATGAAGAGGATAACTTTATATGATATCAGAGAGCTATAATATAAAAGTAGGTGATGTTATCATGAAGTTAGAATATATTACTAAATAGTATAAGTAGCGAGTGTGGAATAAGGGTGGATCGGTGTGCGGAATTATCCTAGGCAACCGTTAACAAGACCGGTAATCACTATTGCAGTTTCATATGAGGGAGAGGCATAAGCTAACATACGTTCTCTACTTGGATCCTATGCACTTATGATTGGAACTCTAGCAAGCATCCGCAACTACTAAAGATCATTAAGGTAAAACCCAACCATAGCATTAAAGCATCAAGTCCTCTTTATCCCATACGCAACAACCCCCTTACTCGGTTTTGTGTTTCAGTCACTCATGCAACCCACTATAAGCGAATCATAAACGTATTGTAACACTCTACATCGGGAATCCCTCACGCTTGCGCGACACGGAGGGCACCATAGGACATCACCGAAATAAAACATACAACTCATACCAATCTAGATCATCAATCAACCCAAAGACAAATGATATCTACTCAAAACATCATAGGATGGCAACACATCATTGGATCATAATATGTGGCATAAAGCACCATGTTCTAGTAGGGATTACAGCGGGGTGTGGGAGAGTGGACCGCGTAAAAGAGATGAGGATGGTGATGATGATGGTGATGTTGATGAAGACGATCACCACGGCGATGATTCCCCTCTCGATGGCACTTTGGTGCCACCAAGAGAGAGGAGGAGAGGTTCTCCCCTTGTGCTTCCTCCTCCATGGCCTCCCCCTGGATGGGGAGTGGTTCCCCCTCTGGTCCTTGGCCTTCATGGTGATGATGGACCCTCCGGGATCCTCCTCCATGCCCTCCGGTGATGATGGCCCCCTCCGGCAGGGTGCCAGAGAGGGACTAGATTGGTTTTTGGTTGCTACTGAGGCTTCTGGCGGCGGACCTACCAATCTAGGTTAATTTTCCGAGGTTTTTGTATTTATAGGAATTTTTGGCGTCAGTCTCATGTCAAGGAGGTGCCCGAGGCGTCCACGAGATAGGCCCACGCGTCTGGGGGGGCGCCCCCACCCTCGTGGACGCCCCGGGACTCTCGTGGCCCAACTCTTTTACTCCAGGTTCTTCTTTTGGTCCATAAAAAATCATCAAAAATTGGCACAACAATTGGACACCGTTTGATATTCCTTTTCTGTAAAATTCAAAAACAAGGAAAAAACAAAACTAGCACTAGGCTCTAGGTTAATAGGTTAGTCCCAAAAACCATATGAAATAGCATATAAATGCATATAAAACATCCAAGGTTGATAATATAATAGCATGAATACTTCATAAATTATAGATACGTTGGAGTCGTATCAGCATCCCCAAGCTTAATTCCTGCTCGTCCTCGAGTAGGTAAATGATAAAAGAAATAATTTATGAAGTGTGAATGCTAGCAAGTGCATGAGTTTCATCAATGATAGTTCCAATCACTTTTTCTAGCATCATTATATATCATAACAGTAGCTCATTTACATAAAACTTTTCATGATCAAGTAACAAGCTATTCACATGTTAAAGTATAGATCATAAACTCTCTTGAAACTAACAAACTATATTCTCAGTCATCAAACAATTGCAATTCATCTTATTTTTAGGAAGGGTCTATGTCAGAGCTTTGATTTAGCAAACTCCACATACTCAACTATCATTTAGTCTTTCACAGTTGCTAATACTCACATGATATTTATGGATCAAACTTTTAATCGGACACAGAGAAAGATAGGGACTTATAGATTCGCCTCCCAACTTTTACCTCAAGGGTAATGTCAACAATAATAGTTCATGATAACTTACATCCAATTGGATATATATATATATATATTAGGATCTTTCCAACACAATGTGCTAGCTAAAGGATAAAATGTAAAAAGGAAAGGTGAAGATCACCATGACTCTTGCATAAGTTAGAAGATAAAAGTAAAAGATAGGCCCTTCACAGAGGGAAGCAGAGGTTGTCATGCTCTTTTATGGTTGGATGCAAAAAATCTTAATGCAAAAGAACGTCACTTTATATTGCCACTTGTGATATGGACCTTTATTACGCAGTCCGTCGCTTTTATTTCTTCCACATCACAAGATCGTATAAAGCTTATTTTCTCCACATTAATAGATCATACATATTTAGAGGGCAATTTTTATTGCATGCGCCGATGACAACTTACTTGAAGGATCTTACTCAATCCATAGGTAGGTATGGTGGACTCTCATGGCAAAACTGGTTTAAGGAATGTTTGGAAGCACAAGTAGCATCTCTACTTGGTGCAAAGAATTTGGCTAGCATGAGGGGGAAAAGCAAGCTCAACATGTTGGATGATCCAAGACAATATACTTTATTTCGGATATAAGAAAACATAACCCATTACGTTGTCTTCCTTGTCCGACATCAACCTTTTAGCATGTCATATTTTAATGAGTGCTCAAAATTACAAAAGATGTCCAAGATAGTATATTTATATTTGAAATCTCTCTTCCTTCAATATTCTTTCATGAATTGTTCAAGTGACCAATTCTACGTTTGCTAACTTTCAATAAGTTTACTACCTATAGTTATTCTATGTGTAGTCATTAATCCCCATGGTATAAGAATATGAAACATATATAATTTCAGATTTATGATATTCAATTATTCAACCATTTACTCATAGGATATACGTGAAGCACGTGAGTAAATGACAAACTACTCCAAAAGATAATAGTGAAGGACACTGAGTAGTCAAATAATTAACTAGCCATGGGAGGATTCTTTTTCATTTAATAATTCAGATCCAATGATTTTATTCAAAGAGCAAGTAAAATTGAAAATACGCTCCAAGCAAAACACATATCATGTGACGAATAAGAATATAGCTCCGAGTAAGGTATACCGATAGTTTTGAAGACGGAAGAGGGGATGCCTTCCGGGGCATCCCCCAAGCTTAGGCGCTTGAGTCTTCCTTGAATATTACCTTGGGGTGCCGCGGGCATCCCCAAGCTTAGGGTCTTTCCACTCCTTATTCTCCTCATATCGATATCTCACCCAAAGCTTGAAAACTTCAATCACACAAAACTTAATGGTGTTGGGGAACGTAGCAATTTCAAAAAAAATTCCTACGCACACGCAAGATCATGGTGATGCATAGCAACAAGAGGGGAGAGTGTGATCTACGTACCCTTGTAGACCGACAGCGGAAGCCTTAGCACAACGCGGTTGATGTAGTCGTACGTCTTCACGGCCCGACCGATCAAGCACCGAAACTACGACACCTCCGAGTTCTAGCACACGTTCAGCTCGATGACTATCCCCGGACTCCGATCCAGCAAAGTGTCGGGGAAGAGTTCCGTCAGCACGACGGCGTGGTGACGATCTTGATGTACTACCGTCGCAGGGCTTCGCCTAAGCACCGCTACAATATTATCGAGGATTATGGTGGAAGGGGGCACTGCACACGGCTAAAAATATGATCACGTGGATCAACTTGTGTGTCATGGGGTGCCCCCCTGCCCCCGTATATAAAGGAGCAAGGGGGAGGGGGCGGCCGACCTAGGAGGGGGCGCGCCAAGGGGAGTCCTACTCCCACCGGGAGTAGGACTCCCTCCTTCCTTGTTGGAGTAGGAGAAGGGGAAAGAGGGGAAGAGAAAGAAGGAAAAGGGGGCTGCGCCCCTTGTCCAATTCGGACCAGAGGGGGGGTGCAGGCCTCCTTCCTTTTGGCCTCTCTCCTCTATTCCCGTATGGCCCAATAAGGCCCATATACTCCCCGGCGAATTCCCGTAACTCTCCGGTACTCCGAAAAATACCCGAATCACTCGGAACCTTTCCGATGTCCGAATATAGTCGTCCAATATATCGATCTTTACGTCTCGGCCATTTCGAGACTCCTAGTCATGTCCCCGATCCCATCCGGGACTCCGAACTCCTTCGGTACATCAAAACTCATAAACTCATAATATAACTGTCATCGAAACCTTAAGCGTGCGGACCCTACGGTTCGAGAACAATGTAGACATGACCGAGACACGTTTCCGGTCAATAACCAATAGCGGAACCTAGATGCTCATATTGGCTCCTACATATTCTACGAAGATCTTTATCGGTCAGACCACATAACAACATACGCTATTCCCTTTGTCATCGGTATGTTAATTGCCCGAGATTCGATCGTCGGTATCTCAATACCTAGTTCAATCTCGTTACCGGCAAGTCTCTTTACTCGTTCCGTAATACATCATCTCACAACTAACTCATTAGTTGCAATGCTTGCAAGGCTTATGTGATGTGCATTACCGAGAGGGCCCAGATATACCTCTCCGACAATCGGAGTGACAATCCTAATCTCGAAATACGCCAACCCAACATGTACCTTTGGAGACACCTGTAGAGCACCTTTATAATCACCCAGTTACGTTGTGACGTTTGGTCGCACACAAAGTGTTCCTCCGGCAAACGGGAGTTGCATAATCTCATAGTCATAGGAACATGTATAAGTCATGAAGAAAGCAATAGCAACATACTAAACGATCGGGTGCTAAGCTAACGGAATGGGTCATGTCAATCAGATCATTCATCTAATGATGTGATCCCGTTAATCAAATAACAACTCTTTGTTCATGGTTAGGAAACATAACCATCTTTGATTAACGAGCTAGTCAAGTAGAGGCATACTAGTGACACTCTGTTTGTCTATGTATTCACACATGTATTATGTTTCCGGTTAATACAATTCTAGCATGAATAATAAACATTTATCATGATATAAGGAAATAAATAATAACTTTATTATTGCCTCTAGGGCATATTTCCTTCAGTCTCCCACTTGCACTAGAGTCAATAATCTAGTTCACATCACCATGTGATTTAACACCAATAGTTCACATCTTTATGTGATTGGTTCACATCTCCATGTGACTAACACCCAAAGGGTTTACTAAATTTAATAATCTAGTTCACATCGCTATGTGATTAACACCCAAAGAATGATCATGTTTTGCTTGTGAGAGAAATTTAGTCAACGGGTCTGCCACATTCAGATCCGTATGTATTTTGCAAATTTCTATGTCAACAATGCTCTGCAGAGCTACTCTAGCTAATTGCTCCCACTTTCAATATGTATCCAGATTGAGACTTAGAGTCATCTGGATCAGTGTCAAAACTTGCATCGACGTAACCCTTTACAACGAACCCTTTTTGTCATGTCCATAATCGAGAAACATATCCTTATTCCACTAAGGATAATTTTGACCAATGTCCAGTGATCTACTCCTAGATCACTATTGTACTCCTTTGCCAAACTCAGGGCAGGGTATACAATAGGTCTGGTACACAGCATGGCATACTTTATAGAACCTATGGCTGAGGCATAGGGAATGACTTTCATTCTCTCTCTATCTTCTGTCGTGGTCGGGTTTTGAGTCTTACTCAACTTCACACCTTGTAACACAGGCAAGAACTCCTTCTTTGACTGTTCCATTTTGAACTACTTCAAAATCTTGTCAAGGTATGTACTCATTGAAAAACTTATCAAGCGTCTTGAGCTATCTCTATAGATCTTGATGCTCAATATGTAAGCAGCTTCACCGAGGTCTTTCTTTGAAAAACTCCTTTCAAACATTCCTTTATGCTTTGTAGAATAATTCTACATTATCTCCGATCAACAATATGTCATTCACATATACTTATCAGAAATGCAGTAGTGCTCTCACTTACTTTCTTGTAAATACAGGCTTCACCGCACGTTTGTACAAATCTATATGCTTCGATCAACTTATCAAAGCGTATATTCCAACTCCGAGATGCTTGCACCAGTCCATTGATGGATCGCTGGAGCTTGCATATTTTGTTAACACTTTTAGGATTGACAAAACCTTCTGGTTGCATCATATACAACTCTTCTTTAAGAAATCCATTAAGGATTGCAGTTTTGTTATCCATTTGCCAGATTTCATAAAATGCGGCAATTTCTAACATGATTCGGACAGACTTTAAGCATAGATACGAGTGAGAAACTCTCATCGTAGTCAACACCATGAACTTTGTCAAAAAAACTTTTTCGACAAGTCTAGCTTTGTAGATAGTAACACTACTATCAGCGTCCATCTTCCTCTTGAAGATCCATTTATTTTCTATGGCTTGCCGATCATTGGGCAAGTCAACCAAAGTCCATACTTTGTTCTCATACATGGATCTCATCTCAGATTTCATGGCCTCAAGCCACTTTGCGGAATCTGGGCTCATCACCGCTTCCTCATAGTTCGTAGGTTCGTCATGGTCAAGTAACATGACCTCCAGAACAGGATTACCGTACCACTCTGGTGCGTATCTCACTCTGGTTTACCTACGAGGTTCGGTAGTAACTTGATCTGAAGTTACATGATCATCATCATTAGCTTCCTCACTAATTGGTGTAGGAGTCACACGAACAAATTTCTGTGATGAACTACTTTCCAATAAAGGAGCAGGTACAGTTACCTGATCAAGTTCTACTTTCCTCCCACTCACTTCTTTCGAGAGAAACTCCTTCTCCAGAAAGTTTCTGAATTTAGCAACAAAAGTCTTGCCTTCGGATCTGTGATAGAAGGTGTATCCAATGGTTTCCTTTGAATATCCTATGAAGACACATTTCTCCGATTTGGGTTCGAGCTTATCAGGTTGAAGCTTTTTCACATAAGCATCGCAGCCCCAAACTTTCAGAAATGACAACTTTGGTTTCTTGCCAAACCATAGTTCATAAGGCGTCGTCTCAACGGATTTTGATGGTGCCCTATTTAACGTGAATGCGGCCGTCTCTAGAGCATATCCTCAAAACGATAGCGGTAAATCAGTAAGAGACATCATAGATCGCACCATATCTAGTAAAGTACGATTACGACGTTCGGACACACCATTACGCTGTGGTGTTCCGGGTGGCGTGAGTTGCGAAATTATTCCACATTGTTTCAAATGTACACCAAACTCGTAACTCAAATATTCTCCTCCACGATCAGATCGTAGGAATTTTATTTTCTTGTTACGATGATTTTCAACTTCACTCTGAAATTCTTTGAACTTTTCAAATGTTTCAGACTTATGTTTCATTAAGTAGATATACCCATATCTGCTTAAGTCATCTGTGAAGGTGAGAAAATAACGATATCTGCCACGAGCCTCAACATTCATCGGACCACATACATCTGTATGTATGATTTCCAATAAATCTGTTGCTCTCTCCATAGTACCGGAGAATGGTGTTTTTGTCATCTTACCCATAAGGCACGGTTCGCAAGTACCAAGTGATTCATAATCAAGTGGTTCCAAAAGCCCATCAGTATGGAGTTTCTTCATGCGCTTTATACCGATATGACCTAAACGGCAGTGCCACAAATAAGTTGCACTATCATTATCAACTCTGCATCTTTTGGCTTCAACACTATGAATATGTGTGTCACTACTATCGAGATTTAATAAGAATAGACCACTCTTTAAGGTGCATGACCATAAAAGATATTACTCATATAAATAGAACAACCATTATTCTCAGATTTAAATGAATAACCGTCTCGCATCAAACAAGATCCAGATATAATGTTCATGCTTAACGCTGGCACCAAATAACAATTATTTAGATCTAATACTAATCCCGAAGGTAGATGTAGAGGTAGCGTGCCGACTACGATCACGTCGACTTTGGAACCATTTCCCACGCGCATCGTCACCTCGTCCTTAGCCAATCTTCGCTTAATCCGTAGTCCCTATTTCGAGTTGCAAATATTAGCAACAGAACCAGTATCAAATACCCAGGTGCTACTGCGAGCATTAGTAAGGTACACATCAATAACATGTATATCACATATACCTTTGTTCACCTTGCCATCCTTCTTATCCGCCAAATACTTGGGGCAGTTCCGCTTCGAGTGACCAGTCTGCTTGCAGTAGAAGCACTCAGTTTCAGGCTTAGGTCCAGGTTTGGGTTTCTTCTCTTGAGTAGCAACTTGCTTGCTGTTCTTTTTGAAGTTCCCCTTCTTCTTCCCTTTGCCCTTTTTCTTGAAACTAGTGGTCTTGTTGACCATCAACACTTGATGCTCCTTCTTGATTTCTACCTCCGCAGCTTTCAGCATTGCGAAGAGCTCGGGAATAGTCTTATTCATCCCTTGCATATTATAGTTCATCACGAAGCTCTTGTAGCTTGGTGGCAGTGATTGGAGAATTCTGTCAATGATGCAATCATCTGGAAGATTAACTCCCAATTGAATCAAGTGATTATTATACCCAGACATTTTGAGTATATGCTCACTGACAGAACTGTTCTCCTCCATCTTGCAGCTATAGAACTTATTGGAGACTTCATATCTCTCAATCCGGGCATTTTCTTGAAATATTAAATTCAACTCCTGGAACATCTCATATGCTCCATGACGTTCAAAACGTCGTTGAAGTCCCGATTCTAAGCCGTAAAGCATGGCACACTGAACTATCGAGTAGTCATCAGCTTTGCTCTACCAGACGTTCATAACATCTGGTGTTGCTCCAGCAGCAGGCCTGGCACCCAGCGGTGCTTCCAAGACGTAATTCTTCTGTGCAGCAATGAGCATAATCCTCAAGTTACGGACCCAGTCCGTGTAATTGCTACCATCATCTTTCAACTTTGCTTTCTCAAGGAACGCATTAAAATTCAACGGAACAACAGCACGGGCCATCTATCTACAATCAAGCATAAACAAGCAAGATACTATCAGGTACTAAGTTTCATGATAAATTTAGGTTCAATTTAATCATATTACTTAAGAACTCCCACTTAGATAGACATCCCTCTAATCCTCTAAGTGATCATGTGATCCAAATCAACTAAACCATGTCCGATCATCACGTGAGATGGAGTAGTTTCAATGGTGAACATCACTATGTTGATCATATCTACTATATGATTCACGCTCGACCTTTCGGTCTCCGTGTTCCTAGGCCATATCTGCATATGCTAGGCTCGTCAAGTTTAACCTGAGTATTCCGCATGTGCAACTGTTTTGCACCCGTTGTATTTGAACGTAGAGCCTATCACACCCGATCATCACGTGGCGTCTCAGCACGAAGAACTTTCGCAACGGTGCATACTCAGGGAGAACACTTATACCTTGATAATTTAGTGAGAGATCATCTTATAAAGCTACCGCCTAACTAAGCAAAATAAGATGTATAAAAGATAAACATCACATGCAATCATAATATGTGACATGATATGGCCATCATCATCTTGTGCCTTTGATCTCCATCTCCAAAGCATCGTCATGATCTCCATCGTCACCGGCATGACACCATGATCTCCATCATCTTGATCTATATCAATGTGTCGTCACATGGTCGTCTCACCAAAAATTACTCTTGCAACTATTGCTATCGCATAGGGATAAAGTAAAGCAATTATTTGGCGCTTGCATCTTATGTAATAGACAGACAACCATAAGGCTTTTGCCAGTTGCCGATAACTTCAACAAAACATGATCATCTCATACAACAACTTATATCTCATCACGTCTTGACCATATCACATCACAACATGCCCCACAAAAACAAGTTAGACGTCCTCTACTTTGTTGTTGCATATTTTACGTGGCTGCTACGGGCTTAGCAAGAACCAATCTTACCTACGCATCAAAACCACAATGATAGTTTGTCAAGTTGGTGTTGTTTTAACCTTCGGAAGGACCGGGCGTAGCCACACTCGGTTCAACTAAAGTTGGAGAAACTGACACCCGCCAGCCACCTGTGTGCAAAGCACGGCGGTAGAACCTAGGAGGGGGCGCGCCAAGGGGAGTCCTACTCCCACCGGGAGTAGGACTCCCTCCTTCCTTGTTGGAGTAGGAGAAGGGGAAAGAGGGGGAGAGAAAGAAGGAAAAGGGGGCTGCGCCCCTTGTCCAATTCGGACCAGAGGGGGGGGGCGCAGGCCTCCTTCCTTTTGGCCTCTCTCCTCTATTCTCGTATGGCCCAATAAGGTCCATATACTCCCCAGCGAATTCCCGTAACTCTCCGGTACTCCGAAAAATACCCGAATCACTCGGAACCTTTCCGATGTCCAAATATAGTCGTCCAATATATCGATCTTTACGTCTCGACCATTTCGAGACTCCTCGTCATGTCCCCGATCCCATCCGGGACTCCGAACTCCTTCGGTACATCAAAACTCATAAACTCATAATATAACTGTCATCGAAACCTTAAGCGTGCGGACCCTATGGTTTGAGAACAATGTAGACATGACCGAGACACGTTTCCGGTCAATAACCAATAGCGGAACCTGAATGCTCATATTGGCTACTACATATTCTATGAAGATCTTTATCGGTCAGACCGCATAACAACATATGTTGTTCCCTTTGTCATCGGTATGTTACTTGCCCGAGATTCAATCGTCGGTATCTCAGTACCTAGTTCAATCTCGTTACCGGCAAGTCTCTTTACTCGTTCCGTAATACATCATCTCACAACTAACTCATTAGTTGCAATGCTTGCAAGGCTTATGTGATGTGCATTACCGAGAGGGCCCAGATATACCTCTCCGACAATCGGAGTGACAGATCCTAATCTCGAATACGCCAACCCAACATGTACCTTTGGAGACACCTATAGAGCACCTTTATAATCACCCAGTTACGTTGTGACGTTTGGTCGCACACAAAGTGTTCCTCCGGCAAACGGGAGTTGCATAATCTCATAGTCATAGGAACATGTATAAGTCATGAAGAAAGCAATAGCAACATACTAAACGATCGGGTGCTAAGCTAACGGAATGGGTCATGTCAATCAGATCATTCATCTAATGATGTGATCCCGTTAATCAAATAACAACTCTTTGTTCATGGTTAGGAAACATAACCATCTTTGATTAACGAGCTAGTCAAGTAGAGGCATACTAGTGACACTCTGTTTGTCTATGTATTCACACATGTATTATGTTTCCGGTTAATACAATTCTAGCATGAATAATAAACATTTATCATGATATAAGGAAATAAATAATAACTTTATTATTGCCTCTAGGGCATATTTCCTTCAAACGGAACTTCGTGAGATAGGTTAGTATGATAAAGAGTAAACCATTCACTTTGGTACTGTCAAATATAAGGTTCATAATTGTTATCACACAATGCCTACAGTACCATATCATTTCTACAATTTATATTGAGAAATATAAGTCATAGAAACTAGAAAACAAGCAAACTATGCAATGAAAACAGAATCTGTCAGAAACAGAACAGTCTGTAATGATCTGAACACTAACCATACTTCTGATACTCAAAAAATTATGAAATAAATTGGTGGACGTGAGGAATTTGTCTATTAATCTTCTTCAGAAATAATCAACCTAATCTCACTCTCCAATAAAAAATGGCAGCAAATCTCGCGAGCTCAAAGTTTCTGTTTTTTACAGCACGATCACATTAACTTTCACCCAAGTCTTCCAAAAGTTCTTACTTGGCACTTCATTGAAACAAAAGCTATAATACATGATTAATACAGTAGCTTAATCATGAGAACACACAAAAACATTAAGGTTAAATATTGGGTTTTCTCCCAACAAGCGTTTTTCTTTAATGCCTTTTTAGCTAGGCATGATGATTTCAATGATGCTCACATAAAAGATAAGAATTGAAACATAAAGAGAGAATCATGAAGAATATGACTAGCACATTTAAATCTAACCCGCTTCCTATGCCTAGGTATTTTGTGAGCACACAATTTATGGGAACAAGAATCAACTAGCATAGGAAGGCAAAACAAGTACAACTTCAAAACTTTAAGCACATAGAGAGGAAACTTGATATTATTGCAACTCCTACAAGCATGTATTCCTTCCTCATAATAATTTTCAGTGGCATCATGAATAAATTAAACAATATAACCATCGCATAAAGCATTCTTTTCATGATCTACGAGCATAGAAATTTTACTACTCTCCACATAAGCAAAATTCTCCTCATTCGGAATAGTGGGAGCAAACTTCTTCTAAATCCACTTTAGATGATAGTCTTATTCATACTCCAAAAGATATAAGTGAAGTTCATGGAGAATTCTACAATTAATATATACTAACCAATATCCAAGCTCAAAATATATAAGTGAAGCACACGAAGCATTCTATAAAACCATACTCAAAAGATTTAAGTGAAGCACAAAGAGCAATTCTATAAGATCATATTTAAAAGATATAAGTGAAGCACATGAAGTATTCTATAAATTGATGAAGGGGAATCTCATACTAGCATGGTTCTTAAAGGAAAAACAAAAAAACACAAAGGACACAAATCGTGTGAACGAAACAAAAACCGAGGTATACCGATAATTGTTGAAGAAGAAAGATGGGATGCCAACCGGGGCATCCCCAAGATTAGATGCTTGAGTATCCTTAGAATATTTACTTGGGGTGCATTGGGCATCCCCAAGCTTGAGATCTTGCCTCTCTTTATTCTTCTCACATCGGTAACTCTACGTTCTTCGAACACTTCATCCACAAAAAACTTTAACAAAAACTTTATGAGATCCGTTAGTATAATAAAGCAAATCACTACCTTTAGGTACTATTGCAAACTCATTCCAATTTCATATTAGAACTATATCTAATGTATTCCAACTTCACCATGGTTCATACCCCCCGATACGACCCATAGATTCATCAAAATAGGCAAACAACACACGAGAAACAGAATCTGCCGAAAACAGGACAGTCTATAGTAATCTGAAGGTTTAGTAAACTTCTGTAACTCCAAAAATTATGAAATAAATTTGAAAATTTGAAAATTTGAAAATTTTATACAGAAGTATGATCAAAAAGTTTCAGACCCATTTGATGTTCCAGTAAAAATGTAAAATCACGCGCTACAGCCAAAGTATATGTTTTTGTTTTGCACATAGTAAACAACCAATCTAATCATCCTAAAACCAAAGCTTGGCACATTATTTTTATAATACAATGGCTATATATAAGGGGATAATTATTTACAGAGAAACTTCCATGAAAAAATTCTACATTGTTTTCGTGAGCATGAACACAAGTGCTCAAGGTCGACCCTCACTTCTTCAATGCATAACTTTCCAATCACTTCTCTTTTTGAAAAACTTTTTAGGCATGAGAGGCAAGTAATTTTTTTTGGTATTGTCATTCTTTTAATTTTTTTGTATGTTTCACCCACAATTAAACAGAAATAAAAAGGGAAATACAAAAATCTACTTAGTGAAGAAAGCAAACAAGCACACATGAGAATATCAACCCCACGCTATTGCTCCCCGACAACGGCGCCGGAAAAGAGCTTGATAATCCCCAAGTGCAAGGAATCATCGTAGCAATTTACAAAGGTGCAAGTGATAAATATGGAGTGTCGAACCCACAAGGAGCTAAAGGTAAGATCAATATTCTCTCAAGCCCTATCTGCCACTGATACGACTCTACGTACACCGAACGTTTGCTTCCAACTAGCAACGAGAAATAAAACTATGTTGTGGGTATGAAGAGGATAACTTTGTATGATATCGGAGAGCTAAAATATAAAAGTAGGTGTTGTTATCATGAAGCTAGAATATATTACTAAATATTATAAGTAGCGAGTGTGGAATAATGGTAGATCGGTGTGCGGAATTGTCCTAGGCAACCGTTAACCAGACCGGTAATCACTATTGCAGTTTCATATGAGGGAGAGGCATAAGCTAACATACTTTCTCTACTTGGATCATCTGCACTTATGATTAGAACTCTAGCAAGCATCCGCAACTACTAAAGATCATTAAGGTAAAACCCAACCATAGCATTAAAGCATCAAGTCCTCTTTATCACATACGCAACAACCCCCTTGCTCGGGTTTGTGTTTCAGTCACTCACGCAACCCACTATAAGCGAATCATAAACGTATTGCAACACCCTACAGCGGGAATCCCTCACGATTGCGCGACACGGAGGGTACCATAGGACCACACCAAAATAAAACATACAACTCGTACCAATCTAGATCATCAATCAACCCAAAGACAAAGGATATCTACTCAAAACATCATAGGATGGCAACACATCATTGGATCATAATATGTGGCATAAAGCACCATGTTCAAGTACGGATTACAGCGGGGTGCGGGAGAGTGGACCGCGTAAAAGAGAAGAGAGATGGTGATGTTGATGAAGACGATCACCGCGGTGATGATTCCCCTCTCGATGGCACTCCGGTGCCACCAAGAGAGAGGAGAGGTTCTCCCCCTTGTGCTGCCTCCTCCATGGCCTCCCCATGGATGGGGAAAGGTTCCCCCTCTGGTCCTTGGCCTTCATGGTCATGATGGCCCCTCCGGGATCGTCCTCCATGCCCTCCAGTGATGATGGCCCCCTCCGACAGGGTGCCGGAGAGGGCCTAGATTGGTTTTTGGTGGCTATGGAGGCTTTTGGCGGCGGAACTCCTGATCTAGGTTAATTTTACGAGGTTTATGTATTTATAGGAATTTTTGGCGTTGGTCTCATGTCAAGGAGGTGCCCGAGGCGTCCACGAGGCAGGCCCATGCGCCTGGGGGGGCGCCCCCCACCCTCGTGGACGCCCCGGGACTCTCCAGGCCCAACTCTTTTACTCCGGGTCTTCTTTTGGTCCATAAAAAATCGTCAAAAATTGGCACATCAATTGGACTCCGTTTGATATTCCTTTTAAGTAAAACTCAAAAACAAGGAAAAAACAGAAACTGGTATTGGGCTCTAGGTTAATAGGTTAGTCCCAAAAACCATATGAAATAGCATATGAATGCATATAAAACATCCAAGGTTGATAATATAATAGCATGAATACTTCATAAATTATAGATACGTTGGAGACGTATCAAGCCAAAGGCGCAAGGCGATCAGAGGCAACGCCAAGACCAGAAACATAAAGAGTAAAGGGGGCAAGGCGGACTCCCCCGGCAGGACCCTTGCAAGGGCAGCCTCAGCAGCCCCGGCAAGAGCCTTGCCAGGGCAACTTGCCCAACGCCAGCAGAGCGAGCCACCCTTGAGCCCAAAGGTTCCGAACGCCGTCGACAACTACGTGGGACCAGGGCTCAGGAGGCACCTCCGTGGTGGCATGCAGATATTTGTCAAGACCATAGATATATGAGTTCAGATGAGGATCAGGAGATGACGACCCTTGGCGGGGTCCTCGCCAAGGAAATCCACAAGACCCCCGGCAAGTGTCTTGCCGGGGACGAGTACGACACCACGGCAAGACCCTTGCTGGCCCCCCGACAAGGCCCTTGCCGAGGATGCCATCAGGGCCACTGCCAGGCCCGCACCAGCCAAGACTCCGCCGCCGTTCGCATGCAGCTGCCAGCCCAACCAGCTGGGCAGGCACCTGCATGGCAACATTCAGCTTCCAGGCCAAATCAGCAAGCACCCGCGTGGCGGCATGCAGATCTTCATGAAGGCCCTACCACCGCGCCACCTCAGTTGCTTGCCTGCCTACATGACGCTGCATGCATCTCTAGCCTGGGTGCGTGTCGAAGCGAGGCGGAGCAGCGACGGACGGGATGGGCCTCGTTCCCGTCCCCGATAAAGCTAATGGACACCTACTTAGCGCATTTAATGCACTTTGTGTCGTAATGCCGTGTGATAATCTCGCGCACTGTAGGCCTTTCCACCTCCTGTGTGCCACTGTGGCAACCCCTTTTTCCTATAAAAGGAGGCCCGAGGCGACCAGGAGAGGGATTCGGCCTTTTGGAACGGGACAGCCACCGTAGCTAGTTCAAAAAGCTCAAGAACACTCAATACATCCACCAAAGCAGGCTAGGGTTTTACGCATCCTCGCGGCCCAAACCTGGGTAAATGATCCGTGTGCTTGCTCCTAAACCTGCTCTCCTCATGACCCCGCGCCCGCCGACCGTAGAAGGGATCCCAGTGATCCCATAGGTGTCGTTCCCACCGACAGACCATAGAAGGTTTTATTCATGTAAATAGAAGAACAATTATTCTTTGACTTAAATGAATAACCGTATTGCAATAAACATGATCCAATCATATTTATGCTGAACGCAAACACCAAATAACATTTATTTTAGGTTCAACAATAATTCTGAAGGTAAAGGGAGTGTGCAATGGTGATCTTATCAACCTTGGAATCATTTCCAACACACATAGTCACCTTGCCCTCAACTAGTTTCTGTTCATTTTGTAACTCCTGTTTCAAGTAACTAATCATAGCAACTGAACCAGTATCATATACCCAGGGGCTATTATGAACGCTAGTAAATTACACACCATTAATCTGTATATCAAATATAGCTTTGTTCACTTTGCCATCCTTCTTATCCGCCAAGTATTAGGGGTAGTTCCGCTTCCAGTGACCATTCCCTTTGAAGTAGAAGCACTCAGTTTCAGGCTTAGGTCTAGCTTTGGGTTTCTTCACCGGAGTGGCAACTTGCTTGCCATTCTTTGAAGTTCCCATTCTTTTTGTTTGCCCCTTTTCCTTGAAACTAGTGGTCTTGTTAACCATCAACACTTGATGCTCTTTCTTGAATTCTACCTTCGTCGATTTCAGCATCACGAAGAGCTTTGGAATCGTTTTTATCATCCCTTGCATATTATAGTTCATCACGAAGTTCCAGTAACTTGGTGATAGTGACTAGAGAACTCTGTTAATCACTATCTTATCTGGGAGATTAACTCCCACTTGATTCAAGCGATTGTAGTACTCAGACATTCTGAGCACATGCTCACTGGTTGAGCTATTCTCCTCCATCTTGTAGGCAAAGTACTTGTCAGAGGTCCCATAGCTCTCGACTCGGGCATGAGTCTGAAATACCAATTTCAGCTCTTGGAACATCTTATATGCTCTGTGGCGTTCAAAACATTTTTGAAGTCCCGGTTCTAAGCCGTAAAGCATGGC